>NC_137458.1:30542114-31142114 GCF_964235325.1 Thermobia domestica
GTGGTTTATTTGCTATTTTTACTAACGAGGAATGCCATTTTGTACTACTCAAACAAACGAAGGAATAAATTTGTATTAACCTAAGAAAAGCGAAAAATGCTCATTTTAATTAAACGAATTAATAAATTTATACTAACTAGGAAAAAAAAGCGAAGAAGGACTATTTTGTACTACTCCAATAAACGAAGAAGTATTTAGTTTTGTACCAACTAGAAAAACAGACCGAAGGAGGACCATGTTAACTATTTAAATAAACATAGGAATAAATTTGTACACCGAGGAAAAGCAAAGAACCAACCAACTAACTGGAAAAGTGAAGAAGAGTCACTTCAACAATCTTAGAATTTTATATCATTAGGTACTGTTTAAACAAACGAGAAATGACAATTTTAACTAGCTCAGAATTTATGTAACAAAAGAACAAATTTGAATGTTCTGTTTTTGTATCAAACCAGAAAAAACCTAAGAAGGATCATTTTAACAAGTTCATAATTTCTGTACAATTTTGTACTACCCAAATAATCACAAGAAAATCAAAGAAGGGTCATTTTAACTAGATCAGCATTTTATACCTTTTTGTGCTATTCAAATAATAGAGGGAACAAATTTCAGTGGTCTATTTTATTTTTGTACCAATCAGAAGAAAAGCAAAGATATGCCATTCTCAGACTTTTATACCATTTTACTACTCAAACAAATAATGAAGTATTTAGTTTTGTACGAACCAGAAAAATTTGATTGGATTATTTCCTTAGGTACCAACTGGAAAAAGTGAAGGGCCATTATTCAAATAAATGAAGGAATACCAGAAAAAAAATAAGTGAAGAATGAATAAAATTTAGGTGGACTATTTTCTTTTGTATCAACTGGAAAAGAGAAGAAGAGCTACTTTAACTAGCTCATTATGTACTGTTTAAGGAAACGAAAATTGACTATTTAACTAGCTCAGAATTTATGTAAGAATAATTTCGATGTTGTACTTTTTATACCAACGAGAAAAAATGAACTAGCTGAATATTTAAATATACGAAAGAATAAATTTAAGTGACCTATTCAATTTTGTACCAATGAGAAATGACATTTTAACTGGCTCAGCAAAAGGCGAAGAAGGACTATTTTATATAATTTTACTACTCAAATAAACAATGGAGTATTTAGTTTTGCACCATTTTGGAGTATTCAAATAAACAAAGGACTTATAATTTGTGTCAACTCTAAAATCAATTAAACCAAGTAATGCATTTGAAAAACCGAAGTTGAGTATTTTATAGCATTTTGTATTATTTCAACAACCAAAGGAATAAGCAAAAAAAGGATTATTTTATATCATTTTAAACTAGTCTAATAAACGAAGGCATAAATATGAGTGAGCTATTTAATTTTGTAGCTGAGAATTTTAACGAAAGAACAAAATTGTACTAATCAGAAAAAGCGAAGAAGACCCATTTTAACTAACTGAGAATTTCTGTACCTTTTTGTACTATTTAAACAAACGATGGGATAAATTTGAGTGACCTGTTTTTTGTACTAACCAGAAAAATCGAAGAAGGTACCTTTATACTAGCTCAATGAACGAAAGAACAAATTTGGGTGTTCTACTTTTTTATTTTAACTTGCTGAGTATTTTATACCATTTTGTACTACTTAAATAAACGAAAGAAACAGCGAAAAAAGACCTTTTTAACTAGCGCAGAATTTCTGTAACGCAAAAATTAATTTGGATGGAGTAACAAGAAAGAAAGCAAAGATATGCCATATTAACTATTTAAATAAACGAAGGGATAAATTTAAGTGATCTATTCCATTTTGTACCAAGGAGAAATGTCATTTTTATCTAGCTTAGAATTTCTAGTGCATGTTGTATTATGTAAACAAAACGAAGGGCTAAATTTGAGAAAGCGAACATGAACCATTTTACTCAAATTTGGATGGAGTATTTAGCTTTGTATGAACCAGAAAAAAAGTGAAGGAGGACCATTTTAACTAGTTCAATATTTCTGTATAATTTTGTACTACCCAAATAATCAGAAGAAAATCAAAGAAGGGTCATTTTAAATAGCCAAGCAGAAAAAAGGAAAGAATTAACACTTTGTACTAATCAAGTAAACGAAGGTATAAATTTATTGAGGTGTCCTATTTCTTTTTTACCAACGAGAACCATTTTTAACTGGCTTAGAATTTTATACCTTTTTGAAAAATTTGTATCAAATCGAAAAAAAGCAAGGAAATACCATTTTAAATAGCTCAGCATGTTATAGCTTTTTGTGTTTTTGGTCTACCCAATTTCTTGACCAAGTTGTACTATTTAAACAAACAAAGGAATAAATTTGTGTGACCTATTCACTTTTATAGCAAGCAGAAAAAGCACGAAAAAAAGGGAAGAAAGTTCATTATAACAAGCTCGGTATTTTTATACCATTTTCTATTACGGGTGGTCTATTTCATTTTTGTAACAATCAGAAGAAAAGATTAGAATTTTACACCTTTGTGGTGTTATATTTTTGTGTCATCCAGAGAACAATTTAAATTGACTCTCCCTGACAATTCAGTTGCCAGAGTCCAATGTTTGTAATATTACAATACTACAAATTGATCCAGTTAACAGTTCAAGTTCTTCTATTCTTACACAATGAAATGCATATGCTACAGTGGGCTCAGTGTTCATTTACAGAATTAAATAAGTGTTTATCTTTCTCTAAAAACATTTCTACTATTTTGTTGATATAATAATCACACTCTGTAATGTATTCATATATCAGATTAAATTTTTTCTCCAAAGTATAAGTGTTCTTAATATTGCAACCTTTAAAATGCTTCTTTAAATAGAGTTTATAGATTTTCTCTCTCATTTCACGTTTAATTAAGATCGTCCACACCTTTTGTAATAATTCATAATCATACTGCAGCAAACAGTTGTGATCTTTTTCATTCTCATTATGTTTAGAACATGCTTCACATAATAATACTGAATTTGGTGTATACTCATTAAATAATTGTATAACACATGTATCACTAATAGTTTCACTAGTACAGTCGCACTCATTAGCTTCCAGTTCAAAACAGGTAATATTTGAAACACTGTCATCATCACTTTCCGGGAGTATTTCATCATTATATCTATTATGGCGTCTAAAATAATACACTTCTTCTATTTCTTGTGTTGGATATATGATTCTCACTTTATCACATAATTCATCTGGCAAATCGGGGTCAGACGGTTGGATTAACAGTATAGGTTTCTCGTTTTCACGCTGAATTTCTTTTTCTCTAGGTGAAACATAAACAATCTCCGTGCTAGTCATTTTTCTGCTCTTCAGCAAAAAACAAATCAAATAAATAATTTTATATATCTACAATACAAGCATTCTATGCATTCTCAGTGTTTAATAATATGTTTCAAAACAATACAACATCATAATGTATGTTCTATTATTTCCAAATATACTCCATAAACTTATATTCCATTATAATAAAATACATAAATGCAAAAATATATATTTGTCTTTTTGGACTTAGACGAGGAAAGAAAGTCTATAAATAATTGAATCGTTGAGCAATAGGCAATACACCTGTTAGGTAAAGCATTCGTAACCTTGTTTAAATATCTGCTTTTCTTACTTTGATATAATCTCTTCTTCTGCTGTGATCAAAAATGGCCATGCATGATATTACGCTAATTGCTATGTAGTCTGTTCTACACAATTATTACGCAACTCTGGTTTGTCAAATGTCACGTTCCAATATTTTATGAGCCTTTCTTAGTGACGGGAGAGTCAATTTAAATTGTTCTCTGGATGACACAAAAATATAACACCACAAAGGTGTAAAATTCTAATCTTTTCTTCTGATTGTTACAAAAATGAAATAGACCACCCGTAATAGAAAATGGTATAAAAATACCGAGCTTGTTATAATGAACTTTCTTCCCTTTTTTTCGTGCTTTTTCTGCTTGCTATAAAAGTGAATAGGTCACACAAATTTATTCCTTTGTTTGTTTAAATAGTACAACTTGGTCAAGAAATTGGGTAGACCAAAAACACAAAAAGCTATAACATGCTGAGCTATTTAAAATGGTATTTCCTTGCTTTTTTTCGATTTGATACAAATTTTTCAAAAAGGTATAAAATTCTAAGCCAGTTAAAAATGGTTCTCGTTGGTAAAAAAGAAATAGGACACCTCAATAAATTTATACCTTCGTTTACTTGATTAGTACAAAGTGTTAATTCTTTCCTTTTTTCTGCTTGGCTATTTAAAATGACCCTTCTTTGATTTTCTTCTGATTATTTGGGTAGTACAAAATTATACAGAAATATTGAACTAGTTAAAATGGTCCTCCTTCACTTTTTTTCTGGTTCATACAAAGCTAAATACTCCATCCAAATTTGAGTAAAATGGTTCATGTTCGCTTTCTCAAATTTAGCCCTTCGTTTTGTTTACATAATACAACATGCACTAGAAATTCTAAGCTAGATAAAAATGACATTTCTCCTTGGTACAAAATGGAATAGATCACTTAAATTTATCCCTTCGTTTATTTAAATAGTTAATATGGCATATCTTTGCTTTCTTTCTTGTTACTCCATCCAAATTAATTTTTGCGTTACAGAAATTCTGCGCTAGTTAAAAAGGTCTTTTTTCGCTGTTTCTTTCGTTTATTTAAGTAGTACAAAATGGTATAAAATACTCAGCAAGTTAAAATAAAAAAGTAGAACACCCAAATTTGTTCTTTCGTTCATTGAGCTAGTATAAAGGTACCTTCTTCGATTTTTCTGGTTAGTACAAAAAACAGGTCACTCAAATTTATCCCATCGTTTGTTTAAATAGTACAAAAAGGTACAGAAATTCTCAGTTAGTTAAAATGGGTCTTCTTCGCTTTTTCTGATTAGTACAATTTTGTTCTTTCGTTAAAATTCTCAGCTACAAAATTAAATAGCTCACTCATATTTATGCCTTCGTTTATTAGACTAGTTTAAAATGATATAAAATAATCCTTTTTTTGCTTATTCCTTTGGTTGTTGAAATAATACAAAATGCTATAAAATACTCAACTTCGGTTTTTCAAATGCATTACTTGGTTTAATTGATTTTAGAGTTGACACAAATTATAAGTCCTTTGTTTATTTGAATACTCCAAAATGGTGCAAAACTAAATACTCCATTGTTTATTTGAGTAGTAAAATTATATAAAATAGTCCTTCTTCGCCTTTTGCTGAGCCAGTTAAAATGTCATTTCTCATTGGTACAAAATTGAATAGGTCACTTAAATTTATTCTTTCGTATATTTAAATATTCAGCTAGTTCATTTTTTCTCGTTGGTATAAAAAGTACAACATCGAAATTATTCTTACATAAATTCTGAGCTAGTTAAATAGTCAATTTTCGTTTCCTTAAACAGTACATAATGAGCTAGTTAAAGTAGCTCTTCTTCTCTTTTCCAGTTGATACAAAAGAAAATAGTCCACCTAAATTTTATTCATTCTTCACTTATTTTTTTTCTGGTATTCCTTCATTTATTTGAATAATGGCCCTTCACTTTTTCCAGTTGGTACCTAAGGAAATAATCCAATCAAATTTTTCTGGTTCGTACAAAACTAAATACTTCATTATTTGTTTGAGTAGTAAAATGGTATAAAAGTCTGAGAATGGCATATCTTTGCTTTTCTTCTGATTGGTACAAAAATAAAATAGACCACTGAAATTTGTTCCCTCTATTATTTGAATAGCACAAAAAGGTATAAAATGCTGATCTAGTTAAAATGACCCTTCTTTGATTTTCTTGTGATTATTTGGGTAGTACAAAATTGTACAGAAATTATGAACTTGTTAAAATGATCCTTCTTAGGTTTTTTCTGGTTTGATACAAAAACAGAACATTCAAATTTGTTCTTTTGTTACATAAATTCTGAGCTAGTTAAAATTGTCATTTCTCGTTTGTTTAAACAGTACCTAATGATATAAAATTCTAAGATTGTTGAAGTGACTCTTCTTCACTTTTCCAGTTAGTTGGTTGGTTCTTTGCTTTTCCTCGGTGTACAAATTTATTCCTATGTTTATTTAAATAGTTAACATGGTCCTCCTTCGGTCTGTTTTTCTAGTTGGTACAAAACTAAATACTTCTTCGTTTATTGGAGTAGTACAAAATAGTCCTTCTTCGCTTTTTTTTCCTAGTTAGTATAAATTTATTAATTCGTTTAATTAAAATGAGCATTTTTCGCTTTTCTTAGGTTAATACAAATTTATTCCTTCGTTTGTTTGAGTAGTACAAAATGGCATTCCTCGTTAGTAAAATAGCAAATAAACCACTCAAATTGATTCATTCTTCACTTTTTCTGCTTGGTACAAAACTGAATAGGTCACACAAGTTTTTTATCCAACACGCTGTTTACATGTTATTAAGGCTTAAATATTTTACCTTTGACCTCGATGGTCATTATTTTTGGAACTTGTAGTATTTGATGACCAATTACTAAATGTGGAAACACCACTTCAATATGTGTCTCAGTTGTCGAGTTATTGGGTTTTAAGTATGTTGACCTTTGACCCCGACGATCATTATTTTGGAACTTGTAGTATTTGATGACCAATTACTAAATGTGGAAACACCACTTCAATATGTATCTCAGTTGTCGAGTTATTGGGTTTTAAGTACTTTGACCTTTGACCTCGATGGCGACTAATTTTGGAACTTGTAGTAGTTGATAACCAGTTACTAGATTTGGAAACAGCACCTCAATATGTGGTTCAGTTTTCGTGTTATTAGGTTTTAAGTATGTTGACCTTTGACCTCGATGATCATTATTTTGGAACTTGTAGTAGTTGATAACCAGTTACTAGATTTGGAAACAGCACCTTAATATGTGGATCCATTTAAGAGTTATTTGGTTTTAAGTATGTTGACCTTTGACCTCGATGGCCACTATTTTGGAACTTGTAGTAGTTGATGATCTCTTGCTAAATGTGGAAACACCACCTCAATACGTTGCTTCGTTTTCGAGTTATTATGTTTTTAGTATTTTGACCTTTGACCTCGATGGTCATTATTTTGGAACTTGTAGTATTTGATGACCAATTACTAAATGTGGAAACACCACTTCAATACGTTGCTTTGTTTCCGAGTTATTAGGTTTTAAGTATTTTGACCTTTGACCTCGATGGTCATTATTTTTGGAACATGTAGTTGCTGGTGACCAATTACTAAATGTGGAAACACCATGTCGATATGTGGCTCCGTTTTCGAGTTTTGATGTTTGACCTCGATGGTCAGTAGTTTGGGGACATGCTTGTGTAATTTCTGCTATGTTCAATCAGGGGTGGAAAATAAGCCATGCTCTTTTATTAGCTGTGCTATGTATTATCTGCTCTGTTGTATGTTCATAGTCTCAGTGTAATTTCTGCTATGTTAAAATAGGGGTTGAAACGAATACACCCCTTCTATGTTTCATATTCTTATCTGTTATCTGATCTGCTGTGTGTTACGTAGTGTTATGTGTTATCTGTTCTTCTATGTGTTCGTAATCGTATGTGTTATCTCCTATGTTAAAAAAGGGGTTGAAATATATGCTCATAAAAGGGAACGAGTTCACCCTTGTTATGTTAGGTACTCTTCTATGTGTTCGTAATCGTATGTAATTTCTATTATCTTAAAATAGGGTTGGAAAATATGCTCATAAAAGAGAACGAATACACCCCTTCTATGTTTCATATTCTTATCTGTTATCTGTTCTGCTGTGTGTTACGTAGTGTTATGTGCTCTTCTATGTGTTCGTAATTAACATATGGGTTGGAAAAGTGCTCATAAAAGGAAATGAGTTCACCCCTTAAAATGTGCTCGTAAAAGAGAATGAATACACCCCCCAAAAAGTGGTCATAAAAGAGAACGAATTCACCCCTAAAATGGAGGTCGTAAAAGACCGTGGGCTCACGGTGCACGGTGGTCATTTTCTCAGTGGCTTGTGAGTTGGCTAAAACTGGCTCAGGTCTGTTCCAGATCGATCCATTTTCTACTACTGAGGGCGGAACTCGAAGTGCAGTCAGCTCCTCGTGATGAGTTCTGGGTTATTTTCGGCTAAGAATAAATGATCAAGAATGTTAGCATTGCATTACAGCAAATAATAATAATAATATTAAATAAATAAAAAATATTTTTAAAAAAGACGAGGTCTTTAGAATGTAAGTTTTTGCTTGGTTGTTTCGGAGTTAGACATTGCTTATCAGTATACAGATTACACAAGACGTGAACTTACAGCTTAACTCAGATCTGAATCACATAAGCTCTTACCAAGAAATGAATCCTACCTCCCAAAGTAACTTTTGGCATTTATTGACCGTTATTATGAAGTTTCCGAGTGTTGAGACTTGAGAAGTATCCCTCTACTTCAATATTGAACGTTTATTTGTGCACGTCGCTTCGAAGGGTTCCCTCTACATATTTCAAACCACGTCAAGAATTCTCCCCAGACGGTAAATTGCAAAGAACTAACTAACTCTACGGCCTATGGGACCCAGAGGTTCAATGCCGCGTTCACAAAAGCTCTCCACTGACTTCTATCCTTAGCTAACTGCATCCAGTTTCTACTTTGTATTCCTATCTCTGCGAGATCCATCTTAATATTGTACTCCTATCTGCGCCTAGGTCTTCCTAATGGTCGTTTTCCGATTGGTCTTCGAGTCGAGACTTTGAAAGCGTTTCTACTTTCCTCCATTCTAGCTACATAACCTGCCCACCTCAGCCTCCTAGACTTGACGACCCTAACAATGTTGCGTAAACCGTATAAATTATGTAGTTCCTCGTTATGAAGTTTCCGCTATTCCTCATTTCCGTTCCACTTGGGTCCGAATATTCGTCTCAGGATCTTGTTCTCAAATATTTTCAGTCTATGTCTTCCCTCAGAGTAAGCGACTATGTTTCGCAACCATACAGAACAACAGGCATGATTATCCTTTTCTATGTTTAAAGCTTCAAATTGCTCGACAGAATTCGCGACAACAAGATATTTTGAACCGAATAGTAACACGAATTCCCTGCTTTTAGTCGACATTTAATTTCTTCGTGACTATGATTTTCCTCTGTTAATATTGATAATAGATATCTCAAACTATCTACTTTATCAAAAATATTATTTAATATTTTAACGCATCCATAATTTGCCGTATTACGGTCCCCATGCACTTCCATGTATTTAGTTTTCTCTGCATTTACTTATAAACCTATGTCCATGCAAACGTTTAATAAGATCTCTGCATTTCTTTCTATTGTTCTCCTATCATCCCTTATTAAATTTACATAATCAGCATATGCCATAACCTGGTGAATACCGTTCAACTCTAGGCCCTGGTTGCTATCTTTGATTTTCCTTATAGCGTATTCCAGAACAAAGTAGAATAATAATGGCGACAACGCATCTCCTTGTTTCAGGCCATTTCGACGTGAAAACTCGTGGACAAAAATTTTCGTACCCGGACTTTACTTTGGGATTCATTTAAACATATCTTAATCTAATTAGCTTTCCCGGTATTCCAAGTTCTGTAAGAACGTTGTATAATGTTTCTGTCCTAACCGAATCGTACGCTTTTCTAAAATCAATAAATAGTTGATGCACCGGGGTATTGTATTCCCAGTTTTTTTTTTTTTTTTTTTTTTTTTTTTTTTTTTTTTTTTTTTTTTTTTTTTTTTTTAGTATTTGGCAAATGGTAAATATTTGGTCGATAGTTGGATCGATTTCGTCTAAATCCGAACTGATAATCTCCAATAATTTCATCTGCGTATGGGGTCAATCTTGCTAATGGATTGGAAAGGATTCTATAGGATGTTGACAGAAGAGAAATGCATCGATACTTATTACAGTCAGTTTTGTCGCCTTTCTTGTGAATTGGAACAATGATTGATTCCTTCCACTATTGTGGCAAGTCTTTCTTGTTCCAGATAAGGAGAATGAGTTTGTGTACCTTGTTCCACAATATTTCGCTCCCAGCTAAAATTTACTCCGGCGGAATTTCATCTACACCCGGAAATTTGTGTTCCTTAATTTCTTTATAGCGGTTTCTACTTCTATTCGGTTGGGTTCTGGAATATACAGTTCTGCGGTGTGTATCTCCTTTTCTCCACGCACACTAGTTTTTGGTTGCGTGTTAAGCAAATCGTCAAAGAAATCTTTCCATCTATTTAAGATGCTATCCGTATCAGTGAGAACTGTACCGTCAGATTTCTTTAATAGATGAGCACGAGGTTGATAGCCATTCTTAAATCCGCTGATCCCCTTATACATGTTCCGGATGTTTTTATTTTTACTATTATCTTCAAGTTCTTTAATTTTAGCTTTCAAAACATCGCGTTTCTTTGTTCTAAAAGTTTTGGAAGTTTCCCGCCTGATATCTGCGAAATTTTGTGCAGTTATTTCATTCGTATTTTGTAGCCAGCGTAATTTTGTCTGTTTTCTCCTCTGTGCTAGTTTAATGCATTCCTGGTCGAACCATAGTTTGTTCCTAGGTATTTCGGCGTGTCCGAATTTTTCTTTTGCTGAAACTTTAATGCTATCTCTAATTTTAATTCAAGTATCCTCAACACTAGTGCACTCCGAATCTTCTAAAACCGAGAATCTATTCGAAACTTCAATCTGGTATTGCTCTCTTACCTGGCTCTCTTCTAATTTCTTTAAATTAAATCTCTCAGTTTTCGGTCGTTGAATATTACCTTTACTCAACGATAATCTGTCTTATTATCGCTGCTACCAGGTAGTGATCAGTGTCACAATCAGCCCCTCTAAACGACCGGACATCAATATGCTAGATTGCCTTCTTCTATGTACTAAAACGTGATCAATTTGATTATGTTTTTCCGTCTGGTGATGTCCAAGTGTATTTATGAACGTCGCGATGTGGGAATTTTGTACTCTTCACGATTAGATTTTTGGATGTTACAAAATTCACGAGTCTAACACCATTGTCGTTACTTTCCCTATGCAGACTTTCGTTCCCTATAATCGGTTTGAAAATATTCTCTCGTCCTACCTTTGCATTGAAATCCCCTAATAGAATTGTCATATGTTATCGCGGGAGTTGGTCAAATATCCATTCCACTTCTTCGTAAAAACTGTTTTTTATATCGTCATCCTTATCTTCTGTTGGAACACTTAAAACAACAATATTACACGACCGACCCTTAAGAGCAATGAGAGAAAGTCTGTCAGTAACAAATTCAACCCGCTTAATTGCTGGTAATATTCGTTTGTGAACGAAAAACCTTGTTCCTAATTGGTGATTTTTGTTTCCTTCCCCGTAAAAGAACGTAAAATTTACGGAATTCACAGTTCCATTTCCTTCCCACCTACCTTCCTGAACTCCTACTAGGTCCATCCTGTATTTCTCTAACTCACTCGTTACGGATTTTAACACGCCTGCCCTAGAAGGAGTTCTAATATTCCATGTTCCAAATCTCATATCCATTTTCTTTTGCTGAGGTCGTGCCAAGTTATCAGTCCTTGTCCGAAGATTTTGTAAATATTTCTGAAAAGGTTTTTTTTTTTTTTTTTTTTTTTCTTTATACAGGATGAGGTTGTTAGCCTTACCCAAACCCTCAAGCTGGAGGACCACTCCTATTCGTCTGTCCGCGACTGCTTATTCAGTATATTCGCAGCTAACCTCTATATCCAAAGGCCTTCTCCTCGATCCGCAACCTGAGGACGCGCAATGCTATGGTGACAGCAACCCACGTTACACGAAATTGCGAAGAAAGAAAAAAAAGTAAGAATATAACAGAAACAGCGTTATGATATCTAATAGAAATTTATGATATAACTTAAGTTTGTTAAATCTTTTCTTTATATAACAGAAGATATCGGTGCAAGAACGGGACTGGTCAGTTTTTCGACCTTATGCTTTTCGTTGACAAACATGAAAAAAGAAATGTTTAATCTAGTATAAGAATGGGACAACTTAAAGCAATTCAAAAAGTTTGGAGAATAAAGTAAAAATAATAATTATTCAATCTAACAAATACTAGGAAATAGGAAGAGACTTAGACACGGTGGCTCAGTAGTAGTGCGCTTACCTCTGGTGCATGAGGTCCCTAGTTCGATCTCCGGCCAAGCAAGTTTGTGGTGGGCAGTGTCGTACTCGTAAGTTTTCTCGGGCTATTCCCGTTTCCTCCCACATTCTCATTCCACCGATTCTTCTTTCATCATAGGGCTGCGGTGGCTCACTGGTAGAGCGTTCACTTCTGGTGCATGAGGTCCCTGGTTCGATCCCAGCTCGCGCCAAGTGAACTTCGTGGTGGACAAACACCGTGTGCGTGGGATTTCCCGGGGTTCTCCCGTTTCCTCCCACTTTCTTCATTCCACCATTTCTTTCATTTCTCAATCACCGCCTCCTTTAGCCTAACCGGCATAACCGTGGGACGTAAAACTCAAAGATTTCATTTCATTTTTCTTCTTCCATCATTCACTTGGCTTAATCATCCGTCTCCCTTAGCCTATAGAACATAATCGTGAGACGTTAAACTGAAAGATTTGCAACCGTCTCCTTCTTGCACCGAGGTCTTCAATTTTCCTTTATGTAACAGCTATCTTCTATGCTTCATGAATTCGCTTCCTTTCTACAACAGTGTCGTAATTTGATACCACTATTGTGGATACAAACGCTCTTACCTTGTACCTAAAAGCGTAAAGTCTTTCAAATCATTGGAGACTCTTCAAGATCACTGTCAATGTCTTTCTCTACTAAAGAGTCCCACAGGAAGACAGGGCGCTAGCAGCGAGTAGAACACATGGACGAAGATGCCAAGGACCATCGAAAGAACTTTATTTTTTTTAATTCTTTTTTAAATCCCCAGTTCGGTACATCCGTGTTGCATTTATACCTAAGTTATTCAGTATGTATATTAAAACTACAGTTAGAATTATCCTGAAATTCAGTTAGAATTGTGGAATTTAGAAAGCATCATAACAGGTATAAATCAAATGAATAAAGTTTAAGGTTAGAAAACTACTCATTTAAACGTATTTCTAGAGGCAGCAGAAAACTGTCCAATATTTCGGATATGTGCTTGATTATCCTTTTACGAGGAACAAATAGGCTTAATACATGTTAAGAAGAACGATCTTCAAATGCTTGTACTATCAGTGTCAGTGGGACACTAAAATTTCTATAATATATTGATCGAAGAGGGTCCCCACAGATTTTTGTAAACTGCTTTCCCGGACTTTCCTGACAAAAATTTAATTTTTCCACTTTTTCGTACTCCTATTAATTTAGTTAGATACCTAAACTAAAAGTAGGCCGCTAACTACCTATAAAATGGGTCAGCCTAAGAAATATGAGTGACCAAATAACATATAAATCCAGCTACGGGATACGAAATTATACGTGAACATACACGATATTAAGACTATGAGCTGTTAAGGAGTTTGACGGTCCAACTCCAAAGACTATCATTAGATTCTGATGAAATTTATATGAGCCTGAGAGAGAGTATACTCTATGAAACTAAGAAAGAACAATCACAATCGGTAAAATCTATATTAAAATTATGCATGAGTATGCACATAATGAAGTTCGTTAATGTTTCACTATATTAACACCATCATTCGTTAAGAAGTTTCATTGTTTAGTTTCGAAGACTAATGTTAGATCCTCATGAAATTTATGTGGAACAACCGGAAAAGAATACTTTTTCAAAAAAGGATCATTAAAATAGGTCCATTGTGTCAAACAGTTGAGCTTGAACATAGGGACAACATATACATAAACAGATGCCACGGGATTCAAAATGATGTAGTTCAACTGATTTCAGAGTTAAGAACCTAACCATAAATCGTGGCACAACAGATCTCGATATAACTTAATATTTCTGTAATTTATTCTATATTGTTATATTATTGATCTCTTAAATTCCAAATAACCTTATTACTTCAAATTTGCCTTCATTATGAGAACGACTACTTTCTTTGCCTGATATTAAAGAGATTTGAAATAATTTCAATAACCAGAAATCAAATTTCCTGATTTTTTAGGTCTGTGGGAGCCCTGGAAATGTCGTCTATATTAATAGTTTTTATTTATTTAATGTTGGGGCTAAACCAAATTATATTATTTCCTCGCTAAATTCTGTTATCTCTAAGTACACTTATATATATATATATATATATATATATATATATATATATATATATATATATATATATATATATATATATAACTAACGTCTGTACCAGGGTTGGCTGGTTTAAACCAAAAAACGAAAAATGTTCGTAAAAGTGTAAGTGTTCGTAAAATCATGATGAACACAATTTGTGGGTTATCACGTTTCACTCCCGTATATCCCATTCATTACTCAGAGAGATTATACTACAAAAGCAATTTTTTTAAATATATATAAGTTTATGAATGTTTCTTTTGTGATTTTTTTTTTTTTTTTTTAATAGTTTGTTATTAATGTTATACAATTGCAATCAAAGGAAAATTCTAAATATTCTTTCGTTTTATTAATGTTTACTTTTGATGAAATACATCGAAATGCTCTTCCGTTTTTGGGGGGAAGGGGTCATACAAACCCCACGAGAGGAATTTATTGATATCAGAAGTATCTTTGATATCTATTTATGTATAAATGGGTCAGAGCCAAAGTGGACTTAATAATTCTTATCTTTATTCACTTTTCTTACTGATATGCAAATTAAGCCCTTGTATTTCTTTAACTTGGACTAGTAAACGTCGTAGTGAACTAACTTAGACTAAATTAGTTCTTCTGTACTCTGCAGTATTTTGAAATTGTCCATACGTAATTCTGTATAATGGTTTCACTTGTGCAAGTGTTCATCTTTTTCTCCTTCTGAAATGACATATTAACAAATATGTAAAGATCAGTACGACGTATTTTTATCAGGATTCTTTCGGGGTGAGTCGGCAGACTTATCACATTTGTGGCCAATTAGTCCCGGTTTCGAGTTCAAATGGAGAACAATTTCTCTCGGATGTAGGCTGAGAAGCGGTTTGGATTCCGCTTTAAGCTTATGAGACCCTATCCAGCACAACCAGGTTATAGCATACTAACACCAAAGCGAAGCAAACTTATTTCTGTCCATATGTGATATAAATATGTAGAGCAAATTATTTAAACAAAAACAAAAAAAAAAAAAAAAACGGGTTTAAACCAAAAAACCGGTTTTTTGGTTTTTTTCAATAAAAAGCATGGTTTTTGCCAACCCTGGTCTGTTCTCAAAAATATACATACGCCTATGATATATATATTTCCACTTCAGCCTCTTACACAAAACCAGTGTTGCTTCCTGCTACTATTGTGGTTAATATGTGTGCCTCTGGTATACGTGGCCCCAGGTTCGATTCCCGGTGGGGGAGCACAAAAAATTTAATTTCACCATCATTCACTCCCGTTAATTATCCGTCTCCTTTAGCGTATATTAAACTGAAGAAAAAGAAAGCAAGTATCCATATTAGTTGTGTGGGAGTGCAGGAGGCTGAAACTTAGGAAACAGAAATTAATTATTTATGGATGAGTTTTATAACTATTCTATCAGAGCTTGTTTTCATATTGTCAAACTGAGCACAACACCACACTGAGCAAGGCTATGCTACTCAGTTATGTTCCTACTGTTGTGCTACCTTTTAATAAAGGCGCGGAGCCCAGTTGAAAGTTGATCTTAGGATGGAATATAAGAGGCGAGAAACTCCCAAGCAACCAGAAAGATTGGAAGTCTGATGAGTGGAGAGTGGAACGCATTTAGTGTGTTCAAACTTTCGTGTGTTTGTGTATATTTTTATCACATAGCCTTGCTCGGTGTTTTGTTGTGTTTAGTTTTGTAACTGTCCTTACAGAAATAGAGTTTAACGAAGAAAAAATTAACCTGTTTTAATCTTAAAATATGCACTTATGCTCTGTGCTCTATACGCTCTATTAGTCAATATGTTTTAAGTTGTATAATAACACAACATGTAAACTTGGAGGAAATATTGAAAAACATTTTACGAAAAAAAAAAAAGAAAAAAAAAGCTACAAAACATATGCACACGCATATGTGAAAATCATAGTTTAGAAAATCTAAAAGGAAAATAATTGAAGGAACACGATCAGAAGTGCTGAAAGGTAAAATTTTTAGCTGAGAGAGAAAAGAATTAATAGTTGGAAGTTCTGGGTATTTCAACATGCAATGCCCACTCATAATGCACTCTTTTCCCTATCTGAATAACGAATTTTCTGATGATAGGAATAGAGGTAACACATTCAATTAAAGCTGAATTACAGATCATGGAGTCTTTTGGATACACTTAGGGAGAACTTGTAGATTATGCAAGGAAAAATGCCGAAGTACAGGTTGCTCTAATAAATACAACTTTAAATAGGAACCTTTGTTTTGCAATCACTTTATAACTGTTTTATGAAATAAAAGTTTTAAATGTGTAGTTTTTAGTCATTTACAATAGCCGAAAAATTGTAACAAAAGCTTTCTTATTAAAATTTAGAAAAGTCAACCGTACACAGTAGCGTAGCCAGGATGTGTGTTTGGGGGGGGCCCAAGTGCTGTTATAGGTACATATAGAAAAATTACAAACAAAAAAATATATAAACATAAAAATATATAAAAAATTACAAACATCAAAGTACCAAAGTACATTGTCGGACCTCTTTGGGGGGGGGCCGGCCCCTCCGGGCCCCCCCCTTCCCTACGCCACTGACCGTACAGAAGGATGCCTCCTGGCAGAAGATTTTCGTAAGTGCGGCTTGAGGTAACACGCTTACACACCGAGACTATGAGAGACTATTAATGAAATGGGTGGAATGAAGGAAGTGGGGGGAACCTCACGAAAACCCACTCACAAATCCCAGTTAATGCAAGCTGTGATCGAACTAAGGGCCAACATGGTTTTAACTAATTTATTCATAAAGTGCTACTTATTTCATTCCTGGTTTTATTCTTTAACGCATTTTGCAACTTATCAAGAAGAATCTCGATGTAGCTTGAAATACACTAGCGATGCGGTGTAAACATGTATTAAAAAAATAAACAAACCTTGAGTGGAAGTATTTGCAATAATCTAAAAAATCTGCATATTGTCTTTCGAAAATACAAAGTATCGATACTCAAATTCCAATAATTCGTTCTGACATGTGTATTATTAACGACAAGCAAGTAAATCCGAAATATTTTATGTTCATTCGTTTGTAGAGTGCAGATCAATCTTAGCACAGAGCCTATATGACACATGGACTTAGAAGTCAACATGGGACCCGAATTCCACGAGCTCGCGGAGAAACAAAGGAAATAGTAAAGGAAAGTACCCATCAGGAATCGAACCAGGTATTACGAGAGGGCTCTCACACATATACAATATGATTGTTACCTATTAAACTCACGAAGTGCGATCCTGAGTGCAAACAAGAGCATGGGCTTTAGTATTATAGCACTACCACTGATCTTCCAAGCTCCTGATTACAGAATTCTCATTTTATTACGCAAGTATCACGATGTAACTATTTTCAGCTAAAGTATGAGTCAGTTTACTTGCTACTGGACACTAGAAGATATGTATTAATAATTATCTCCGAAAGAATGTTTCTTCTTTAACCCTTTTAGGATTTCCACTTTTCGAGGTAAATTTAAACTTTCACTCAAACAGTTACTGCTTTCTTACTATTTATCGTACGATTGTAGTTCATACTTTTTTTTTTTTTTTAAGAATAGAGCATAATTTCCAACGGTACCACTTGCTTGTCCGTATTATACACCAAACACGGAAAAATCGGAAGATTTTTCGAAAAAGAGTCGAAATTTTGGCGCCCCTCTCGCCCGGGACTGGGTTGACGTAGGGATATGATTAAAAAAAAAAAAAAAAAAAAAACGTTGTTATATATATAATACGGGTGCAAAATTTCAATTTTGAATCTTGAAAACTAAGGTCGGGAGAATAGAGACCTGCTAAGGTTATAGGATTGCTTGCCAGGTTATAGGGAATCCCAACGTTCCTTTGGAGAATCCCTTGCACACATCTTGCGGAGGTTTGGAACATACATTTTTCAATCAAGGAGGTATGACTTCGAATGTCATGTTCTAAACCGCTCTCTCTAAGTTGCGCTGTTTTGGAATTACAGCCCTCTGAAGTTCATTGTCCCACACTTTCGGCACCTTATATCGCCGAAACTATCCCTCACTGACCAAAGTTCCAGAGGACTTTTTTGCTAGTTTCGATGCTTGGAATC
Source organism: Thermobia domestica (assembly GCF_964235325.1). Lineage (NCBI taxonomy): Eukaryota > Metazoa > Arthropoda > Insecta > Zygentoma > Lepismatidae > Thermobia > Thermobia domestica. The sequence goes on from NC_137458.1 coordinate 30,560,323, forward strand.
AGCTCCCACTTGAGTTTGTTCAAATAGTTTCTTACCACCCTGTATATACTTCAAAAATTTACTGTGTCATTACTATTTGGCCGTGTCATGGTTCAAACGCCAGTTCCTTCAGTATAACGAGCCCTTTCCAACGGTACCACTCATGTCCGTATCATTCACCTAAACCGAAAAAAACGGAGTTTTCTGAAAATATCACCCCTTCGGAACACGCACCCCTCGGGCCCGGCCCCGGATTCACGTAGGTACTCAAAAAAAAAAAAAAAATCCAAAGGTGCAAATCCATATGCAAAGTTCCAATCTGATATCTTGAAAACTAAAGGCGTGAAAAATTTTTGAAATCCCCCCCCCCAAAAAAAAGTCTCTCCCTCACTGACTATTTGGGACGCCACCACTGACGGCGCAGTCAAGTTGACCATCCGGTTCCAAAACGCATCTGAGGTGTTCTTTAGTCCGCCCTTGACTTGACCAATAATAATAATAAAAAAAGTCTCTTAAATACCTGTTATAGAACATAAATAAGCGCTCAGAACAACACTACACCATGGTATCTAAAGATACCATAAATCTTAAAAGGGTTAATCTATAAAATTCCGACCTTCCCTGGTTCTCTTCTCTTGCTGCTATAAGTGTTCCTGAATTTTCATACACGAAGAGGACACTCTTGATACATTAAAATAACACTTATAGCAACAACAGCACTTTTTAATTTATTTATTTATAGCTTCACACACCTTCACTTTCGGGCTTTTGCTCTTGAAAACTGAATTCTAAACATTTAAACGATAAAAACAGTTCATTAATGAAAGGAGGTAGCAACCGAAGTTTTTACATACCAGATCCCCTGTAGATGCGAAATCAGTAACACACTACGAGTGAAAAAGTGAATGACTGGATCGGGACTCGATCTCCAGCATACCGTGCCGATACGTTAAACACTACGCCACCCAGTCCGCTTGCCAGAACAGCCACACACACACTTTCACTCCTGGAGTAGGTGCTCTCCACTCAGACCGTGGCTTGTACTGCAGCTCAGCTGCTGTGCTTGGACAATCCAATATCCATATATTGAGAACACCTTTTGACGTTTGTGATATCATATATTAATGAAAGAAGGGAATAACGGAATTTTTTACACACCAGATCCTGTGTAGGTGCGAATTCAGTAACACACAAAGAATGAAAAGTGAATGGCTGGACCGGGACTGGACATTCCGGGTTCGAGTCTCGGTCAAGTCATTCACTTTTCACTCTTATGTGTTACTGATAAAATAATAATAATAATTTATCAAAGTGTATTACTAATAATGGTAAGGGATTATACACAAATATTCGAACATGTTCTTGGATGAACATTCATGAAAACTTGTAGCAACGGAAGAAGAGTTATGTAAGACCCTAGAGAGAGTCGAAATTAAAATAAATTAGAAAAGAAGTATTTTTAATTATTCACTGAGTGTATAAAAATTAATTAACTACTTTACCTAAATAATGTTCTTTCTAATATATAATATCTTTCTAACATCTCAAATGCATCTCTTGAGCATTTTTCGGCAGGGCCATTTTTCTTCTCCATTCACAGTACTCACACTGTTCTTCACAGGTCAAAACAATGAATATTGAGCAATATATTTACACAAGTAGTTTTATCCACCTGTCTCATTGTTAGCTAAGACTGAATAAAGAAGGAAAACGACTTAAGCACGTGTGGCCCTTACAAAAATGTCTAAGCAATAAATTATATATCAAAAAGAGCATTATTTAAGCGAGGAACTGATAAGAAATATTCATTCGGTAGGAGTCAGTTTGTTGATGTCCAGACAGAGTAAGGAAAACTTGTATAGACTTCCCTATCGTGATTTCAATGTAATAGATGCATTGTGCTACTACGCCTACTCGAAATGACATGTGAGCTCCTTCGTGGCTAAGCGGTTAACATACGCGCCTTAGGTGTGGGAGACCTGGACTAGATTCCCGACGAGAGCTCATGTGGTTCGGACTCCACGTTAATCAGTAGATGCCGTCTCATATATCCTCGCTCATAAAAAGGAACGTTAAACTCAAAATCAACTCAATTAGAAATGACATGTGAAACACAACGACTGGATGAACTATAGAAGTGTACTTCCGGTACGAATTGTTCTCAAAATATGAAACTTGGTTTTGAAATAATTTGATCGAGAATCGCTCATCTAGAAGTGACAGCAGGGTAAACGGTAAGGGAACTATTGAAATATCATTTCTACTCAAAGTTTTGCACGAAGTAATAGTTTTTTGAGACTAAATGTGCTCATTCGCCCAAGCCCATTTAACGAACACCATGGAACTATGAATTGGAGTCCATACTTCGATCCCATCTTGCGCCAAGTGTGCTTCATGGTAGACATGTGTGGGTTCTCTCACTTCCCCAACTTCATTCTACCATTTAGTTCAGTATAATAAATAATCATAGCCTCTTTTAGCCTATATATAAAGCATGGCATTTAGTATATCTCCCAACTCGTTTTATGGTTCCAGAACCGAGTACCTTATTTTTGTTTAAATTATGATAAAGATAGAAGTACAAGGGCCCTGGGGCTTCTAACTCCCTTCGCTATCCGTCCCTAGCTCAGCTATATTTTGTAAAGTAAGTGACACACTGTAAATCTTGTGTGTGCAAGATTGGGGGAAATACTAAATATCAGCCACAAAAACCTATGTAAACGATCTAAACTTTTCGTTCCTTCAATTATGGTATAATAAATGTACGTAACTCCAAAGAATTTATGGGGGGCGCGGTGGCTCAGTGGTAGAGCGTTCACCTCTGGTGCTTGGGGTCCCGGGTTCGATCCCAGCCTCCGCCAAGTGAACTTTGTGGTGGACAAACACCGTGCTCGTGGGTTTTCTCGGGGTTCTCCCGTTTCCTCCCACTTTCTTCATTCCACCATTTCACTCATCTCTCATCATCACCGTCTCCTTTAGCCTAACCGGCATAACCGTGGGACGTAAAACTTAAAGATTTCATTTATTTTTTCCAAAGAATTTATGAAGGAAGAAAAAAAAAAAAGAAAAGAAACCCTTATGACCTAAATTTATTATATGGCTGTAAGTAGTCAGACAGAGAATATTCATGTGGATAATTATGGCACCGGAATGATTCCAACGTCATTATTTTTGGCTTCCTAGACTAAAGTTCAGTACTTCTTAATTCAAATCGTTTGTCACACTGAAAAATTGAAAATTCTCTGCTCCCACAGGGATTGAACAAGGCAAAGCTTGGGGATACAGGACCAAAATAGTAAGTATTTTAAACATATATACAATTCTGGGGCAAACTCAGAGACCCGGGTTCGATTCCCGGCGGAGCTCGTATGGTTCGGATTCCACGTTAATCAGTAGGTCTACGTCTCATATAGCCTCGCTGGTGAACGGAACGTTAAACTCAAAATCAACGCAACTCTTGCCTAAACTATTCGCATTACATATATATCTGCGGCTCAATTAGATCATTAAACCATATTTCTCTTGTCATAAACACATTAAATTTGCGAAAATATCAAATTTGCTCCACAACGTTCCGATTGTATCGATAAAGGAGCAGGTGAATGTGCATGATTTGTTCAGAGGTGACTGTATAAGCTATATCACATTAAATACAATGTAAACACACAATAAATAATAAGAAGAGACCTAATATTGACTTTATAATTGTCATCATATAGTTATACAATGCTTCATCTTACAGACTTCAAAAAATTCCTACACTATTCAAACTGGAAAACTACAGCATACATCATGCATCATGCACTCAGGCTTGTCATTGACTTAAAGCTCGTTTACTTATGTTCAACAAATTTGTTTAAATACCATTAAAATCTCCGAACGCCTGTCAAAAGCAAATATACAATAAACTATAATACTACACAATATACTTTACATCGTTCAAAAAAACTGCCAAAAATACTTATCAATGGGTAAGTTACTCAGACAAAGTTTTACAAAATAATAAATAGCGTGTCGTCTTCTGGAAACAAATCAATATTTAAAAAATGCTAAAACAAGGAGCATGCAAATAGGTTCCATTTATTAATATAAAATTGATGAGACAAATTAGCCTTCCTAATGTAACATTATAAATACTACCTTCTTGCTAAATAATAATTTCAACTTACAACAATTAAAAGTTCATGCAAAATTGCTTTTCATCCCATTTTTTCAAACATACTTAGTATTCTACGGTTATAGTCTTTCTAGCTAAGACAGAAAAACATTTACGTCCCATGCACGCAGAATAAGGCATTCGCAGTAAAGATAGTTAACTAAAAGATAACTGAAACTTACTTTTGCCTCAGCTGTATTATGTACTTGGTACCAATATTATCCTCAAAAGTGAATGGCCACACACACTTTCAGGTTTATTTCTTCAAATATATAAATCGCATTAACATTCCTAATCAACACTAACTTCAAGAAATATTGTATCATCCACTACATATGTACCTTTTAGCATGTTCTTATACAAAATAAAATCAGGATAACCAATTTCTTCGTTAACAGTCCCTTTTTTGGGTCTACGAAAACTATCGCAATCCCAACCTTCAAATTTTCTGACAAAATCTTTGCACTTCCTAGAATGGTCTATTAATTTGATGGTCACACGTTGCCTAAAGGGCCATTCCAAGATTGAATCATATTCCCCTGAGCAAATACAAATAAGAACGGACAGATAATCATTATAACCACCGCTACCGTTTAGATACACTCGAGCCTGGAGAAGGTATCCGTATTTTGAAGAATAGAATTTTGGACTACTTATAGCAGAACGAGAGCTCGATTTCTTCTTGTTTAAATCAGAAATCTTCCACAGTAGTTTACCGCAGGGCACATGTTCAACTTGGTTTACAGCTGTTTCTAAATAATCAATCTTCTCCTGTAATAAGTTCATAGTCTTTTTATGACTTTCCAGTGTATCATGTAAATCCTCGACAACTTTTCTCATGAGGTCCACATGAAGACAAACCTCTTGTTGGGCATGGTCACGAAGTTCCACGGGATATCCCATATACTGGCACTGCATCCTTCCGTATTTACACTGTGTGAATTGTTTAAAGCACTGTTCATCCAAATGTTTCTGTAAGTTCTTGCGTGCAACGTTTAATTTACAGTCCTTTGGGCAAGGTATTGGTAAATTCTGGCAAGTTGCATTGTGGTCATCCAAAGTTCTAGCTTCAAATTCATTGCTACAGAACTCACATTGTATTATTCTTTTAGGGCATTCACTTTGCAAATGGTGTTCCTTATTCTTTCTTGCAACTGGGTTTTCACATCCATTTTCACATTGTATGGGATATAAATCACAAATATCTAAATGGTCTTTCAGAACATCAAATATAACATCATTACTACAGTAATCACATTTCACAACGCGCTTTTTACAATTCTCCGTAGCATGGCTACCCATATATAGTCTCGTTATTTTAACACCACACTTTTCACAAGTTTCTAGCTTTAAGTCACAGATTTCTAAATGATCATTTAACTCTTGTCGCGGTATAGTTTCACCACAATAGTAACATTCTGAAGTAATTTTGGTGCAATATTTATTTTTGTGCTCGGGCAGTACATATCGTTCCACTTTGGTGCAACAGATTTCACATTCCACTAATACAAATTTGCATTTTTCGCTGTGTCGCACAAATTCACCAAGAGTCATGATTTCAAGACAAAGGTTACACATCCGTTGGTCTCGATTACACTCGTTTTCCATGTGGTTGTCTAAATTGTAGCACAACACAAATTTACCACACTGGTTTGGACAATGAAGTTTTTCATTTTTGCAAAATCTTTTACCGGTACTACTTCTTCTGTCTCCCACATATCCTTTACAAAATTCACAAAACTTCGACGTTACGGTTGGCATTTTCGCATCAAAGTCTCACAAACTGGAAACCAAATTACATCTGAAAGCTAAACCTAATTCCCAAATGAACTCAATATCACACTGACACTTCAACAGCTGAACAAATATCGTACCGTGAGCCAACTTACGCAACTTCGTATTTCACAATGCCAGTGTTGCCAGACCAATCAGTTGGAAAAGCAGAAGATTTGAACATAAAAAACAGGAGAAAGCAGTAGACACATAAAGTGGCGGCATTTGAGTGCAAATCCAGGGGGACCAAAAAAATTGCCATTATTAAGGGGACAGTGGTCAAAACAAGAGGTCCAGAATTCATTATTACTTTAATTGCAAAATAAAACAATACATACAAAACATAAGTTTGAATTTTAATTACCGGTACTTCAAAATAAGAGCTGACAATCGTGGAGAAGTGATCTAAGCTATTCTTCCAACCAGGGGTAAAAGTGGTTCTGAAATAGTAGGGTGACGCATGATAGGCCGTAAGCCGTCCTCCCTGCTTGCCTATGTTTATTTACTGTAATTTTCTAGGAAATGGGGGACGCCATAGATATTTTGGAAGTGGGGTAACAACGTCCCCCCAGCATACCCCTCACTTTTACCCTGCTTCCAACCCAAGTTCCAATCTAAACAACACTTACTCTTAAATCCTACAGTAAGTCATAAAGATAGCCAATCATCATGCATATAGATGACATACAGTTGTATTCTTTTATTCATACATCAAAACTCTATGACTATTTGCGCTACAGAGCTTTGCGTATGGATACAGAAAAAATTCCTCTTTTTATGTAAGAAAAAATGAAAATTCAATATTAATAATAACATATTTCTTTAACTTCTCGAAGTAAGGAAAAAGCAGGAGATTGTTCACTTCTCATTTTCTTTCACAGTAGATCAGTAGAACGTAGAAAAAGCAGGAGATCTCCTGCAAAATCAGTAGCTCTGGCAACTCTGCACAATGCCCTCCTTACAATGTTACCAGTTCAATGTAATATTTTTTCATAGAATAGAGTGCCTGAGGCCTTATTCCGTAACGGTTCCAATGCGAATCGCAACATAACGAAAGATGGCAATAAGAATTATAAGCGCTATGCCAACTTTCCAGATTCTGGGTTTCCGTTCTCAACAATTATTTAAGACACCAGAAATTAACCTGGAAACTCATTTCGTGGCAGTTAGCGTCAAAACATGAGTAATGCTGGTTCTAGACGATCAAACAAAGCTTCAACAATACCATTCAATACCTCAAATTTACACTTTCAAAGGAGTATTGTTCAAGACACTTGAACAAGAGTCTCGAATGAACTTGAAACAACTATTTGACACGAACATTGAAATATTGAATCATGTTTTGTATATTTGTTGGTAGGTGGAGGTCCAAAATAAGTGACTAAAACTGTTAAAACAAATGAAAGAGAAACTGCGTAACAATTTAGTTCAGACCTGCGCATGAATAGCTATAATATTAACATATATTTCCTTACTTTATGCAGGCCACGCAACTTAGTCAATTGTGTACACAGGAATTGACTGAATTTCCTGCTGATCGAAGGTGACGAATCGACTGGGAACCAGTGGCGTATATTGGTTTGAAGGCGGCTATTAGTAACCTTGTATATTATTATTATTATTATTATTATTATTATTATATAAAATATGCAAAAGAGTTAACAAAAAGTGGTTAGTGTGTTTTGATTGAACTTTTGCTTTGAGACCATTAATGTTTTTTTCACCGTAAATGAAATCGCATCATACATTTGCGCAGGTAACTTCTCGTGGATTGCATTCGTAAAATGTTAATGTTTATCAATGTCACTTCCCTCAGGAGTCGCCTCTGTTACTGACGTTTGTTGTCATTCCCTACCAGTCTTCGCAAAAATTCTAGGTATAGCAACGTAACGCAAAAATGCAGACAGTCATTATCAGTGGCGAAGCGTAATCCCACAAGTAGGGTAGACCCGATAAACAATAACACAAATAACATTTAATGTATAATAAAATGTTTAAAATTATAGACAGAATTCTATTTTCCTTATGAGTTAAACAAAAAAGAAAATGTACTAAATCCATTTATTTTAAAGAACTTTCTTAACTGTATTCCTAACGCTGGTTTAGAGTTAAATTTATGTGCATGCATACATAGTAGTTTTGTTGTTGTTGTTGTTGTTTAATTTAACGAGATAGAATAAATATTTATATAAGCAAAAATAGACGGAAAGTATATTATTATTATTATTATTATTATTATTATTATTATTATTATTATTATTATTATTATTAAACAAATATTTACATGTAGGAAAATATGCAATGTGTATTAATGGAATATTCCCATTTAGCTCCACTACAAATATTTTGAAGTGCAGTTCATATTTTCTTCTGTCTGGGATTTGCAGCGAGGATGCAAGGAATTTCCTTCTCACTTGCTCTTTTCATTTCCTATATTTGAAAATGGAGGGAGAGAAAAAAATAAATACATTTTTAAAGTACCTTCTTACTGTTGCCTGTCAAATTTCTTGGATAGGCGTTTATTACTTGCATCTGTTACTTTAAAGTAAGTACAATACTGCATTTAATTAATGCATCACGTGATAATGACTTCACAAGATATGTTATTGCTCAGATATCCACAATTTCATATTTTGTGTTTTGAATTTGCCGGCTAGGTGAACATATTCAAGCAGTTACCCACTTATTCAATAGATGGAGTTACCTATGATCTTAGTTTATCACTTTGCTGATAGATGGCGTTGCTTGTAGAAGTATTTGTTCCTATATAAGGACTGATTTTCACTTGATTTCTTTGAGTACGTGTTATCCGAGCGTGCACACTCATGGTCTAGCCAGCTGTGAGTAGTTATCGGTGTGGTCGACGTCGCAGGTTCGAATCGCCTCCAAGCCAGAAGAAGGATTTTCACTCTCTCCTCTGCAAGCTAACAAATCAAAGGGAGTTGATGTGAATAGAGACTAGCCGCTAGTCGGGGAAGGAAAACAGAGGCACAACAGAAGCAGCAGCAAAAGCAGCAGCAGAAGCAACAGAAACAGAAAGAAATAGAAAAAGGAACCTGAGAGACAGCCAAATGCGAAACCAAACAAACAAATAAGAGAAAGGCGTAAGTCCTCTCAGGTCCACCTGTGCACAGGTTTTTCTGCTTTTTACTATGAAAATGTAGTTTTAGTTATAAGTTTTTTTTTATGATTTTAAATGTCATAAAAGCCTATGCGCAAAGCACCCTGCCCAATCTCATCCTACTCAATCTGTGCTGGTCAAAGATATTTCTAAAATGGGTTGGCCTAGAGTTTTGGCCCAGAACTTAGGTTATTACACTACTTATGCCTTTTAGGCTAAGGAAGACGGATGATTAAGGCAAGGATGGTGGAAGAATTGGTGGAATGAGAATGTGGAATGGAACTGGAATACCCCGAGAAAACTCAAAGACATAATGTTGTCCAACAAGCTTACTTGGTCGGGGATCGAACCAGGGACTTCATGCACCAGAGGTAATAACTCTACCACTGAACCACCGTGCGCCCCCAAAAAACACTACTGGAGTTTGTAATTAAGTCTCTATGCTCCTATCAGAGAAATAATCCGGGATCAGTTGTTCAGAAATGAGGCACGTTAGCTACTTTATAGAGGATTATCTGTATACCTTAGGGACCATGGGTACCATATCAGAAAGTGAATTTCCCGGCATCTGCAAATAATTTACAGTACCTCACTAGTTCTGACGTATGAATTGCAAGTTTATAAGAAAAAAAAGTTGTAAATGCAGACCATCTTAACACCGTTGTTGCTTGGAGATCACTCTAATCTGGAGTGGAACTAATGCAAATTTCAGCGAGGGAAAAGCGTGTAGGAGGATTGTTTAGGGGAAAAAATGATGGCAAAAAAGAGAAAATATAAGTTGTAGAAGAAGATGCGAATAATCCGAACTATTTTGTATTTTATGTCTATGTGAATTAAATGTTTGAGTTTGAATTCAACACTACTTATACTAATAAGGCTAGAACAACTTATTTTTAGAATGTTAATTTCCTAATTCATATTGTATCGAAATCCTGCCCGGATCCACTTCGTTCTTTCATTTTTAAAATGTAGACCATACTCCATTTTTCTCTCTCCATTTCAATTAAAAAAAGAGGACTTAACAAAAGAATATTTCTGGATTGAAGCTATGAAATACTTATTTAGATGTGTCATTTATGAACCAGTTAGTTCCCAATGCTTGAAACAATAGAAGACAAATGAATGGATTACTGCTGAAGTTTCGTGTTTTAGCTTGTTATTTAAGTTCTAAAGTATAAGCTCTCTTGCAATTCGAAAGCGTACAGGCATTATATTACGATATGCTATAAAAAATTAAAGATAACATAGGTTGTTTGTAGTTAATTCTACGGCCATTCTCCAGTAATATGATGTGTGGTCCATATTGGATCTGTGGGTGTTATTGCGAACCTTAGCGGAACCCAAAGAAAAACGTTGGCTTTTGAGGAAGAGTTATCACAATCATAAGTGAAATAGAAAGAGGACAATTCTATCATAAAGGAAAGATAATGTTTATGCTTTATTTTGTCGCAAAAATAGTTCACATCGGAATAAGTTATGATCATTGATGCATTGCATTTTGACGTCCATTTCAGTGGCGTATAGTGGTTTTCTGGATTGGACTACCACTAACCTTTATAACATCTATACATTAATAATAATAATAATAATAATAATAATAATAATAATAATAATAATAATAATAATAATAATAATAATAATAATAATGAGTAATTGGAGTAATGAGTAATTGCTAGGGAGCCTAGCTTTTCTCTAGTTACGCCTATGCTCTTCCTGTTGGTCTAGTCGCTAGAGTGCGCGCCTTCGATGGAGATAGTCCCGGGTTCAATTCTTGGGAGAGAGTGTAGAACGTATTAGCCTGTCGGTCCATGCCTCATATAGCCTCGGTGCTGCAAAGGGACACTTCTATCAAACAAACAAACTAGAAATAATAATACATAAAAATACGTAGTAGAATAGTTAGCAAATAATACTGCCATATGCCTAAATCAATTACTTACCTATTAATGTGATTTCTAGGGGTCTCGAAGAAAAGAAAATTGAAAGTGACTAAATAAATGCAGATATTCTTGAAATTGGAATATTGTATCATGGTCTTCATTCTCAATATTTATGATACCTTCAAAGAAGGCAATGAGATGCTGTTTGCATTTTTTCAGTCTATTTACAAGCCTAGATTAAAAATTGTATCTGGTTGGTGCCACTTTTAGATTTTTTTTTTTTTTTTTTTTTTTTTTTTTACTCAGAAGCCTGGGAGTGTTTGAAAGAAAATGCGATATTATGGAGTGCAAGAAGTGGTTTGTTGCAAAATTAAATTTAGAATATGGTCGTAACCATGAACAAATAAAGCGTGAGGTAATTTTTCTTGAACTTTAGTTTTCAGTTCATTAATATTTTCCATCATCACTGATGCCCCATTGTACGTTTGTGCAATTAACTTACCACTGATATTGTATTCCCCCACAACGTTTACCACGTGCTGCAACAAATCACTATCAGTTTTTCCTGACCTGACATTCATAAAATCTTATATCTCTTGAGCATTCCCACTACAATCGACATATCTCAAAACGAAAGATAATTTACTCTGATCGGAACAGTCAGTTGTTTCATCAATAATAATTGACACAAAAGGTGATTGTGTCAACGAAACTATCCGTTTTTTTTCTCAATAGCATTATTTTGGGCAATAGGCAAAAAAAAAAACTTGTTTATCTAACTGTCAATGAATTCTTGTATTTCCAAAATTTGTGACATTCATATTTCTAGTTTTAGTTTTTCGTTGTATGAACGACAGTTAATAATGTGTCTATAATACAGTAATTGTCAATAAAAAATCCTTCCAAAGCTTGCCTCACAATGTTAAAAGTGAATACTTTATTAACTCGACTTCAGTTTATACACTTGAACAAAACACGACTTCAAAATGCAAAGCACAGATTCAATCGCATCTTCTGACACTGTTGCTACACTCGAAAAAAAAAATTCAGATTTTGTTACTTGAAAATTACTTTTACAGTCTTTCACTCAATTCCCAGCAGTTGTGCAAGCAATAAAGAACGCTGAAATAGGCGATTAGCCAATGAAAGAGGTTCCATCTGTAAGGGCCTTCGCAACGTAACGCAAATAATGAAACAAGTAATTATACAGCTATGCCGATTGTCGTAAAATACTTAAAATTAAAAAAAAAAGTTGTTTTGACGCAAACCACTACGGAAAGAGCCTCAATATGCGCCTTGTTTCCAGAGACTCCAAAATGCGCTGTCATTACTCGTATAACTTTCCTTTACTCTTCGCTCATGCCCAAGAAACCGATTTCTCTGCAGGAGACTGGTCCTACCTGGCAGCCCGTACGTACTCTGCGGGTGTGGGTAGAGCGAAGTATCATAGAATGCGCTCATAGCTACACGATTCTTGCTGCAGAGAGGTTTCTGCTGTGTTGCAATGTCGAAGATCTCTTAAGAAACCGAAACAGACTACGGGCAAAGAAGCCTTTGGATCTTTCTAAATACATTAAGTTCTCAGAAAATTGTATCATTGAAAGAAGATACTGAAGTATAAAATTATTAATATACAAAGTAAATTAGTTTATATTATAATAACTTTATTTTGTAATATTCTAGGGCCACTGGTCCATTTTCATAAACATGAAAATTATATATTCAGTTTATTTTCCTTAAGGTATTCTTGGTATATTTTCCTCCTCATTACATCTTCCTACAGCTGATAAACTGTTACTGTTCTCCCTGGCTCCTCCACCACTGCTTTGGGAGAAAGTTTATAAACTATACATTAAATAAAACTAGTATAAAAACATAGTTGAAATACAAATTAAACGATCCGTATTCAAACTGCGAAAAGAGCATTAGGGGCATAAGCTGAATGTCAATAAGTCACACAGGGTTAGTATAAATGATTTATTCATTTTGAAAAGACTATATTTTCAAACGTATTATATTACACGTACACATGAAAGATATCTGAAAAGAGCCACAAGCTCACCAAGTTTATACACCCTGTACAAATGTTTAATATGTGCTCCTTTGATGACACGACACACGTCCAGACATCTTTTTTTTTTTTTTTTTTTTTGCTTTTCTTCCATTTTCGACAGGTGCTAATCTTGTATTGCCCAAGGATGTTATAAAATAGAGGATCTGCCCATACGTATCCTCATCCTATGAACTCAGTGAAACCAGAATACAACTGAGCATCGTCTGAGCCGGCATGTCTGATTGGCTACTCTCGTTTCCGCCATGTTTGTTGGCTCGAAACATTGCGATCTTAGTGGCGCGGATTGGGCAGAGTAGGTGTGGCGAAGCTGTGACGTATGGCTTCACGATTTTGTTGTATGGGCAGATCCTCTATTTTATAACATCCTTGGTATTGCCACACCCGATCGGAAAGGTAATGGACTCGTGCTGCCACCTGGAATACAGAATACAAACTCGGTGAGTTTGTGGTCCTTTTCATATACCTTTCATATTGATACGTGTAATACTTTCGAAAACATTGCCTTTTCAAAACGAACGAATCATATATGCTAACCCTTGTGCCACTGCTACGAAAAGTGAGCCACAAGCCATTGCCACCACAATGGAGAAGAAAACTGATCTGCTCTTCTTTTGAATAATATCATGTTTTGGGTCTTCACCTACAAGAAAAAAAAGTTAATCTTGTTTTTGCGCTCACTATAATAAACAAATTTTAAATATTCTAATGCACAATTATTTCCAGAAGCATTCTATTACCAAGTATGTAATTCCCATTCATTAGTTCTCGGTAGGAAATCAAACGAAAAATTTCAAAATGCAATTTCCTTTCGCTGTTGGATGAAGATTTTTCTGTAACTAAATTCACTTTCTGACTCAGAGTGACATCCTTTCTTTTGTCTACTTGATCTATCAATCTAACAGTGACTTGTCTTATGAGCGGCCACTTCAAAAAACTGTCATATTTGCCTGGTAGAACACAAATAAACACCGAAAATACCACACTGTATTTATCGATAATATGCGAAATGGATGAATTTTCCTGAAATCCGACTGCAGCTTGTAATTTATATCCCGAATCACTGGTATAAAATGTGCAACTTTTCTCTTTATAATTCAGCGATTGAAGTTTCAACGCAATGTCAGGTATTTCCCAAAACAATTTCCCATCCCATGCTCCAGTTCATTTATTTTGACTTGCATTTCTCTCACTTGCTTTTGCAGATCAGCTATCGTCTGATTTTGGGTATTCACACTACACTCGAGCATTTCAATGACCTTTTTCATTAATTCCATATGCAACGAATTCTTTTGTTTTACATGTTTTCGTAAATCAGCCGGAGAACCAGCAAAGTCGCATGACATTGCTTCAAAAGTGCATTTTGAAAAGAGCTTTACACATTGTTCGTCTTCATGTTTCTTTACGAACTTCCTCTCTACTTGAACACCACAATTTTCAGGACAAGACACTTGATATTTACCACACTTAGCCAAATGTCTTTCCAAGAATTGTGCTTCAGCTTCATGTGCGCAAAAGTCACACATTACAATTCTATTTGGACACGACTCTTGTAAATGTTTACTAAGTTCGTTTCTTGCAACATATTTTCCACATTTCTTCTCACATAGCACAGGAAACAATTCACATTGTTGCAAATGGTTTGTTTGTTTAATAGCTTCCATTTTGCTATTGCAGTATTCACACTGAATAAGACGTTTATCACAGCTCTTTTTCGCATGAAGTAACAAATATTTCTGTTGAATTCGTTTACCACATCTTTCACAGTTTCGTAAACGTAATTCGCATTTCTCTTCATGGGAAACAATTTCAGCTTCAGTAAGAGTTTTACCACAATAAAAACAAGAAGCATACCCTTTTTGACAACTGAATGCTTCATGTTCGGACATTGTTGACCGTTGAATTCGGTTGTTGCACTTTTTGCATTCAATAACTTCCCAAGCACATCGAACTTCATGTTGTTTAAGGTCACTATGTAGAATCAATTTAGAACAAAATTCGCACTTGTATTTTCGATTTTTGCATTCAAATTTCTTGTGATGGGCTAGCTTGCATCGAAAAATAACTTGGTCACATTTCATGGGACAAGACACCTCTTCATATTTGCATAGTTTTTGGTGAATTTCTAAGTTCTCTTGAGTGTGTCTTTTACATAAATAACAGAAGCGAAACATTGACATGTAGGTATTTTATAAATTGATTTTGTTAGAGCAAACCATTGCCAGTACTGTTACTGCGATGGAACTCTCGTCGCGACAATTTCTTTCCGCAGCTGAGAGTTACAAATGTTGTGTCATAGGGGGAGGAACAGTGTTTCTGCAGCGCCATTATTTTATGTTTTACCTTAGTAACGGACAGATCGATAAGCAACAAACAAAGTAGTTTCTCCATTATAGTTTACAGCCTACCAGTTCCAATTCATATATTACGGAAGAGGGAAAGAGAGAGAGAAGGAAAAAGAAAGTAGCATGTCGTGTTATAAACAAATTGTAAAAATCGAACTTTCCCGGGTCTAAATATTTAAATTTCATTTTCATTTTCGATATATGAGGCTAGGCTTCGATTCTAGTGTGGGAGCAGGGGCTGCGGTGGTTCAGTGGTAGAGCAACCGTTCACCTCTGGTGCAGGGGGTCCT
This sequence comes from Thermobia domestica, assembly GCF_964235325.1. Classification (NCBI taxonomy): domain Eukaryota; kingdom Metazoa; phylum Arthropoda; class Insecta; order Zygentoma; family Lepismatidae; genus Thermobia; species Thermobia domestica. The sequence continues at coordinate 30,575,938 of NC_137458.1, forward strand.
TGGTTCCAGAGTTGGCGTGGGTCAATGAAAACTTGACCCACGACCCACTGACCCACCACCTACCATGACCCACGACCCACTGACCCACCACCCACCGTGACCCACTCTGACCCACGACCCATCATGACCCACCACCCACAGTGACCCACTCTGACCCACCACCCACCGTGACCCACTCTGATCCACCGTGATCCACTGTGACCCACCACCCACGGTGACCCACTCTGACCCACCACCCACCGTGACCCACCACCCACCATGAACCTCTCTCATCCACTGTGACCTATTCTGACTAACCAAAATACATCGTCATCAACTCTGAACACGATCCACGGCCTCTTCTGTACTGACTAAAGAGTTTACACTTTAAATAAAACAAGACTGTGAAATTGTCACTAATCGGAGTTTGAATTTCTAGTCAATCGCTCAAGCACCACTCTGTTACAATAACGGTGGATCTGACCTTTACGATATAAAATGGTAAAATGTTTGTCAATGAGGAAATTGAAACAGTTCGAGGTGGAGGGAAATTAGTGTGTGCCTAAAATATACTTGTACTAGGAGAGTATTCTTGCAAGTGTTAATTTCTGAACGCATACCAAAAGAAACTTCTATTCGCAGGAAAATACCCCTGTACAATATGGAAAAAGTTATGGTTTCTCAGTTCACAGTATTTTTCTCAGAAAAAACGAAAAGTCAGTTTTTCATAGTTTATAAAGGTGCCCGGGTACCCTACCTGAGAGCATCTCCATAAAGTATGCTCATAATTGTAATTTGTGTAATCACTAAAACACCACGTTAAATTTAAGTTACAAATATGCATAATTGCAATTATTATGAATATTTATTCAAAGTAATTTACCTAAAGCAAAGAAGAGACTTACTAAAAAATAGGTACAAAGTTGAATAACACAAATAAGCCATTACTAATACAAGTATACATTTTCTATGACTCGTAACTTTCCACCTTAAAACAAATCTGAAATCGGGTTTACTTCCTGTTGGCCTCCAGAACTTTTTCGTGGTAAATCATCCGCAGCGGAATGATGTCCATCCTTCAGCCAAGAAATAACTAGCTCGTGTACTTTGAGCTTGTCTAGCGGTAGCCCATTAACATTGATGAACAACAAGTTAGACAATGTTTCAGCACTTAGTCTATTTCTAATATCAGTCATCTGTAAATTCATAAGGGGAAATCCCCGTTCGCACTCTGTCGTGGAAATTGATAATACTTCTACCCGATTTCTGCAACTCCTCATCGACAATCTGCTTGTTAGACTTAAGTCTGATAACGATTTTTCTTAGTCAGTTTTGAAATACTCAGCAAGAAGTATAATCTCTCTATCACCATACAACATCTTTTCCATATCGACCACGTCAGTTGGCAATGTCGACTCATGGAGAACAGAAACTTCATCTACCACGCCTTCGATAAGGAATCTTGTGAATAAATTATCAATTAAAGCCTGATAAACTGATGATTTCTTATTTGTTTATAAATTTAATTTTTGTAATTACACATGAAAGTTTGATGTCATTACCAAGTTCCCTCCCCCGTCTAGAAAGCGAAAGGGAACGAGGTTCCTGGAGTGTTCAGAGGTGAATGGGAATTTCCCTCCTTCTTCCCCTTCAATTACCACACTGCTGTTTGCCATGGGCCAAATTACGATGAATTTCAATTAAATTATCATAGTATAATTATTTCCTTTTTGAATTATCAATACTTTTCAGTGGAAAAAAGGATGAAATTTCAAAGTTCGAAATCAAGGTAAGTAGACCAACGTAAAGGGAAAAGAGTGTAAAATTTTTCATATAATTATGCGCACAATCCAAACTTAAAATTTCCGTGTAATTAAGCTTACAGTACAAATTTTATGCCTATTTTAGTCACAAGTTTTTGGGTTGATTGCTCTGTGCTGTAAGCGCTCCATATAATAAACATAAGCTTCAGCAATTATTATAGTAGAAAGCAATGGGTATTTGAAGCCAAGCATTTTTTGTTTCTGATCTTTTTTTCTTAAATAACATCGATCGTTGTCGATCGTTTTTACAAACCAACTCACTACCAATTTTCCATATATAGAAAGTGCCCCCTCCCCCCCACACACATAAAGGGGAAAGTAAGTTTAACGGTTTGCGAGATACTCATTTTCTTCCGCAAAAATTCGGATCCTCTCTATCTCCTTAGGATATTATGCATTATAATAAAAGCAATATAACATCTCAGTTTGGATTAAGACCTAACTATATACCAAAAGTAATTTCATTTGACTTTGCACTTTGACCGTGATGATCAGGCACACATAGTTACATTCATTTTTTTATATATAATAATTTATATATTACAGTGATTCAAAAATGTATTTTTTCCGGTAGTTAGCTCCTCTAAAAAGTCACAGATCTCGAAAGCCAAGTAGTAGTAGAAGTCCTATTGCTATTATTACAATTAAAAATATCAATATCCAAAAGTCCTGAAGTTCTTTTTTCACTTGGTTAGATATACTCACCTCAGGTAAGTAGACAGAAACAAGTGGAAAAGAAAGGGAAATGAAGGTCTTGAAAGTAAAACGAAGACAAATTTACCAGTCTTCAGAAGATACTGTCTACAATGCAGTGAGCAGAGAGGGTCGGTAGGTCATACTGAGTCGGTGGGTCGCAGTGGGTCATGGTGGGTGGTGAGTCGCAGTGGGTCATGGTGGGTGGGTGGGTCACGGTGGGTGGTTGGGTCACGGTGGGTGGTGGGTGACAGTGGGTCACGGTGGGTGGTGGGTGACAGTGGGTCACATACTGTTGACCCACGACCCACTGACCCACTCAGAAAACTTGACCCACTGACCCACCGACCCACTGACCCACTCCATCTCTGCTTGGTTCGATCTGAGCTCGTGCCAAATGAGTTTTGTGGTGGATAAACATCGTGTATGGCGTTTTCCTCGGGGTTCTCCGGGGTTTATTATTATTATTATTATTATTATTAATAATAATAATAATAATAATAATATATTTCAAATATGCTACATTTTTTTTAGACCTGAGCCTTGATTGTACGTGAAGTTAAAATCAAAGGTTATGTCACGGCAAATGATGGTTTAACACTCAAAACAAACTCTTGGCTCCCCAAGTGAGTTTTAATCTGTTTAATAATTACACCAAATTAATAATGTTTATAATACAATGTGAAAGAAACACTTTAAAAAATATAAACTACATCAGCATGTTATAATAATTAAAATAACCTAATTAATTATCCACTTCGTATTCTCATTTGTTGAACTGGACGAACCCAGACGTAAAGGAAAAGAGTTTTCTGCCCAAATCTTATAAGCAGTGGGAAATTTTAATATTGTAGAAATTGAACTTCCTTCCCTTTTAAAATTTGTAATTTTCAAGATGCTAAAACATATATTTTATTACTTTTAGTTAAAAGTTGAAATACACGCATCCAGCTTAAGCAAATCGTTCTTTACTTTATAAATATTTTTTGAATAAGTATTGGGGAATTCGAACATTAAAGAAAATGCACCCTTTGTTCTTTCCCTTTTATTAGTTCATTTTTCAGTTTTTGTTTGTTTGTTTGTTTGTTTTACAGTGGAAAGTTTTATTTTATTAGCTTTAGAGATTTGCGAGATACGATACTTAAAAAAAATCTTATCCCACCCATTTTACGATACGTATTTCCAAAAATTATTTCTTATATCCTGCTTTCGTAAGAAAAAGATGTTTTAAAATGAAAATTTAACGACTCTACTTATAGTATTATACCCAGAAAGTTACTTATTCCAACTCTTTTATATGAGTACAGAAGATGAAGACAGTCAAACAAATGGACTTTCATAAACAATTTCCCATTTCTTATTCGTACATTTCCCACAAGCTGTAGTTTTAAATTCACGCACTGTCAAGACCTAGGATTTAAAAAGGTAACAAACTGAAAATAATAATAATAATAATAATAATAATAATAATAATAATAATAATAATAATAATAATAATAAAATATGTATTTATGTACGTGTGTTATATGAATATATTTATTGTCTTATTGAAGTTTTCGTAATTTGGAAATATACTTTTGGTTTACTTATAATATGAAAAAGCCTGCTCTCCTGGAAAAGTTTGCAGGCTCCATCCCTAAATGACCATCAGACCATGTATTGATTTCTTCAAACGTATTGTGTTGCGTATTACATTAGTAATTTACCGTTATTTCTTGATTTTTTTTTTTTTTTTTTTTTTTTTTTTTTTTTTTTTGCTTATACATATCAACTCTATCAAAACACACTGCGAAATATTGTAACTGTCTGCGTTCTTAATGTATATAGTCGGTATTTAATGTTCACTTGTGAGGTATCTAGTGGACTTTGGCCCTAATTAAGCAAACTTTGGTGGGATTTTGTTCTATCTTTGGAAAGTTAGTGGGCTTTTGTCCTACTCTTAATAAAATACACTTCAGAGAGTATATGTATAGCAATTCTGAATGCTTGCTTAGTTTTACAAAAGTCTGGTAAAATATGCTGTTTAAATACACCATATTCATAAAATTCTTTTTTAGAAATTTGTTATGGGATTCTCGTATCTCCATCTGAAAGAAACGAATTTCGTAACCAATTATATAATTCATTCTTAGAATAAAATAGGTTATATAATTTAGTTCATGTATAACTGCAGAACAGATAATAATAATTTTAGTAGTACAAATATAGCTGTTACCGTTGGAATTAGTTACGTTCGTTACATTATTGCCAACTAGTTACTGCATCGTCGCAATTTCGTGTGGTGGCGGCGAATATCAGCACTAAAGCAGGTGAATGAAAAAGGCACAAGACCTAAACGGCACAAGTCCTAAACGGCATAAGACCTAAACGGCACAAAAGCTAAAAATAATTTGGCGGCACTATTATCTATTCAAAATAAGAAACGAATTGATTTGGAGCAAGACATACAGGGTTTGTCCGGAAAGTAATAGGACTGAGTCGATTTAAAAAAAATTATTGATTCAATCGTTGATATTCTTTAAAAACTTTCATAATAGGCTCCTTCTGCGTCGATACAGCGCTGCCAGCGCGATTTCCAAGCATTGAAGGCGTCACGGAAGTCATTCTCCGGAATAGCCTTGAGAGCCGCGGTGCAAGCTGCTTGGATCCCCTCTGTCGTCTCAAAATGCTTGCCTTTCATCGGGCGTTTCAGGCGAGGAAACAAAAAGAAGTCCGGGGAGCCACATCTGGGCTGTAGGGCGGCTGCGGAAGCGTTGAGATTCCGGCCTTGGTCAGGTAGCTGTTTACAAGAAAGGCGGTGTGAGCCGGGGCGTTGTCGTGGTGCAGCTTCTAGTCGGCTCCGATGTTTGGTCGGACCAGACTGACCCTTCGTTTGAGTCTCTTGAGCACTTCCACGTAAAACTTGGCGTTGACGGTTTGTCCAGGGGGAACAAATTCATGGTGCACCATGCCTTTGATGGCAAAAAAGACAATGAGCATCATTTTTACTTTGGATTTGCTCATTCTTCCCTTTTTTGGGCGAGGAGACGCCGGCGTGTGCAACTCGGAAGATTGCCTCTTTGTCTCGGGATCATACTCAAAAATCCATGATTCGTCACCTGTGATTACGTTATTCAAAAATTGGGGGTCACTTTCACACATGTTCAAATTTTCTTGGAACAATTCCACTCGCCGCAGTTTCTGGTCGTCAGTGAGCACTTTTGGGACAATCTTCGCGCACACCTTGCGCATGTTCAAATGCTCCGTCACAATTTCATGAACCACAGTTTTTGGTAAATTTAACATCTGGGCAATTAAACGAATACTTAGTCGACGGTCTGAGTTCAAAACTTCGCGCACACGAGTCACATTGTCGGTGTTTGTCGAAGTCTTCCAGCACGGTCTTCATCGGCGACCTCTTCCCGGCCCTCCGAAAAGGCCTTGTGCCACCGAAACACACCACTTCTTGCTAAAGCATCATCTGGGTAAGCCTGCTTGATCATATCAAACGTCTCTGTCGCAGATTTACCGAGTTTAACACGGAATTTAATCGCGTACCTCTGCTCTAACTAACGCTGCATTTTCGGCTTGCACCACTCACAGAAACACGTCGCGCGAAAAAGCCTGTCCTGGCTCTCCGTGTGCTCGGAGACCGCTCGTTCGTTAGCTAGGAACGCCCTCTACCGGATCCAGTCGGTGCGCGCACGCTCCGAAGTACAGTCATGGCGGAATAAAATCAGTCCTATTACTTCCCGGACAAACCCTGTATATTACTCTGTTGCCACATCATAAGTATTCCCCTCAAGCGTTCTCTATAATTATCCTTTCATTCGATGTTTTAGCGGAATACTCATGATATGACAACAGGGTAACATGTCTTGCTCTAAATCTCAATTCGTTTCTTATTTTGAACAGATAATAATTCTAAACGGCACTAGTCTTAAACAGCACAAGACCTAAAAATCACTTCTCGGCACAAGACCTAAACGAGACAAGTCTTAAACGGCACTAGTCCTAAAAGGCACAAGATCTAAAGTGTAGGACTAGTGCCTTTATTTTTAGGACTTATGCCGTTTAGGTCTTGTGCCGTTTAGGACTTATGAATACTACCCTGACACATTGGTTCAAATGTAAGGTTAAGTAATAAATCTTGCCTCACACGAATGAACCAATCTATTGCAATAAGCAAGAGGAAAGGGGCCATTGCGTAGTCCGTGTCAATATGTAGTAAGGCAGAATGATGTTTCGAAATTGGTACATTGAAATACTTGTCGGAGAATGGTGATTCATTCAATATAGTATTTTGCAGTTGAGTGTACAATGCAAGAAAAAAAAAATACAGTATATAAAAATGTTTCTATTTCATACAGAGTATTACTGCTTCAAATAAAGAAATAAAAACTCACCTCTAGTAGCTGTTCACCATTCAAACACAAACCCAAGATATCCACTTCATCGAGATAACTCACAATAGGAAATGTCGAAGTGCTAATTCAAAATATTAGTATACTAGAAAAGCGCACAACAAACTATAGGACTACTATTAAGGAAGAATTGGATTTAATGAATTCAAACCAGGATTTTGAATATGTATATTGTAGAAATTACCCCCTTTTCTCTTTAGAAACTTAATTGACGAAAATTATGAATCACTTTGTTTCCTTATTTTTAAGAAATTTAAATACCAAATACAAAGAAGTAGAAATTTTAGTACAGTTGACGACAACTCGAATTTCTTGATAATTTGAATTTTTGCACATTCCCTCGAACTCTAAATACCACTCAATGTTAACCTCTGTAAGTCGAATATTTAAAAATTACAACCTCGATAAGTTGAATTTTAAGGGTTTCATAATAATATTTGGAAACCTCATTAACTCGAACTTTTTGTGGGAACTTCTACGAATCGAAGTTTACCTCTATAAGTCGAATTCCTGTTGATGTGACCTCGATAACTCGAAGCTATAGCTCTATGTTTTTACGTAATTGTCATTGTTACTAATGTATACCGTAATTGTGTTCTACTCATATCTAACGTTTTATTTCTACTAGTCATCTTATTTAATTAGAAATCGAATATCACAACTTCGAGTTATCGAGGTTAAATGAATAAAACTTGGAGTTATAGAGGTCGAATGAATAAAACTTCGAGTTATAGAGGTTGAATGAATAAAACTTCGAGTTAAGCAGGTTGAATGAATAAAACTTCGAGTTACGGAGGTTGAATGAATAAAACTTCGAGCTATGGAGTTTCAATGAATAAAACTTCGAGTTATAGTAGTTAGATAGTCACTTTTCATAAGGAAAGCTGAACCTCGGTACCTCAAATTTTTGTTGTGGCCACCTTGATAAGTCGAACCTTGATTACTCGAAAAACTCATAAGTCGAACTTTTATCTATTTTTGAAGTCCCATTGTATTATGAAATTGTCCCCTTTCCTTCCTCTCACATTGAAACCAAGCATTTTTAATGAAGAATAAATATAGCGAATTTCGCACAGGCAACTCAAGCGAATCCTCACAGTGTCATTTTCTGAATAAAGAAACTTAACTAGTAATATTACAGAAACTGATCCCATTTTTTCTTCTTTAGGAGTGGATTTCGAAAACGCTGAAACATATTTACATTTAGTTTTGGTTAAGAGTTTATAAGCTTTTTTTCTTTCTTGTTTGGCGAACAGTTTTTGGTGGTTTTGTACTTTTACAGAAGCCTATGATTTCAGGATTACAGCAGTGTTTGCGTTGACGCGTGATGGTTTCGTGGTGAGTCAATGTGCGTTGTTATTTGTGCTTGCGTGTGTTTTGTGTAGTTAGGGATGCACACGAGACGAGTCGAGAGGATTTTCCTAATAAAATTCGAGTCGAGAAACGGCTCTTTCAATAGAGAAGTATACATTTTTCGAGTCGAGACATCGCTTTTACGAGACAATGAGAGACAAGACGGCCACAAATCTTGTCTCGTGCGCATCCCTATGTGTAATGAAAATGTCTGAGATGAAATTGAAGCAATTTTTGATGAAGCTAGGAGAGAAGGGTAGCGAGACTCTGCAAATATTATATCAAGTGTGCGGTGAGAATACTATATAGAAAATAGCAGTGTACAAATCGGTTAAATGATTTTCAGAGGGAAGGGAAATAATTACTAATGATCAGAGAGTGGGACGACCTGTAATGAGCCTAACAGACGACAATATTACCAAAATTTATCAAATTGTGTGTGTAAATCGATGACTGAATGTGCCATTCATACCCGATAAAGTGAACACTGATTGATAAACTGTGCGGGAAAATTTTTACTCAAGGCATTAGCATGCGCAAAGTGTGTGTCAAAATGGCCCCAGAAAGGAAGGTGGAAGTGTGCACAGATCTATTGAAGAGGTAAGACAAAGTTTTTAGCCGAATAATCACAGGCGAGAAAACCTAGATATGTGACCCTGAAACAGAGCGACAAAGTGCCCAAATGAAGACGGGTGGCTCCTCACGACCGAAAAAGTTCCGGCAATCAAAATCACAAATCAAAACAATGTTGATAACATTACTTGATATCCGTGAAATTGTACAGAATGAGTTTTTACCACGAGGTCAAACAGTCAACTAAGTGTAGTATTTTGCACTGCTGCAAAGATTGCGTTAAAGGTGAGATGGAAACGACCAGAATTTTTCGCTATAAATTCATGGCTTCTCCAACATGACAATGCACCTGCTCAAGCTGCACTGTCCATACGAGAGTTTTTAAACCAGAAAATAAATAACTGTAGCAGACCATAGCAGTACTCATCTGACCTGGCTCCAGTCACTCTTTTCTTTAACCAAGGATTAAAATAGTGTTGAAAGGAAGACGTTTTGATGACATTGATGACATTTAGGCTAATACGACGATAACCCTGAAGGTCATTCCAGAAATAAGAGTTCCAAAAATCCTTCGAAGGTGGAGTAGGTGCTTGTATCACTGTATGATTTTACAACGTGAGTACTTGGAAGGTGATCACACCAGCAGCAATACGGTATGTAGCACACTTTATGGAACGAGCTCGCGAACTTAATTGTCAGACTTTGTAATACAAAGTATGTCTTATCTTTGGACGATATATCAGTTACACAGTAATTAATATTTAAGAATTAATGAAACATATAGGCTACATCTTGTTAATCATACGAGGATCACCACGAAAGTTTTGAGATACGCATTGTTGTGGCACAGTATTTGAATTCCAACAACTGCGTTCGGTAGTGGTATCCAGAACAAAGAAGCGAAGCAAGTTTCAACTCGCCTCGCTTATTGGCGTGGCCATATCGCCTTCACTTGTTTGTTGATGTGAGCAGTATTCGGCTGTCTAGAATGGAGCTCGAAAGGGAACATTTTCGGGCAATGATCCTTTACGATTTCAAAAGTGGTTTGAACGAGACACAGAGCCTTGACCGCTTACAGGAGGCATTTGGATACCTTGCTCCTTCCCGTGCTACAATTTTTCGGTGGTTTGGTGAATTCAGAAGAGGCCGGACATCGCTTAAAGATGAAGAGAGAGCTGGACGTCCGGCAACAGCTATGTCAGATGAAAACATTATCGCTGTGGAACAAATGATTCGAGAAAATCCTCGAACAACTTTCAAAAACATTGAATCTACACTGAACATTGGATCGCCAGCAGTAACAAAAATTCTTCATGATCATCTTCGGCTCAGGAAGGTTTCATCTCGTTGGGTGCCTCACACTTTGATTGAACAGCAGAAGCGCATGCGTGTGGAATGGTGTGAAGAAATGCTTGCAAGTTTTGATGGAGGCAATTCTCGACCCGTCTCTGACATTGTTACTGGTGATGAGACTTGGATCTATCAATTTGACCCTGAAAATAAACGCCAGTCTACAGTTTGGATCTTTCCAGACGAAAATCCACCCACGAACGTGAAGCGACCGCGAAGTGTGGGGAAGAAGATGGTCGCAACTTTCTTCTCCAAATCTGGTCATGTTGCAACTGTTCCACTTGAAGAACAAAGGACTGTTACTGCTCAGTGGTACACCACTGTTTGCCTAACAAAAGTGTTCCAGAAGCTTCGGGAACGGCGTCCAAGAACTGGATTGCGTGGGATCCTGCTTCATCATGACAATGCGTCCGCACACACGGCCAACATCACAATTCAGTTTTCAGAATCTACGGAGGTCAAACTTCTGACTCATCCCCCGTATAGTCCTGACCTGGCCCCGTGTGATTTTTTCTGTTCCCCAGGATCAAAGATCGCATGCGTGGGAAAAGATTTTGCAGCCCTGAAGAAGCTGTAGTGGCTTACGAGAATGAACTTTCAACACTTGAAGAAAAAGACTGGCAACACTGCTTCCAAAAGTGGTTTTCGAGGATGCAAAAGTGTGTACAGCGTAATGGTGAATATATAACCGCCACCAGGTTATAGAAGTATTTTTTGTGGACGCCCTGTATATTTCGTGAAGACAGTGATTATTATTTTCGATTTATACTTTATTCTGCAACGCACATAAGTTCTTTCTTTGGTGGGAATTGGTTCTTTCCCACACAATTGGACAAAGAAGTCTTTCATCGTTTTTTCATATATATATTTAAAACATTGCTTTTGCTGAGAACATTTCAGTTAGTGACTAACCATTTCAGTGTTTCTCCCTGACTCATTATATACACAGTATATATTCTGCAGTTATTTGGAACTGAATTAAGTGCTTTCTTTAATCGCTTATGGAAACATTACAATAGATTAGAGAAATACGGGCTGACCAGATGTCTCAGTAGCCAAATGGGCACCAGCCTCACAATTTTCGCAGTTCGTTATCTATACTTTCTCACGCCAGTGTTGTCGCCGTGTCTAGTGCATTATAGGCAGTTGACTAAAATTAACATAAATTGTTTTCTATATTCTGTTTGTATGTGCATACAGGTGAGTTCACTGAGTGAATTTTGAAATGAACTGCCAACACTTTTCCGTTGACCATTGCAACCCGTAGCTTGAGCTTGGATGCTCGAGGAGTTTGACTCCAGGTCTGGAAGCCGTAACCACGCATCTCGCGTCGAGCTTCAAACATAAGTTGTGTTAAGGGGCACAAGCTATTTAGCCGGTGAAGGACGATTTCTTACGGCTAGCCCCAATCAGTGAAATCCCAGGTCCTCAGACCTTGTGCGTTTAAAATGTTATATACGCGCCCTCCAATATCTGTATTCCATTGTGGAGATCTTCTTGTGGGTGTTTGCTGAAGATTCACCTTTACGCTGCAGGACTGTTCAGCGTAACAACTGGATTCATCGTGGGACGATCCAGACAACTTTTCCCCAGTGCGAATCTCCCAAGTGTGTTAATGGTGTGAGCGAAGTATTTATAGTGATATCTGAATTATAATCATATATATATAAAGGGCTATATTTCCCGAAAAGGGCAAAGCGTAATTTCAGCGGCAAAATTTATCAGTGTCCAGTGTTGTGTTCATTTCTCTTCATTATTTTTTTTTTCAAAATAGTGTTCTAATAAATAAGTATAGTGTCATTTAACCCAGTGTGTTTTCGTTGTTTGTATGAGTGATGTTTGTGTGCGTTATGGTCTGGATGACCGTCTGATCGTCCGTGAGGTTTTCGAGACGAGACACCCGAACCTCTCGGCGCCTAATGCTCATATTATTGAGACCGACGGGCAATTTGGAAACAGTTTGTAACCTTTTCTTGGAGAGGTCCTTCATCGTCCTGTCCAGGTAAGTTAAAGTATCAGGAAGATGCTTATTGGTAGTACCACGAGCCACGGACAGCGACCAGATTATCCAGGCGGTTACAAATAAATGACGCCCGAACTACCGACCCGAATCGAGACCGTTGGTGCTCGAATACTTATAAGATTAATATTTTAATATACCATTCCTTTTTCAGCTCAGTACCAGGAATTAAAAAAAATCTCTTTCAGGTGATTTTAATCATATATTCTTGTGATAGTTAATTTTATTCTAATTGTATGTTTTAAGCTTTATTTTGTTCAAGATGGCACATCAAGAAGTAGATATGATAACTAGGATGAGTTCACTTCTCGAAGATTTGATGAGAGACAATAAACAGAATCGCGCTAAAAATGAAGAGAATTTTGCTCATCTTAAAGAGAATCTTGTTAGATTAGAGAAAGATAGTAAAGAGTCCCGTGCTGAGAATAAAGAAAACCTAGCTAGATTAGAAAAAGAACTAAAGAGTGAGTTAGGTCAGAAGTTAGACGATGTACAAAGGGAATGTCGCGAAAATAACCAAAGATTAGAACAAAGTATTAGGAATGTGGAGGCCGAAAGTAAACGAAGGAACGAAATCCTCGAACAAAAATACGATGGCATCACACTTAAGATTCATGACCAGCTTCACGAAGTCAGTCATAGTACTAAACAGGCAATCGAACTCGCCACACAGACCAGCGTCGAAGTTAGGCAACAGACTGAAGAAACATGCCATCGTGTAGAACAAATAGAAACAAAAGTCTGTAGAATTCAGAATCATTTAGGAGGCTTGCACGATTACACACAATCCCTCCAAGGGCAGTTGGAATCAACCCGAGATGTGTGTCAGGCTAATAAGGAACGCTGCGTTAGTTTACATATAGATACAATCGATAAATTAGATGAGATGCATGACCGTATTGAGGAAATTTCTGAACGCGTAGAAAGGCAAAGTAAAGACATTAAAATGATATATGAAGAGGCGAAACTGATAGATTACAACATGAAGGTAAAAAATGAATCTAACGCAGAATGTCGCGCCGAAATACGGGCAATAGATAAGAACATAAAAGAAATTAGGCGTGATATGGTAGAGCTCGCCCAGAGAGTAGAAAGTACCGAAAATAGAGCGTCAGAATTCGAACCCCGAGTAGAAGCAGATACTCCTAGACAAGTTAGAAATAGGCACTACAGTGATTCCGCTTATTCGGAATGTAAAGACACCAGTAGTAGTGATAGTGCAAGTGATGATTCAGAAATCATGGTTGTATACGACCGAAGGCGCAAGCGCGACAAAAATGTTACTTTCACTAATCGCCAGAGAAAAAATACGAAATTAAAAGACGATGTCATGCTTAAGGAAATTCAGTGTTTTCCTAAATTTCAGGGTGATCCTTCCAGTGAATCAATTCACAATTATTTGCAAAAGCTAGAGCTTACAGCTCAATTAGCCAACCTTTCTGATAAAGCTCTGTTTAAACTCATTCCACATTTGTTGCAGGGAGTTTCATTAAGTTGGTACAATATCAGGAAAGACGACTTTACTAACTATGATCAAATCAAACAAGCACTTATTGAAGCTTTCGCGGGAAAAGCTACAGTACAACACAGGCTATCAACCTGTAAGAGTACTAGGTTCGATCCCAAGGTACATAGTTCCGTACATGATTTTGCGCTAGATCAATTCAATAAACTTCGTGAATTGACACCGCAATTACCTGAATTTCTCATACTTACAGATGTAATACAGACTTTACCTAATAGATTTAAAACTGAACTCTTTCTTCATTCATGTAATAATATCAGGGAGTTTTTGGCCGCAATTCAAAAATTAGAAACTTTACAGGCTCAGCAAAGTCGTAGAGAAGAGAGATACAAGCAGGGTAATAATTATAATGGTAATCAAAATTTCGGTTTCCAAAGTAACCAACGAAATTTTTCGTATAATAAGAGTAATAATCAAAGGTACCAGGATCAGCGTGTAAATAATATGAGAATTGATAGGAATCAGAACCGAGGTCGTACGCGACGTGACCATAGTAGAAATAATAGGAACCGACCCTTGAGATCACGTGATCAGAGAAATAGTGAGGAACGGAACAGGAATCGCGACTCGCGCGATAATTCTAAGACTAGACCTGAACGAAAGAACAATAATTCTAGGGATCGGCGAAACAATAGTACCAATAATGAAAGGAGGAATAATAATAGTAGAAATAACAACAATAGGCAAAATCATAACAATAGGAACAACTCAAACCGACGTAATGAATGGAATTCTGGCCACTCGGAAAACAATTAGAAGGCGGTACTGAGGACCGGGTACCGGCCAACACATACTATCTCACTGTAGGTCCAACTAAGCATTTTCTGGTATCGCATACTCACATTTGTAGTGTAAATAATCTGGATTTAGCTAGAAGTGATTGCGAATCGGACACAGATTGTCTAGACCATTATATTAATGCGCAACCCAACCCTATCTCTGCTAAACTTAAAGTTTTAGTTTGTAATACTGAAGTTGAATGTTTGGCGGACACAGGCTCCGATACGTGCCTCATGTCTTTAGCGCTTTGGAAACGCATTAGCGCAGATGTGACGTCACCCAAACTCACTCCAGCTGATGATGTACTTTTAGTGGATTTCAGTGGGTCAACCAGAAGAAAAGTAAGAGGTTACACATTAGTCACTGTTCAAATTGATAACATTTCTGTTTATGTAAAAGTTTATGTTACAGAATCTCTTAATCAAGATCTTATTTTAGGACTTGATGCACTTACTGCTTTGAGAAGCCAAATTAATCTTTTGGATGGTACGATTTCCATGGAATATAACAATTTGAAAACCATTGTTAATCTTTTACCAGAAAATTTTGACTTTCAGGAAATCTCCGAAGATGAAGAGAGAAATACGATAGATAATATTTTTTCTATTTCAGCTGCCACTTTTGTAAAACAATGTGCTACAGACGAACAGATTAGAGATGCTGTTAACCGCACTTTTAATTTAAACAATCAACAGAAAAAACAATTATACTCTCTTTTGTCACAATATAGGGATATTTTTACGAATTATCCAGGTCTCTGTAAAGACTTCGTTTATGAGATGGAGGTGAAAACTGACAAGCCACTGGTACGTAAACAATATCCCATCCCTCATAAGTATCTCCAAGATGTACGAGATGAGATTCATAAGTTATTAGAATTAGGATTAATTTGTCATTCAAATTCTGTTCACAGCAATCCTATCCTTGTCGTTCCCAAGAAAAACGGGAAACCAAGAATATGTGTTGATCTTCGCTTGCCAAACCGGTTTGTGGAACTTCGCCAAACAAAATCTGAGGGCATACAGGACCTATTGTTAAAAGTAAAATGTAAACCTAACCTTAGCTCTCTGGATCTTGTAAGTAGCTATAATCAAGCCTTGCTTACTCCTAAGTCCCAGGAATACACAGCATTCAATTTCGAAGGCCAGCATTACCAATATCGAGTCACATGTTTTGGTTACAAAAATGGTAGCAGTGTTTTAAACAGTATGCTCCAAAAAGTATTGGGACCAGAGTTACATGCTAAAATCTTACGATACATTGACGATTTGGCTTGCTTTACAGATAGTTTTGGAGAACATCTTGCATTGCTGAGACAAATCTTTGAAAAGTTTAGAGAACACCACCTTACTCTCAACATTGAAAAATGTTCGTTTTGCACTAATTCAATATCTTTTCTATGTTTTTTGATTACTCCTGAAGGCATCAAAAAGATCCAAAAACCATAGAAGCGGTTCGTAACTTACCCAGACCCACCAATATTAAATCTTTACAATCTGTAATTGGTCTCTTTAATTGGTCACGAAATTTTATTCCCCATTTCTCAGAAAAAATGCAACCTCTTTTTTCAGCTTCTCAAAAAGGGAAAACGGTGGCAATGGCTTGAAGAACACGAACAATCTTTTCAACAAGTTAAAGACGATATTTGTAAAGACGTTCTCTTGTCACACCCTGACTTGAATTTACCTTATTACTTAGAATCGGATGCATCCCGCTTGGGAGTCAGTGCAGTCCTATATCAGTACAGTGATGGACAGAAAAGGGTAATCCAGTTCGCTAGTCGGACTTTAACACCTGCTGAGTCTCGCTATAGTGTGAGTGAGATCGAATGTCTTGCAATCGTATTTGCGGTCGGAAAATGGCGTCAATTGCTAATTGGTCACCATGTTATTTTTATTACAGATCATAAAAATCTCAGTTGGTTGGATAAGGCCAAGCCTTGGAACACTCGTCTTCTTAGATGGTCCCTGGAATTACAGCAGCTGGAGTACGAAATACGTTTCCAGAAAGGTTCCGAGAACCTTTGTGCAGATGCGCTTTCACGTCTCTTCCCTTCCAAAGAATTACCAACTAAACGTGTTCATCTTTTACAGGCTATTCAAGACAAAATCAAAAATATTTCAGTTGAAGAGTTACAGAACGCGCAAAAGGAAGATCCTGATTATTTCCCCATTATTTCTTTTTTAGCAGGCGAGGAAATAAAAGAACTTCCAAGGAATTCACGCAATTGGGAAAAATTTTTCAAACTCGATAATGGTATTCTTTTATACAGAGATTTTCATTTTCCAGACTCATATAAAATTTGCATTCCCAGGTCATTAGTGAATAACGTTCTCACAGCTTACCATGACGATTTAGATCATCCGGGAGTAGACAAAACGCTTCGGATCATCTCAAAATCATTTTATTGGAGCAAAATGAGATCAGATGTGAAGAAACATTTAAAGGATTGCGTGAAATGTATGCAATTTAAATCCGATCACCATCCACCAGCTCGTTTCTTGTCCACTAATCCTTATTCGGAACCTCGAGCTTTATTAGCCCTTGATTTTTTAGGCCGATACCCATCAGGCAAAAATGGTGCGCGTTTCGCACTGGTTACTGTTGATGTGTTTACTCAATATTGTACAGCTTACCCCTTGAAGAACGCCACTGCTACTTCAGTCATCAAGTGTTTATTTGATATATACATGCTACATTTAGGTATCGTTCAGGCAGTGCTGACAGATAACGCTGCAGTGTTTCATAGCAAAAAGTTTCTATCTAAAATGCAAGAGTACAATATTAAAGTCCATCATACAACACCGTATCACCCAATGAGTAACATCACAGAACACTCTAATAAAATTCTTGTATCTACTCTTAGGTTATTATGTTGTCAGTCACATAATAAATGGGCCGAGAACCTGACGCAAGCAGTTCTGTTACATAACTACTCCATCGTTGAAAGTCTTGGTGTTTCACCAGCCAGTTTGTATCTTAATATTCATTTTTCTCGTCCCATTTTTAAGCATTTTGGTTTACAGGTATCTGAAGATTTTGATAAGGAAGACGGGATTAGTTGGTCGAATAAATTACTTATGGCAGACCACCGACGAAAAGCCATCATTGAAAAAAGGAACGCACGATGGAACGATAGTCAACAACAGCGACGACGTTTAAAACAAGGAAGTTTGATTTTTCTCAAACAGCGTAACATTAGTAGTCTATTGAAAGGTGAAATATCAAAATTTTTTGATTTGTACCGAGGACCCCTTTTATGTGTTAAGGTCATTAATGACCGTGTTGTTGAACTTGTTGACCCTTCCACAGGTGAATATTTAGGACTTCATTCGATAGACAGGACTAAGTTATGGGAACCTACCCCTGAAACCCGTGAAATTTGGATGGCCTTGGCACGTCGCCAACTACCAGAAGATCTTTTGCATGACCTTAATTTGTCACCTGTTAATGAAATTCAAGAACCAATCTCTTTTTCCCCTAGTGGAGAAGTCAACTTGTCAAACTCCGAAAACGACAAGTCCGATGAGAATAATTCAACTCCTTTACAGGTTAATAACTTATCAACCACCCGTTTGCTATCTCTTTATTTAGGAGATCCTTGGTTACATTATTACTTCAATTCAACATATTGGGAGCCTACGTGTATCCCATTAATCGCACCTAACCTTACCGGTGGACTACAATTACGTAGAAGTTATACAGAGAGCAGGAATTAAAACAGATGTTAAGTGAGGTTCACTTCATTAAAAAAATCCTACATTGATATGAATTTTCTTTCAGGAAAGCAACGCATTTCTTTTAAAACTCCTTTTTGCTTCCAGCTTTTAACTGTTCAGCAAAGAGCAGATAACACGTTTTCTTTATTTTTCTTGTTTTGATAAGGCAGTCGCCAGACTGTAGAACCACTTGTGTTTATGGTTACGAATAACGGGTGATATACAGCTGATTAATTCTTTTCCTCTTTTTGTCTTTGCTCCGTGTAGCACTTCATACCTCAGTCAGCTGTGCATTTGTGTTGTAAACCTTATCACTGACTTACTATTAGTTTACTGTCATTAATTTTTCTTGTTTTCATTTCAGATGTTTCATTTTAAGATTTTTTTAGTAAATAATTAACGTATCACATACGTAGGGGAATTGCATTTTAAAAGCAATTTGAAATCTTGGCGCGATTTCCGTACCCCCAGCCAGTGGGAAGATGTTTTGGCGTTATAATATATATTTTTTACAGTATTTTAAATTTTAAATTCCTTTTTAGGATCGCTTCTCACTTTCGAAATTCTTAAATATGTTACTACATGTTATTTACAATTAATGTTTGATTTTCTTTTAGAAAAAAAAAATAATGCATCGAGATGCTCAGGAAGAGAAAATTTTTAATTGTTCATTATATGTACACTTGTATATTTGTGATTAAAACTTAGTACGTAATCTCATGCGTAGAACATGAAACTTTACAATTACCAATGTTAAATTTCTTTTCAGTGTTAATCTTAGATTTTCGTTTTCATTTTGAAGTGTTTACTGTAATTTTATTGAACCTCATTTACGTCATTTACCCGATTTTGACTTTATTTGAATTTCCAGGATGTGACATGATATATTTTGTTCGAAGAGAAAAGTTTAGAACGGAAAGTAGGCTAAGCCTTAAACAAGTGATAACAGACATTTCCTTGTTGGTCAATAGTGTGTGTTGGAATGTCGTGTGAATAGTATATTCTCCGAACGAAAGCAGTAATCTTTTTATTTTAGAAGGAACTATATGAACAGATATTCTGATGGTGAACGGTCGTTTTTCCCCTCATATTAATATGTATGCGGAAATATGTTTAACTTCTATACTTTCTTGTAATTTCTAATTAACATTTTTTTTCGTCTTCTCTAGACCACTGATCGACCGTAGGGAAACTTCTTCGGGTAGGATATTTTATGGGGATAAATATTTTTTTTTTCAGGGAGGCAATATTTCCTGGAATTGCAGATCTGTTGCAAAAATGGATGTAGCTAATCCATTGGATATTCCATAGCTAACTGTATTTTCGCCATCAATCGCAAAATATAGTTTTCATTTCCCTTCTTCTTTTATAGTAACCTGTAACTAACCATGTGTATTCTTAGGTTAAATATTTTGAGTATATTTTGATGTCTAGTAACATTTCAGTGAATATTTTAATGTTTATGAATCGTAACTATATTGTGTATTTTTATGCTAATATGTTATAATGTTTAGTTTATACATTAATTCTGAGAAAGTTATATTTTAGCCACAGTATGTCCCAAAACTATTTGGAATTTATCAGTAAAATTGTTTTGTTATGGAGGATTTTTTTTTAAAAAAAAGAAATCAACATGGCCAAAGGTTTTGGAATATAAACCTTTAGGTTTCAGCCATAACAAACAGTATGGAGGATTTTAGAAATCGACATGGCCAAAGGTTTTGGAATACAAACCTTTAGGTTTCAGCCATACTGCCAACGACGGATGATTTTCTTCAAAAATCGACATGGCCCATTATTTATGAGGTTTCAGCCGTCTCTGAGATATTGATATAGATCCCGAAAAAATAAACTTATTTCCTTTCTTTCCAACAGCATGAAGCCATAACGTTTTATAAAAAATTATTTTCTATCAATTATTTCATATGCTCGATGACTTTGAATTTTAATGAGTTAATCCCAGACAACACGTACGTGTACGACACATGTGCACTATCCATGCATAAGCCGTACATTTGCACATGTGCATTTGTGTGGATGATGAACACATACATAACCCGTGCATAAGCCGTACACGTGAATTTGCGTGGATAAAGCACACATATATAACCCGTGTATATGCACATGTGCATTTACGTGGGTTATGCACACGTACATAACCAGTGACTAAGTCGTGCATGTGAACATGTGCATTTGCATGGATAAAGTACACATTTACATAACCCGTGCCTAAGCCGTTACATACACATGTGCATTTGCGTGGATGAAGCACAAGTACAGAACCCGTGCTTAAAGCCGCTATGTGCACATGTGCATTTGCATGGATGAAGTACACATTTAAATAACCCGTGCTATAGCCGTTATATACACATGTGCATTTGTGTGGATGCAGCGCACGTACAGAACCCGTACATAAGCCGTTATGTGCACATGTGCATTTGAATGGATGAAGCACACATTTATATAACCCGTGCTTAAGTCGTTATGTACACATGTGCATTTGCATGGATACAGCGCACGTACGTAATCCGTGCTTAAGCCGTTATGTGCACATATGCATTTGCATGGATGAAGAACATATTTATATAACCCGTGCTTAAGCCGTTATATACGCATGTGCATTTGCATGGATGCAGCGCACGTACGTAACCCGTGCTTAAGCCATTATGTGCACATGTGCATTTGCATGGATGAAGCACACATTTATATAACCCGTGCTGTAGCCGTTATGTATACATGCGCTTTTGCGTGGATGCAGCGCATGTACATAACCCATGCTTGAGCCGTGCATGTGCACATGTGCATTTGCGTGGATGAAGCACATTTAAATTACCGGTGCTTAAGCCGTTGTGTGCACATGGGTATTTGCACGGCTACTGCACGTGTGTATGAGACGTCCATAATACCGTGCAAGTGTATACTTTTACTTTCATTCTTTTACTCTCATTCTCATCAACAGAAAGCAACCTCCATTTTTAGTAGGTGTCGTTTTTCCTCCAGGCGGTGTTATAGAGACTTTTCGACGAATAACAGCTGAATGATTGTAAAAACTCCATAACGTCCACTGAGATAGGATACAAGATAAACAGGTGGCAGCATTGTACTGATGTAACTACAGTCAGGCAGTTCATAGGTTTACAAAATTATTGTCGTGACCGATTACAGCAGAATATGTTGCGTTATTTGTTACTTGGCAAACATGTCAAAGATACTACCTAAAGCTTTGCTCGTTGCAAATAATAAACTCCAAATCTAAATTCTCACTGACAATTATTAGTTACTTGTTATATACTTTGAAGGTGATGTCTTTGCAGTTATAGATGGTGTTACTGCGTAAGACACCAAATATATAAACTCCTTTTTTCGTTGCATCTAGAGTTTGCTTTTACATCACCTCTGTACTACGAGGAAATCACCTGTGCACTACATGTAAATCATTTGGGTACTGCTTCAAATCACCTCTATCGTACATGTAAATCATCTGGGTACTGCGTGTAAATCACCTCTGTCCTACATGTAAATCACCTGTGGGTTACGTGTAAATCATCTCTGTCCTACATGTAAATCATCTGGGTACTGCGTGTAAATCACCTATGTGCTACGTGTAAATCACCTCTGTCCTACATGTAAATCACCTGAGTACAGCGTGTAAATCACCTGTGTGTTACGTGTAAATCATATCTGTCCTACATGTAAATCACCTGGGTACTGCGTGTAAATCACCTGTGTGTTAACGTGTAAATCATCTCTGTCCTACATGTAAATCACCTGGTTACTGCGTGTAAATCACCTGTGTGCTACATGTAAATCACCGCTGTCCTACACGTAAATCACATGTGAACTACATGTAAATCGAATACGTGCTACTTGTAAATCACCTGCGCGGTAGGTGTAAATCACTTGTGCAGGACGTGTACGTGTGCATTGCACATGTTCTGTGCACGTGAAGATGTTGAATAGAACCTGGCATGTATATGTGCAACACATGTACAGGCGTGCATTTATACAGATGATGCACATGTTGCATCCGTGCAATTGTACATGTACTATACGGATACTGTACGTGCATTGTGCTGTCTGGGAATAAAACCATTTTGAATATTTGTAGCGAAGATGCCTAAGAAAGTTTAACTGTCGTGGAGCGACATAACTGTTTTGTAGGGAATTTAATTGGATGTTTCAGACCAACCAGAAAGTTGTAATGTCGTTGACTATATTCTTGTTTGTATCTCATGTTTTTCTTTTAATAGGTCTCATGTATTTTGTCTTGTAGAGACATTTTATTGTGCTACGAGAGCATTTGTATTTTGTGTGTTTACACATCCTTTTCCAGGTGGATGATGTACGTTATGTTCCAGGGAACATACGTGTATTTTACTGAATATTAGTGTTGATATTTCAGTTATGTATAGAAACATTTTGTAAGTGCCTATGGTCGCAGGCCTTTTCTCGTTTCTAATTTTGCCTCGCAGGTGTCGATGGCATATTTCGTGTGTAAGTACGTGTAGTATTACACATTTTCCCACCTATGGTTTTGGTCAATTCATGGTGCAATGACCATTTATTTTCAGGAATGTTTGGACTAGTGAGTCAACTTCCTTGATTCAGACCTTTGAAAAACTTGGATCAATATTGAATAGTTTTCAACGCTATATTAATAAGTTCTTTTGCAGATAATACCCACCTATTCTGGTAACCCTACAATGTTTACGTTTTTGGAAGTGAACAACGACCATTATTCTAGGCCTAAGCTAATAATAACTTTGTTTCAGAACGAAACCATTTGTTGTAATGAGCATTATTGAATTAAAGTCTCGATTTTCACGACGAGCAGATGGCGTTTGATCTTATGGCGTGCCGAATTTCCTTCATACATGTCAGCGAAATCACGATCTTTTTCTTGATATGCAGAAGCATGCTTATTTCTTGGAATCACTATGAACGTTATCTTTGACATTTAAGTTTATTTTTTTTTATTTTGGAAAAACGATTTTTCGTTCTTTTTTGCCAAACAACACGAGGCACAGTTAAAAAAAAAGGGACATACAGGTGAAAATCTTATTTTGTTTACATATTGTCAGTTTATCATGTGTTTACATTTTTATTCATTTTACTTTTTCAATGATTTTCGTATTTTTCAAATATATTATAGTGATATCGAAACTTTAACAATAATTTTAATATTTCAGTACCTTTAACATGTTTTGCTATTTGCTTATTCATTCATATTATTATATTTTAAATACAGATATCAGTATATTTACTCATTTTTATTAAGATATTTGATAATTCTTTAAGTCGATGTTTTCATGAATAGTTATTGAGTGTGTATCTTTATTTCATATTATATCAAATAAAGTGATCGAAACGGAACACTTAAACATTTTATGAAAAGAATTTATTAGTGTCAATTAAAAAAAAATTAATAGCCCTACAAACGCTTTCTGCGAACTTTAAAAAAAAAAGTTATCATACAGGTGTTATAACCATATCTCGTTTCTCACACCAGTGTTAAAAAAAAATCTCCCCTTCTCCCCTCATCAACTCATCGTTGGAGAATCACGGAGGATACTCAACACAGGAAGACAGCAGGGTTTCAACATGTGAAGAAACGGAAGATAAGGAAACCCAACTGCACCAATTGTTCAAGAGGATCTTATTACTTCATGGAACATTTGGATTGGACCTCATGCAGGAACCTCATCATGTTGTAGTGAGTGGACAAGTTATTTAACTATTTTGAATAGCCCTTTTTTTTCAGGTGAAAAACCATTCATCGTTTATGCACGTAAGTCTCACACCATATGGCAGTGTTGCCGACTAACTTATTTTAAATTTTCAGGTGAAAAACCTAATTTTATTCATACTTCGTCAGACGGCCAAGGGTTCTCAACCTGTCTACGTGTGCACTTAACAGGTCGTTCCCTTCCGGACCCCAAATGTATAACCGCCACCAGGTTATAGAAGTATTTTTTTTGGACGCCCTGTATATTTCGTGAAGACAGTGATTATTATTTTCGATTTATACTTTATTCTGCAACGCACATAAGTTCTTTCTTTGGTGGGAATTGCTTCTTTCCCACACAATTGGACAAAGAAGTCTTTCATCGTTTTTTCATATATATATTTAAAACATTGCTTTTGCTGAGAACATTTCAGTTAGTGACTAACCATTTCAGTGTTTCTCCCTGACTCATTATATACACAGTATATATTCTGCAGTTATTTGGAACTGAATTAAGTGCTTTCTTTAATCGCTTATGGAAACATTACAATAGATTAGAGAAATACGGGCTGACCAGATGTCTCACATGTCAGTAGCCAAATGGGCACCAGCCTCACAATTTTCGCAGTTCGTTATCTATACTTTCTCACGCCAGTGTTGTCGCCGTGTCTAGTGCATTATAGGCAGTTGACTAAAATTAACATAAATTGTTTTCTATATTCTGTTTGTATGTGCATACAGGTGAGTTCACTGAGTGAATTTTGAAATGAACTGCCAACACTTTTCCGTTGACCATTGCAACCCGTAGCTTGAGCTTGGATGCTCGAGGAGTTTGACTCCAGGTCTGGAAGCCGTAACCACGCATCTCGCGTCGAGCTTCAAACATAAGTTGTGTTAAGGGGCACAAGCTATTTAGCCGGTGAAGGACGATTTCTTACGGCTAGCCCCAATCAGTGAAATCCCAGGTCCTCAGACCTTGTGCGTTTAAAATGTTATATACGCGCCCTCCAATATCTGTATTCCATTGTGGAGATCTTCTTGTGGGTGTTTGCTGAAGATTCACCTTTACGCTGCAGGACTGTTCAGCGTAACAACTGGATTCATCGTGGGACGATCCAGACAACTTTTCCCCAGTGCGAATCTCCCAAGTGTGTTAATGGTGTGAGCGAAGTATTTATAGTGATATCTGAATTATAATCATATATATAAAGGGCTATATTTCCCGAAAAGGGCAAAGCGTAATTTCAGCGGCAAAATTTATTAGTGTCCAGTGTTGTGTTCATTTCTCTTCATTATTTTTTTTCAAAATAGTGTTCTAATAAATAAGTATAGTGTCATTTAACCCAGTGTGTTTTCGTTGTTTGTATGAGTGATGTTTGTGTGCGTTATGGTCTGGATGACCGTCTGATCGTCCGTGAGGTTTTCGAGACGAGACACCCGAACCTCTCGGCGCCTAATGCTCATATTATTGAGACCGACGGGCAATTTGGAAACAGTTTGTAACCTTTTCTTGGAGAGGTCCTTCATCGTCCTGTCCAGGTAAGTTAAAGTATCAGGAAGATGCTTATTGGTAGTACCACGAGCCACGGACAGCGACCAGATTATCCAGGCGGTTACAAATACTTTGAGAAAAATGTGTGTTAAATTGATTTTAAGTATGTAAGTTATTTCACATCTCGAAACTTTCGTAGTGACCCTCGTACCATTATGAAAAAGTTAACAATGGTATATTACAGTATTATTATCATGCGAATAAGAGCTTTCTTGGTCATGGTACTTGCATGACATTAATTTTATGAGTTTACAAAGAAATTCATTTTAATCCGTTTTTCTCGAAAACTACGCATGTGGTTTCACACTATTCAGCTTAATGGGATCCAGTAGCGTATTTAGGGGGGTGGCTTCCGGGCTTAAGCCCCCCGAAATCTTACTTAGTATAGTAAAGTAAATTAAATATCTTGCAGAATTTTCACATTTCCAGGCAAAGCCCCCCCCCCCGAAAGTTAGCAAAGCCCCTCCCGAAACAAAATTGTAAATACGCCACTGATGGGATCTAACCATTGTTGTGTGTATCATTGTTGGGCTCTTTTCGTTAATGATATTGTAGAATCTATGAAATCTGCACAAAACTCTTACCAACGTTTTAGGACTTCGATCGGGCAGAATCCATTCTATTGGTAAACCACTTCTGAATTTTTAGAAAAGAATGCGTTATGTAATATTGTAGGGTAATAAATGAAGTAAGATGGTCGAAACCGTTATAGATATTTTGAAACTAATGAAACGAACAAAATTTATTTTATTTTTGGACAGAAATTAGTTTTGCAATATTGTTAAATTGTTCATGCCACTATGAACAAAACAATTCGTTTCTGATAAAAATCGACCAAAACAAAACTCTTCGTAGAAACAAAGTAGAGGATAAGAGATGGCGCTGTAAACACTAGGAAGTATTGGGGAGCTTTGCTCTCAATTTTTATTGTTTATGATTCAGTACTTTTGACAATTTTACTATTTGTTACAATCTTATTACACTGTTTTTCAATTTTAATATATTCATGTGCCGCTTATCCTTTATTATTACATTAACAGTGTGATAAACAATTATATTTTAAACATGCAAATTCGACCATTTTGGCTCGTGCCATTTTAGTACATATGCTTACTTCTAACAAATTTGATTTAAAACAAATTTAGTGAAATAGCATCGACAAATTCTACTTCAAGAATTTTGAAGCAGAAATTTACTTAGCCTACATGTTGAAAAAAAAAATGATGACGTCTGTTGTTATATTCAGATCAAGGTCTAGAAAGCTAAGTGGTTTTCTTGTACCCCAGAAAGGCGCATTCACCAGTCAAATGAACTCCTTGCATTTCGTATTAGTTGATTCACTTCATTTCACCAATATTCTTTATACTTATCTAAAATGAGCTTTATAAAAAATCATCCCAAAGTACTTTTCACCAACCAAAATACACTTTAAAAAAAATATCCAAAAGCGGCAACCAACTAAATTGTTTTCTTGCTCCCCATAAGGTTATCACAATCCTTATAACCTACTCTTTCTAGAACGGTTTTGTGAAAGCCGTTCCTAAATTTAGTTTTCTCAAAGTTCAGATATAATGTAGAGGCTTTCTCGTGCCCTAATATGATTGATTGATCACGTTAAACCAAATTCTCTCAACTGAAATTGATAGATTACTGCCGTAGACTCATTTCTCAAAACCGAAATCAGTAAAGTCAGCCAATTTAATCAAAATTTTACTCCTTTCGTAAGAGTTTTATCGAACTTTTACCGCTTATAACTTTAATTTTGCCGAAAAGCACTTCATAGTTCAGGGTTGCATACGAGAAGAGAATTCGAGATGAGACAGAGCTGTTGTGAAAGAAACTGACACATTTTAAGAGACAAGACGACACAGGCTTTCACGACAAGAGACAGTTGCGAGACGAGACAGCCTCAAATATTTTGTTGAGCGCATAGTTCATTTCACTTCGATCTCATTTACCCTCGCCCTCGCAGTGGCAATTGGCCCTCGTGCTCGTGAAGGGACTTGTCCATCACCCTCATTCGCCCTCGTTCTCGTACTAGAAACTTGTCTTTGCCCTCGCGCACCCTCGTCCTCGCAATGGCAGCTGGCCCTCGCCCTCGTTCGCTCTCGCCATTGCGAAGAGAGTTGTCCATCGCCCTCGCAGTGGCAATTGGCTCTTGCCTTCGTTCAGCCTCGCCCTCGCGAAGGGACTTGTCCATCGCCCTCGCTCACCCTCCCCTCGTGTTGGAAATTTGTCCTCGCCCTCGCGTCAGTGTGAGCTAAGAAATTGAGGGTTAGGATGCCCTCGAGAGGGCCAGCCTCGCGAGAGTGAACATCTCTGGTCCTTAGACACAAATTTAAATTAATGAAACTTGTAGTTTTACTTCCCGCGTTTATGCTCTTTAGGCTAAAGGAGACAGATGAGTAATTAAAGGTACTGCTTATGAAATCATTGGTGGAATAAGAATGTGGGATGGAACGGTAGAACCACTAGGAAACTCATATACATAACGTTGTTCATCAGAAGTATAGGGTCGATGATCAAACCAGGGGTCCATCGCACCACTGGTAAACACTCTATCGTAACCTCAAAGCTACCATGCTCTTCATCTCAAATATACAAAAGTGTAAAAAGTTTCTTCAAGCTTTGTGGTGGACAAACACCGTGTTCGTGAGTTTCCTCGGGGCTCTCCCGTTATCTCCCACTTTCTTCATTCTACTATTTCATTCATTTCTTATCATCATTCTCCTTTAACCTAGCCGGCGTAATTGTGGGACGTAAAACTCAAAGATTTCATTTCGTTTTAAAGTTTCTTCAAATCGATTAACAGTGAGTTAAAATTGAAGTAATGTCCTTCCACGGAACCTTCCCGAAGCAAACAACACTGCACGACATGATGGTCTTAGCGCTGTCTCCCACACTATTCATCTAATCGGACTTGTCCAAGCCCGTGGCATATATTGAAGGCGGATTCTAGAGGATTTCGTCGGTAACGTCTCAGCCCTGAACACTGGTGTATTTAGCTGCACTGGCGTATATACCTGCAGTTATCTTATATATAGTGTGTTTATTTTTTCTAAAGTATAGTTTAACGGTTAGTTTAACTTTAAAGCTAGTTTAACCTTAATAATATATGCATAACAAACAATAGACCCCTATATGCATAACCAATTACAAAACGGTTTCAACCAAAGTACAAGGAATTAACAAGTAATATTGTGTATTATGTAAGTTGTGCTTAGTATCGAAACCTACAAATTCCACAATCCGTATCAAGTACGTACGCAAGACGTGGGTCCTGGGGTCCGGATTCCGGAATATGTTTTTGAATTTAGCATAATTTTAGAAGTGATTTTATAATTTTGAATAGGGGAAACCAGGGTATTCGCGAACGCTGAGGTAATGCCGAACACCCAAGTTTTCACCCAGGGAAGCTTGTTAGAAAACAGACGATTTTCCTGCACACTAGCGGGGAGACGGTTCCGTGCATGTAGCGCCCGTAGATTTAGCGCCCAGTGTTTCTGGCTCACAGAAGGAATTTTCTATTGATCTTATCTCATAATCAGGGATGTCCAGTTCATTTTACCACTCTTTCCACAGGTCGTTAATTCCTGTTATTTTTTTACATCCATGTTCAGTGTACTTAGCGTCCACTAAGTAAAACTGTTATGAGGAGGAAGAGAGAGAGAGAGACAGAGAGAGAGAGCAGCCGATAGCACTGATTATGACGCTTCAATGAATCATCACCTCCGGGGGAGAGGGGACACGCAGACAGGCTTGCAATAATCGGAGTTAGACGGCAGTAAAACATCATAGTGTTCTTCTTGCCTCCATTAAGTTGTGTGATATTCCTGCTGCTGAATTTTGCTTTTCTCGAAACAACATAAATATGGCATAGCATTATGTTGTCCCAAGCCCTTAATGACCCCCGATATATATAATCATTTTATGTATATATGGAATAACATATAATTTTCAATAAATATTTGGAGAGAGAAGACAAGCTTTGGGAGTAGGGCTGTGCGATATGTCGATATATCGATATCGTCGATATCGATATCAGCTTATATCGATAATCGATATTGCAAAAATATCGACGTCGATATATCGATATCGTCGATATTCGATATCGATATCGATTCCGATATCGTCGATAACGATATTTAATATTGATATCAATGTTGTCGATATCGATATTCGATATTGATATTGTCTATAATCGATATTGGTGTTTGACACTGCCTCGAAAAAACCGCTGCGGGTTTTGCTTTATATATATAGACCCTAACGCTTTTTGGCTCTCGATAGCAACTGCATTTGCATTTCTTAACCTAATCAAACCAAACTGCACGATACTCCTATGAGGCAGAAAAACGACACATTTCATGAGTTAAATTAATGTAGGGCTTGGGGGACTATGCACCCCCAACATTCCATGTTAATATGTAATTTCTTTGTTTACTTCATTTCTTAACAGAATGAAACCAAATTTACACAGGATTAGTATGGGTTAAAAATTTGGTTCCTTTTGAAGATAGTCCAAATCGGCGGTGGGGTAGGGATGTTCCTACGTCTATTTAATCCACCTAAATATTGTATATTTAACTTACATTATCGGCTGCACTTGGTCACCGAATCAAACCAAACTTGTGCAAAATTTGTATTGGACAGAAATGATGTTCCTTTCGAAGATAAAGCCAAAACCAGTGCAGAGCCGGGGAGCTATGCCCTCCAAAATATTTCTCATCATTAACATGGCTGCATTCCTTAACCGAGTCAACTTGATATGCTCACTACAATTAATGTTTGTGCTGTATTGCCATTGAGAGTGAAGAATCAAATGCCAGTGCTAATATTTGCTTAAAACTAAAAAAAACAGGGAAACAAGAATTTACCCTGTGCAAAGTAGTAATTTTCCGTTTATTTGTATGTGGTTACTAGATGTAAGTTGAGCCAAATAAGTCAGCCCAATAAAATAAACAAAAAAAATAATAATAATCCTCCATTCTGTCATTTCACTACACAGACCTACATATTCCTCCTTATGCAAAGTTGTTTTGACATGATTAGCATCATACTAAACGTCTGACTACTGTAGGAGACTTAAGTTCGTCGAACTCTTTAGTATGGCACTAATCGCGAGTCAAAACGACTCTGCATAAGGCCCATTCTGTTTAGGTAGTATCAACACTTCTATGTTTATTTGGATTTAAGTATTAGAATATGCATTATTAGGTGCACTATTATTAGGAATGACTTAGAACCTTTCTAAATTGATTTCATAAGCAAAACTGAATAATGGTATAAGACGTAAGCTTTAGCCTAAATTTAATGAAAACATCAACAGTTTTAGATATGAGTTTGCACAAAACCAATAACAAGAAACCTCTTAAGTTCATGTGGGAGATGTCACGTCTTTGCGTAAAGCTCTTTAACACAAAAGGTTATCAATTTAATAACATGAAAGAGATCTCGATTGATCGCGTGTTTTTTTAATTGAATATTAAAATAGAACACTACAAAAGATTAAGTCCAAGTGTTAAATTTGTAAAGCCAACGGATTAACTTAGAAAAACACAAACACATACATGACACACACAGAGAAAAATGAACAATAATTGTCTTATTTAGAAATATGCCTATTAGCACTGAGTTTTCGACTAGAAATGTATAATGCATTGAAGTTCATGACACTGCTATTTTATTATTCATGGAAAGAAAATCAGTTATTTCGAATGTTCTGCACTAAGTGAAGTATGAGCATCAGTTACGATATTGCATTCACAACTAAATACTCTTTCCGATAGAACGCTGGCACCTACACAAACACTTACGAGCCAGAAGAGCTAATTTTGGAAAGTCACTGTCATGAGATTTCCTCCAGTGAAGGAGGTTTTCTTCCATATATGTAAGCAGTGGTGCTATTCTAATTTTTAACAACTGGTTATATATATGAGAAAGAGATAGTAGATGGATACATAGAAAGATGTCTCTTTCCCTCTCTCTTAGGAAGCAAATCATATAAGATAGACAATAGCAAATTTTTCACTGGATACCACAAGTGACAAGTAGAGACCTACACAGCAACCTGATATAAGGTGTTGTGACGAAATTAGGTAGCACTGCGAATATCTTGGAAACGAATTATCCAAAATAGATGTTTGTCAAGAAGTATTGGAAACACTTTAACTTGGCAATGGATCAACAATTGTTGATATGGTATGTATGTGTTTCAAATGTAAATAACCCTCACCACTGCACTGATGTGATCTCAGTTTTTATTCTTGATATCTAACCAGCCCATTCGAAATTAAGAAAAAATCGCTTATACCTTGTTCTGAGTGATCATATATCTAACCCTGTAGCTGCAAGAATTTTAAAGAACAAAGTTAAACAAACCGAAACTTGCTCGTTCTTTGGTATAGATAACAGGGCAAAATTTACTGTCATGTCTGGGTATAACAAACGGTTTAGCAAACTCGAAATATATTAACAACCAGTTCTAGCGAACCGGTGCGAACCGGCTGAATAGCACCACTCTCCAGATGGCACTGAAAGATATGCAACGATTTCCTGTTGCAGTAAGGCATCAAATGATTAGCACAAAAGAGAAACGGGAATTCCCCGATTTTGTTTTTGTTGATCGGGTACGTCATTCATCCATTTCTAAAATGAAATGAAATTTTTGAGTTTTACGTCCCACGGTTATGCTAAAAGAGACTGTGATAATGAGAAATGAATGAAAATGGCGGAATGAAGAAAGTGAGAGAAAACGGGAGAACCCCAAGGAAACCCACGCAACACTGTTTGTCCACCACAAAGTTCACTTGGCGGGAGCAGGGTTTGAACCCGGGACCTCATTCACCAGAGGTGGACGCTCTACCACTGAGCCACCGCGGCCCCTATCGTCCATATCTGGATCAAGTATTGTTTGTGTGTGAGCTTAAAATACAAAGCAAGCATGTGTTATGTTATAGAAAGAACTTCTCTCTCTCTCTCTCTCTCTCTCTCTCTCTGAAACGCATACCGCTACACGTGCACATTCACAAATGCACATACATGAAATAAACACCTACACACAAATAAAACACGCATATACTATGTTACCCGGTTTCACTCTCACTATTTCCGCAATGATGATCAATATGATAGCTGGGAAAGAAATTAAATTACTATTTTTATTCACTTTTTCTGAGGAAAGAGTGGTGGATTAGAAGGAACGCAAGTCTGTTTTCTGTGAATAACAAGTATTCTGAGATATCTGCCATTGAAACGTTTTGAGACCAGATTGTCTATATCAACATGAAAATTCAAGACCAATCAGTATATTGAATATCCATATTTGATGTTGTCGATATCAATATTGGATGTTGTCGATATCGATATTCGATATTGTCGATATTCGATATCGATATTGTCGTTATAGATATTCGATATTGTCGATATCGATATCCGATATTATCGATATTCGATATCGATATTGTCGATATTCGATATCGATATTGTCGATATTCGATATCGATAATGTCGATATCGATATATCTATTCGATATCGATATCAGAAAAATATCGAATGTCGATATCGAAATTTCGATATCGCACACCCCTATTTGGGAGGACCGTGCCCCCTATATATTGTGTGTGTGTGTGCCTGTACTCAGTTCATCATTTTATTTGTATTTGGTATCGTCTAACTTAACAATACAGGTTTTCTTTCTTCACTTGGTTCAGGAATTGAAAGAAAAGGGTTTTGATCTGGTGACAGAAGTTTGGAGATATGAAAATGTTAAGTCTGGTCTCTGTAAATTAAGAAGAGAAGCTTTAGGTACAGATCAAAATCCTGCAACAAGTTTGGACATGAGTTTTCCGGACGAACTTTTAAGTCTACCTGATTGCGGTAATTTTCTTGTAGTGGACGACGTTTTTGAAGATCAAAGAATATTAATATTTGCGGTTGAGGACGCCAGTATACTGATGAATCTTTTTTTTTATGGATGGAACTTTCAGTAACTGCTCCTAACAATTTCAACAATTATATTCCATCCATGTGGAGCTAGATAATACTTACGAAGTAAACAGCATTTTCCCCGTTGTATTCGTGTTACTACCAAGCAAAACCGAATTAATATATAGGAGATTCTTCAATTTGCTCAAGAGATGGGCTCCAGAGTGAAGTCTTCAGCTTTTAAAAATTGATTTTGAAGCGGCTGTAAAAAAGGTTCTTAATGATCTCGTCCCACAAACAAAAGTTTCGGGGTGTAATTTCCATTTCATGCAATGCTTGTGCCGAAAAATTCAAGAGCTTGGAATTACACAAGATTATAGAGAAAGTGAAGAACTTAAATTATTTTGTAGAAGATGTAGAGCTTTAAGTTTTATACCCAAAGAAGATATAGATGAAGGATGGTTTATAATCATGTCGAACGCACCTGACTCGCCGAAAATAGTAGAGTTTGCAAATTATTTTGTAGATCAGTGCTTGGAGAACACTACATGGCCAATTGAGAGTTGGAATTTCTATAAAGAAAAGCATAGAACAAATAACGTTGTGGAAAAATGGAATGGAAAACGTAATTGCATCATAGGGAGAAAACATCCGAACATATTTTTAATGGTGAAGAAGCTGAAAGAGGAAGCTGTAAACACTACCTTTATGCGGAGGAGAATGAAATTTGGAGAGCCAGGCACCAAAAGAGCAAAAAGATATATCAACATCGACAAGAGAATAAAGAATATTCTAGAGAAATACGAGGAAACAAAGGATCTGTTTAACTGCTTTGGCTTATGTCCAGAAGTTCGAACAAATTGCTAACTATGTAATTTCATTTTGACTGTAGTCAGAGACAGTATGCGAATAGGGTAACAAATGAAAGCACGCTTCCTGTGAATATCATCACTGACAAGGGTAATATCTGCAAATTATTTTAAGAAAATTAATACATAAATATAAAAAAATGTTTTTGATTGGCTAAAACAATAATCAAAATAGCATGGCAAGGTTCACTTAAAAAAAAAAAAAACTAAACAAGCCTATATTCCTGTAAGGAATGTAACCAGTCTGAAGTCTGGAGAAAGTGTGAAGGGAGGTTTATGAAATGAAATCTTTGAGTTTTACGTCCGACGGTTATGCCAAGTATGGTAAGATGAGAATGAATGAAATAGTGGAATACAGAATGTGAGAGGAAATGGAAGAACCCCCTAGAAAACCAAGCACGTGGTGTTTGTCCACCACAAAGGACAATTTAGAGCGAGCCGGGATCGATTAGGGACCCCAGGTACCAGATGTGAACATTCTACCACTGAGCCAGCGGGACCTCAAAGGAAGTTTATGGGCATAATTATCAATAACTAGTAACCAAACTATAATTTTCTGGCGCTATGATCGACCAATAACGACGCCAGCTCTAACGTCTTGGGGGGAGGCGGAGAAAATTTTAGGAGGGCAGTAGTTTTTTTTATATACCCAAAACTATAAGTTATTATAACTTTAAATAAATTATGATACAACATGTCTGGAAGAACGGGGGCTGAGGGACAATTTGCCACTAAAATTCGACAAAGCGCACTATTTGCCACCATTTTCATCGACAGAAGCAGTTTAAGAGTCATTTTTATTTAATTTCTATTGGATGTATCAATGATGATGATTAGGAAAGTAACAAGCATATTAGATCCAAAGATTGTATAACTGTACGCCGTGGTATGCAATGATCTATCAATATTTAAATGTACTATAAACTAAGATTACATATGTAGCTTTTAATGTGAAAAATATGTAAAACAGACATAATCTAGAATACCGCAATGAGGATAAGGCATACAAAAAACGGTGAACATATTCTCACGACTGAAAACCGGGACAAAATGTAAACTGGCGAAACACCGGGATAAGAGTCTTCATGGAGGCCACGGTGGTTCAGTGGTAGAAGCACTCACATCTGGTTCATGGGGTTCCTGGTTTGATCCCATCTTGCGTCAAATGGGCTGTAGTCAGACGCTGCGTGCATGGATAAACTCGGGGTTCTCTCGTTTCCTCTCACTTTCTTCATTCCACCATTTCATTCATTCTCACAATCACCGTCTCCTCTATCCTACTCCTATCTCCTTAATCGTGGGATGTAAAATCCAAAGATTCATTTCATTTCAAGAGGTTCCAAATCGGGACTGTCCCGGTAAAAACCTGACATATGGTAACTCTGACTATATAACAACATCGGGTTCGATACTAAAAAAGAAAGAAAGTCAAATTATCATATGGTATTACACAGTTTCAGCAAAAACATCTAACAAGCTAGCCGCATTAAGCCTGATACATATTTCATAACTTTATGCGTAATATAAATCTATATAGTTAAGCAATTGATATCATACACTACAAGCACTGAAAAACAACGTAACGTTCTATAATAAAAAAACGTTACTTTACGAACCAATAAGTTAATCGCTTTACGAACCTTATTGTACACATTATACCCTAAAGTTACAGCCTTATGCAGTAATCAATTCCAATCAGATATTGAACGAGTATGGTGTTTCCTTGAGAATAATCCATCACTAAGTTAAACAAGCGCCTTTGAAGGCTAGTCGTCTTCCATTTAACTCTCTTCTTCGGTAATTCATCTCGCTACACTTGTTCGATGCCGTTGAAACCATGGCCTCATCCTTTTGTAATGTCCATCCACAAGGAAGGATGGACAGGTTCAATCTTTTGGAATTTCAAATTCGAAGCTTCTGTCAATTTACTCGTTCGTGTATCTTTCTGTAATGTTGCTATATGAACGGGTATGTTGCGAGGAAACAAAAGAGGCTAGCGAAGAAATCGAAACGTAAGATCACCATAAGATGAAAGTCGCATACTCCAGAAACTACCTGATACGTAATGTTGATCAAAATAAATTAGGAATTCTTCAGTTTCTTCTGGTACGATTTGCTGTAAGTAATCCATCCCTTCTGACCCTTGTCAGAGAGAAGGAAAACAAATCCGTCCACCATTCCATAGAAATCGGACTTTCTCATTCTCCCTGTAAAAATTCGCCAATCCCAATTGCTGCAGTGTGTACTTCGTGTTCATGTGACTTATTTCTTATTTCTGCGTAACAAAATTTAAAATTAATTAGTCACAGGTAATTGTTTTATTGCATTTGCGACAGAAAGTTCTTGTTTTGTGGAGAGACTTTCTTAGGCTGTTTCTCTTCAGTATGCTGGGAAGCTTCTATTCTCCGTGATTTCTTCTCAACGTTGGCGAACTGCTAACCAGACGAAATGAAGAATTTACGGCATTTCAAACTTTTTAATGCTTGTTTCTCGTTTGAAATTACGCTTTGATGATACAATACCATAAATGTTGAGTCTACTTACATCAGTTATGTAAAATACTGTCATAGGCCATTTTGTTCATTGTTTTGTAGTGTAACAGTGAGCTATATGATTGTTAGTGTGAACGTCTGATTTTGTTGTGCTGTAGTATATGATAACTGAGTTTTAACTTCCGCTCTAGAAGTGACCACTTCAGGATAGTTGTGCATTGTGTTTTGCAATTGTAAAATGGCTCGCACCCAAAAAATGAGAAGTTGTTCGTCTACAGTCATATTATATGTAAGAATAAAATTATATTGTAGAATGTGTGAAGAATCTGCAACTTCACGAATTAGGAACAGTTCGTCATCAGGTATTCTAATAGCGCCGATGTTGTCATCAAAACATAAGGCAGCCCTTGTAGGATCGCTTTTCTCCGGAGTTTTGCTTTTTGCATTAGCACGTGCTTTTTGCATTAGCTATAGGTGCTACGCTTCAAACTTCTAACCCATTCTCTGAATAAGAAACTACTCAACGTCTCATTTCAATATCGGTACCTGAACAAGAAACTTCAGTTGCATTTGTATATAAGTCTGCTAATATTTTATCGTCTGTCGGGAATCAATTTCTTCATCGTTTATTGATTTATCAAAAATGTTCCCCCTCTTCCATCAATAGTGACGTGTATTGTTAGTGAACTGTTAGTCTACCACGTGCAATGATCAAAACACGCTAACAATAAACAAAACTTTACATACAATCAGTGGCAAAGACAGGATTTCTATTCGGGGGGTCAGTGTTCTATTCCGGAAAACTCTTTTTTGTCAATGTGGAGACTGAAAGCGCAAATTTAGGTTTTATTCTAGCAACTTTTTAAAATGTTGGTTCTTGGGAGTTCAGATCCCCGGAAACTCCCCCTGGATACGCAACTGCATACAATGGAAAAATTAATACAGCTTGATAGACAAAAGCTACTATTATGCTTCTGACAAGGGACTTAGTAATAAATGTAAGTGAATAAATAAAGAAAAGCTGCTACTAAAATAAGCAAAATCGCAAATAATTAAATCATTCAAACTACATAATAACACACAAAGTTGCAATATGTTATATCTGACTTCATTCGGACAGTTAGAAGATTATCAGAACATTAACTCCGCTACGAGCCACAATCTCAATCTATCCTCATATTTCTTCATTAAGGCTCGAGTTTAATGGACCCACTCTGTACCCAATGATATAAATTTTAAAAACTATCACTTGACTCACGGAAATGGAAAAAATATACTTAAATGACATAATACAAGAACACAACCAGGGAAATGTCATAGAATCTCAACACTTACTAAGAGCTCCTCCGTGGCTAAGCGGTTAGTCTACGTGCCTTTGGCGCGGGAGATCCGGGTTCGATTCCCGGCGGGAGCTCATGTGGTTCGGATTTCACGTTAATCAGTAGGTCCACGTCTCATAGGCCTCGCTGCTGAACGGGACGTAAAACTCAAAATCAATCAATACTTACTAAGCCTTAGTAATTATTAAAGAAAGTATGCGTACGAGTGCAATGGACCCACCTGGTAGTCCTAGGGTTAAAGTGTATTCTTGTATGGATATTTAGATAGAGGAAATACTAGTTGTTGCCGAATTTCTTTAACTACTTGCGATATGTTCCATTATTTTCAAACTAGGGTTTAAAATGTAATTGATTGCGTTTAGGGCGGCTTATAACACTGAAAGGAGTCGTTTTATAACACATGTTTATTAGAACGTTTTATTTTAATTTGATATAAAGAATTACCCAGCAAATTTTGGCATTTGAATTTTTTAACACCCTGTATTTACGATAGGAAATGAAGTTATGCAATGTGCATAAATAATTGCTGTTTTCCATGCAGTAGTATTTGCATTAAGGTGAGTGTAATTATTATTATTTAAAACTATATAAATTTTAAAATAACACTGGCACATGAATTCATATCCATAGCTATATGAAAATCTCATAGGTGATTTGGTAATGCTCTTAAGTCGTAATTAAATTGTACGTAATTACAGATGTACATGAAAAGTCAGTGTTAGAGCTGACGGTGATGATCAGAAAAGGAAGAAAAGAACCCATTTCTTTAAACTTGCCTAAGAGTTTTAAAAGTGACATGACAATTGTGCAGCAAGAATAGCAGGATCTTTCAAGTGAAAAATCTTTGTTCTTTAGTCGTCAAAACAGAGGGGATGGGGATAGATTATATGAGTACGAAATTACATTTATACATATAAACTAGTTCTCTCTTTGGTCAACCCTAGCACACTGATAAGCATCAAATATTTTCTGGGCGCTAAGTACACGATATTATATGTGGTCGCTAAATATACGGGCGCTAAGTATACTCCACGGGGGAGACCCGGAAAAGTATAGCATAAATTTGATGACAGTCAGTTGAGTGGATTGCCAGGAAAAAGATGTTTTGTTGTTTTTGTCGATTCACTTATAAGGTTGATTCAACAATGTGGGCAAAGTAAGTTGGCTCTTATCTTATCTACATTGCTACAGATGAGGCTATATATACCCCTATATTTGAGCATTATTTCTTTGTAATGTTACTAGCTTATATGCAGTCAACAATTAGTTTCAACTTGAACAATAAAATGGTGTCTCATAGGGAAATGCCTGGCAGAATGTTCGCCATTACTCCGGAGTGTTTGGGATTGCATCATGTTGTGAAATAAATTATTAAAATAAAATTAATATAGTCTTTTATTGAAAAGTAAGTAATAAGTTAATGAAATTGGTTTGGGAAATAGATCATATCTTGGTAATAAACGTTATTAGCTTTATTAATTAGTATAGTTCGCTATTTTTATTATTTGCTATATTTATTAGTTATGTCTGTAATCATAATTCTAATTAAAGATTTAAATATTAAATTACGGTATATTTTTAATGTATTTTAGTGCATTTTGCTTGTTTCGTAAAGAAAAGTTTAAAGTAAACACTATGTTCGGGATTACCCCGACCACTGGGGCAATCCCGAACATAGGTACATTTTTAAAACATCTCACTGATTTGTTGAAAAATGTTAATTTTGACTTTTCTCTGCACTTTAGTAAACAGGAAAAAATCCAAGCTTTCTGTACACAAAAAAATTAATTTTATCTTTAAAAACGAAAGAGTTATTTATAATCAAAGCTTAAGTGTTCGTGAATACCCCAGTCTCCCCTATAAGTCATCCTCATTTTGAATTTGCATCTCTCCAAAAATCTTTGGACGTGTCTCGAAAATATTTCAGCGTACGTACCAGAACCGAATTACATGGAGTTTAAGGGTATAGGCCCCTACATACCATCGCGCACCCCACAAAAACCATTTCATTTTTATAAAGGGGTCGAATTGAGATTCTCCTCTTTTATTTTGTTTCAATCCGGTTCATATTTTATTTGAATTTGTACACTTGCGTAATTAACAGTTAGAGTACTTTGAAATAAAGATCTGTTAGATGGTCAACTATAAGAAACAATTGAATGGATAAATTGTTTGGCCATTAACAAATATTTAGTTCTTCACATCGAATAGCACATCATCTAAAATAGGAAAAATACAACTATATAGTTGGGAAATTGATGGCTAAGAATATTTATGTGGACAAAGAATAATATAATAAGGATAATGTATGGCAGAGCCTCGGAGCGATGGGTAATTTTAATCTTGGATAGATTGGATTTTCCCAGGATAGGGACCACTGGGATCAATTTTGTTTCTACAGCTATAAACCTTTGAAGTTGCTTAAGATACACGTTTAGTCCATTATACAACCTCACTATACAGATAAGACACCTCATCAAAGAGAAGTGATTGAATTAAGCACAAAATATAAACCAAATGAAAGCCATACCTACAATAGTAAGTAGCCAGCGAATATTGGTAGAAAACAAAACTTCGTTAACCTCGTTATGTTGTTTATAAAACAGAGCCTCTATTTTC
The DNA here is from genome assembly GCF_964235325.1 of Thermobia domestica. Classification (NCBI taxonomy): domain Eukaryota; kingdom Metazoa; phylum Arthropoda; class Insecta; order Zygentoma; family Lepismatidae; genus Thermobia; species Thermobia domestica. The sequence goes on from NC_137458.1 coordinate 30,616,680, forward strand.
AGGTATTTCTGATCAATTTCGTTCTTGATTTTCAGAAATTTCACAAATTTTGCTTTTATATGTTCCATGTCACGCAATATAAATTCGATATTTTTATTTTGTTCTTCTATCGTCTCTAACAGATTAACAATTTTATCCTGCATAAGTTGCACGTGTGTACTGACGTCTTCCCTGACGTGATTGCGAAGACATCGGGGAAACCCAAAATAGATGCACCCTATAACCTTGAAGCTACATGGGGCTAGTTGTTTAATACACTCTTCATCCAAATGTTTATCAATTTCGTCTTTTAAAATGGTGACATCACAACCTTTAGGGCAGAAGATAGGTAAACGTCCACATTTTAGATAATGATCCTCTAATAAACTAAATTGAAATTTACCTCCACAGAATTCACATGGTAAAGTTCTGATATATTTTACACATTCATTATTCAAATGTTTCATTAAATCTTTTCTGAGCACAGAAGAACCACAATTTTCGGAACACATTACAGGAACATTCAAACAAGTTATATAGTGATGATCTAAATCCTGAACACGTCTTATAGCTTTACAATAATCACAATTTGTAATCATCGCTTGGTTTTTCACACATTCATTCTCTAGAACATTTGCCATATCAATTTTTAAAACATTGTTACCACATCTATTTCGACAGATTACAGGAACGTGCACACTGGATACAATAATCTAATCTTGTTACTTATGAGTTCTTTGCAATATTTGCACTGTCTAAGTGTTTGTTCTTTATTTTCGCTGTAAGTACTGGAAGATGAAGCACTGCTTGTAGCGATTTTTCTTCTGTTGTATAATATAGTATGCACTTCTACATATCTTCTTAGTGTTAAAAGTGTGTTTAGTAGTATCTCTTGCAAATAAACTTTTTTATATTGTCACAATATCAACTCTTAGATTAACATAAAGGTAACTTAACAAACTTATGCTAAGGCAGCATCTCAGAAACTCGACAAAAGGCGTTAATTCTCTGTTATAATTCTCCTCAATTGATTATCTGCACAAAGCTACGTATAGGTTATAATTTGCGGGCGAAAATGAAGTCACTGAAACATGTGAAATATAGCATTCGTTAGAAATTACATGTAAAGCTTGAAATATTGACTTGTGCACGAATATCACTAACCTTTGCCCTATTATTATGGACTGGTCGTTATTCACTTATGATAAAAAGAGAGAGAAAACGGAAAGAAAAACGAAAAAAGCATGTTAATGCTTTCTATGTTGTTGCTGTTTTTGCGTGTGGTGAAACTTCCGGCTATCTTCAACGTCACAGACTCTAACAAAAATAAATCGATAAGACCAAACGGAAATACGTGGGCTTACGAACTGAACGGACAAACTACATCTGGGAGGGAAAATCCGAATAGGGTATATAGTGATGTTAATTCTACAACTAGCTTCGGGCTTTGTCCAGTTGAGAAATAATGGATTACTGATGTATTATCCTGAACGAAGAAAATCACACCATTCGATAGAATGATATTATATTCGACTTCATCAAAGGTGTCATTATTCCCGGCGGGAGCTCATATGGTTCGGATTCCACGCTAATCAGTAGGTCCATGTCTCATATAGCCTTGCTGCTGAAAGGGACGCTATACTCAAAATTCAGTGAAATCAAAGGCGTCATTATGAGGCTTGGTGGCATTTGCTATAAAATGAAAAGAAAAACAAAGTTCCCACTCCCAAGCAAAAGCAGAAATAACGCTCCTGGTCTTCATGTCTCCTTATTCTCTGCGGTTCAATACGTTCTCTTCTTCTTATGGTTATTTCCTAACTTACATTTTGCGTTATTGGTAACATCTCAGATATATGACAAAAAATGAAGCAAACTTATCTATAAAAGTAACATATAAAACACGGATTATTCTTCAACTAAATACGAGGCGTGTCCCAAAAGTAAGTACCGTTTTGAAAAAAAAAATACTAAAACAGGTTTTGTCAAGCGAAATATGTTTACATCAAAGAACACACCTTAAACTATTTTTCTACATAGTTTCCACCAATTTCACGGCTGGTGATCAATTTGTCCAAACCTTCCTCAACGAAACATCCCACCTGTGAAGACAACCATAACTCCACAGCGTTTTTACTTCCTCCTCACTTTCAAGGTGCCTACCGCCGAGCTCACTTACTGCCTCACCCACTTTCGCACCATTCGATTAGTCATTGCATATTCACCATAAGTGTCTACAATGTGACGATGAATTTCGTCCGACTAAACGTTCCTTGCATTCAGAAAACCTGATAACAGAATGAATTTCACAGTCGGTGGGTTTAGCAATTGTTTTGAACACTGTACAGTCAGCGACAGTAGAAACTGGAGGTTGGATACATAAGAAATGATAGCTTTTTCCAGTAGCAGAATAGTTTCACTCGATGTCTGATAGTTGGACAACCAACATGACAGCAAACACGTGCCCGAAAACATAACATGCCAGGATATTCCTCCATTTGGAGGAAAAAGTATTACTATCTGAGAGCATCACTTAGAGAAACAACCACGAGATAAATCTGCAGAAAATCCATTCACTTTAAGATCAAAGAGATAGGAATTAATGCAAAGGAAACGAAAAGAATAATACGCATCATGCAGAGACCGAAAAAGTATGGAAAGCTAAACAAAATGAAAAAAGAAGGAAAGAGGGAAAGGAAAGAGCAAAAGACATGGGACTAAATTAAATTTTAACATTTAAGGATAAACAGTGTCCGTCTTTCCTCCTGCCCCCTGTATCCGTCCTGGTTTTTCTCCCTTCATAGGATAAATCTCATTCAGCATCAAATGCGAACATCATTTATAGTGTTTAAATCTTTGAAAAAAAAGTAACTCTATCCAGGCCGAGACTCGAACCCCGAACCCTCAGCATAACAGTCAGATGCTGTAACCACTTACCTACACACGCTATAGCAAATGTATTTATAAACCAGTCATTAAAGTCGCTATCAAACGTCTTAAACCAGCCATTGTCGGGAGTTACCCCACTTACACTTGAAGTTTGAATTTTATTTACGGCCTTTAGCTATCTACGGCAACAGGCCCCATGTTTTCATTAAAAGCATTTGTTCTGTAGATTAAAATCAAGAATAACTTAATCTATACTCTTACTTACTGTTGTCAATATATATATATATATATATATATATATATATATATATATATATATATATATATATATATATATATATACAGAGAGAGAGAGAGAGAGAATTGTAGGTATATAAAAATCGGATTAATGGGGGTTAAAAGAGTGATTTCGTAACTGCGAAATGGGTGATCGCATCACTACTGACATCTGGTAGCGGTGTTACGTAATACACCCATTAGAAATAACGCTTCGAAACGACAAATTGCATGTTGTGCCGTGTATAAGTCGGTAAGGGGTCTGCTTATTGAGTAGGCAACTCGAGTTCGAGTCTTGAGTACACCAATATTTTTTCCTTCAAAATACATTTCTATATTTTTTATATATGTTATTAATAATTGCTTTCCTGCATTTTTTGTAAATTATCTTAAATTAGTGAAGGTTCAGTAAAATCAAGAAGGTTAAAATACATATATATGATTGTTTTATCCGTATGTACAGTCCAGAGATGGAGCGGGTCGGGGGGCCGCGGGTCAACAGAACGTGACCCACTGCAACCCCCACTGTGACTTAACAATGTATTACGACCCACAGACTCATTCTGCTCAGTGCATTGTAGACAGCTTCTGAACACTGGTGAATTTGTCTACTTTCAAGGCATCCTTTTTCTTTTCATTTGTTTCTATTGACAAAAGAACTTCAGGCAATTTTAGATATTGATATTTGCAACTGTAATAATAGCAATAGGACTTATTTGAGACGCAGCCTGTGATTTCTTAGAGGAGCTAACTACTGGGAAATATGTTTCAATCATGTATAATATATGAATTATTATATAAAAAATTGAATGTAACTATGTGTGCATGATCATCATATCCAAATTGCAAAGTCAAATGAAATGATTTTTGGTATATACTTAGGCCTCAATCTCAACTAGGAAGTTATCATAAATTCGGTATCGATTTCATTATATTACATATTCTAAGAGGGTCCGAATTTTTGCGAAAAATTTAGTATCTCACAAGCTGTTCAAGTTGGAGAGCTGATATTCAGTATATTAATTCTTTATCTAATATAAATAAAATAAAGAGTTTGTTTGTGTGTTTGTCTGTCTGTCTGTCCGTGTGCGGCCTGGGAACCAGACGAGTGGACCGAGAGTTACCAAAATTTGGTCAGGGGTACCTAGCCCAGGCCCCAGATCAAGACGAAATCGTTTTTTTAAATTTCGAACCAGGGGGTCTCAGGGGGCTTTTACCGGAACCGGCTTGGGAACCAGACAAATAGACCGAGAGTTACCAAATTTTAGTCACAAATACCTTGGTTCACGCTCCAGATCAGAGTTAAACGTTTTTCTCAAAATTCGAACCAGGGGGTCTCAGGGGGGCGTTTATCGGGACATGTAAAAGTAGTAGAAAATTTCCGATATTAGTGTCGAATTAATAGTTCTCGCGGTCGCTGAAATCAATGGTGAAACTCTGATCACATTAACTTCCAAATTCACCTTATTCGAGCCGGGAGTCAGCGGGGAGGGGGGATACCGAAAAATTTAAAAGTAATCTAAAATGACCGATATTAGTGTCCTATCCATAGTATTCGCGGTCATTGAGATCAATGGTGACACTTCCATTAGCGAAGATTTGCAAATTCAGCTACAATTGTATGCAAGCCGGGAGTCAGCGGGGAATACTGAGAAATGTAAAAATAATCCAAAATGACCGATTTTAGCGTCAGGTTCATAATTTTCGCAGTCGGTGAGATCAATGCTGACACTTTCATTAGCGATGATTTGCAAATTCAACTACCATTGTATGCGGGCCGGGAGTCAGCGGGGAGGGAGGGGACACGAAATGCCGAGACATGTAAAAATAATCCAAAACGACCGATATTAGAGTCAAATCCATAGTTTTCGCGGCCGCTGAGATCAATGGTGACACTTCCATTAGCGATGATTTGCAAATTCAGCTATATATGTATGCGGGCCGGAAGTCAGAGGGGGAATACTCAGGCATGTAAAAATAATCCAGAATGACCGATATTAGCGTCAATTCCATAATTTTCGCAGTCGGTGAGATCAATGGTGAGACTTTCATTAGCGATGACTTGCAAATTCAGCTACAATTGTATGCGGCCGGGAGTCAGCGGGGAGGGGGGATACCGAGACATTTTAAAGTAATCCAAAATTATCGATATTAGTGTCACATCCAAAGTTTTCGCGGTCGCCGAAATGAATAGTAATACTTCCACAAGCGTTGACTTCCAAGTACTGGCCCCATGCGAAGAACGGATATATTCAGCTGGTATATATATATATATATATATATATATATATATATATATATATATATATATATATACTTCTTTAGTTCTTTAATACCAATTATGTATATACTTTGCCAGTACATGTCCCATAGCGTTAGTTTTTGTTGGAATATTTTATTCCCCCCACTCAGACTATGTTAACAAAATCGTAGTTGTAATTATTCGTACTAACTAACAAGAAGTAACTATAAAGTTATGTAGCTTCCTGTGTATTTATATAAAGTTATAAAGTTATCCTTTATATATAACCTTATATATAAATAGAAACCTTATATATAAAGTTTCCTCTTCTGGGGGGGGGGCAACGCCCCGATCCCTCCTGGATCCGCCCCTGATTCTACCTAGATATTTGTTAAGGAAACCTTTCAAACAGTGATGATTTCAGGGCATTACCTGTTCGAGAATTTGAGACCTTGTCGACATAAATTTCGCCCTTCCTGGCCATATTTTCGATCATGCTCAAAGTGGACTAATAATGTTTTATCAGTTTTCTCTCATTCATATCTTGACCATTACCGGGGAGAATCTTCTGAAATTATCAATGCTTATAATTAGTTTTTTATTACAAATCAAAGGATAATAACGAAATATTGAACATACTTAATATTTTGTTTTCAGCTTTGGATTTTAGATCTGCAATTCATATAATGTTCCTTTCTAATCGAATTTGAGAGAAAAGTAGTTGCCAAAGATTTATTCAAAGAAATGTTCTCAGTCCTCTGATGAAAATATGAACACACTTTTAAGAAAAAAAAACAAATTGAATAATAGCTACAAGGTTTGAACACATACACTAATGATTGATAGACTATTCACCCAAACCGCTCCACCAGTTCGTACGTTTTCACTGAGCTTCTTTAGACTTTTGTGTAAAGTAGTTTCCTGCTCTACATTTTTTTTGTTTATTTCGATACGACTATAAGTTTGTGGTGAATATTTGGGCGTTACAGGTGTTGCAATGCATAAAAATCTTTTTCGTATAAACTACATTCAATTTTACGTCCTAATAACTTATATACAACAGGTTGAATCTGTGAAATGATTGGGGTTGGAGTGATCATAAATGTTTTCATAGTTAGGAGCCTGGATATGAAAACCCGCTTAACGTGGGGATTTACTTTTGTGAATTTTTGTACATTTATTTATACACATCTATGGAAAATTTGATTTCTATAGTTATTTCAGGATTCTAGTTATTTATATGTTTGTTTATGAATGTATTTAGTACTTGGACTTTTAAGACTATAGATTACGTTTTGACGTTTAGACTTGGGACTTCTTGTTTGTATTTAGGTAGTTTATTTTGGGAATTTTTAGTTTTGGGGATTTTTATTTTGTAGTTAGAATATTATTATTACTTGGGTATAGATAATTAAATTATTAATTTTTGTTTTGACAGATGACTATTGTACTTTTACATTCATAATTAGGAAAAAATATACGTTGCATTTGTTTGTAAATATACTGCTGGATGTGTGTAACGATTTCATTGAAGTTAAAAAGGTGAGGAAATCGGCAGTCAATTTAAAGTATAAATAGCACTACTCATGTGATAGTGGATAGAATTGGAACTCGTGCGCTAGGCTGTGATTTGTCCGTAGCCGTCCTTATGTTCATAATTACGACTACGATAGAGAAGTGGACAGTCAAATTCTCAAGGTTCAGTATCTGACCCTGGGTCTTCATTTTAGTTTTCTACAAGTTATACATAGTCAGAAGTGAAAACATGGAAATGTATACAAATTCATGAGTATTATTTATCAAATATCGACGAAATGTTTTCTGTAACAATTTCATTCCGAAACTGGAAGAGAAACGTGAAAGGCAAGAATCTGTATGTTATTACGGGAAGTTAAGTTTTGTATCAAATTTTGTGATAACAACGCTCAAGTTATTGCTATATGGATAGTAGAGTTATATAGCAATTTCTTCCAATATCTCAAGATTTATTCTATATTCTGTGATTGATCCAAAAATATGTTGAAGTTTATTAGTGGCAAATGCTATTCTGCTTTTCATGAATTTTGTGAATACGGCTATAGTGTATGTATTAGTCAAATTCTTGTGAGTATTGAGTATAAATGAATTGTGTTTAAAGTTGTTTCGAAGGTTCCTTATTAGCTTGTTTTGGAACAAAACCATATATTTATTGTATAAATTGTAATATTCGCTATGAAAGATGTTGTATTGATATGCGAAAAATATTGGTAAATGTTAACTTTCCTAATTGAATACTCTTTTATCTCAAAGTTATCCTATTAAGTTGATTGAAGATTATTGAAGTTTATCAAATAAAATAACTTTAATAGAATATTGAATATATTTGTGCTGATAATCAATGAATACACAATTATTAATTTTTTATATTTGTTGTAGGATCTATTTTGGAGTGATCAAATTGTTTATAAAATTATTTAAGTCAAATTTTATGTCCTGTTTCCTTAATGAAATTTACATATTATATCCGACGAACTTTATGTATTATTTCATTGCATAATTCAAATAGCTTATTGAGCGATTTACTCAGTTGATAGTATTAATGCTTCTGTTTCAGCTTATTTATTACACACACACACACACACACACACACACATATATATATATATATATATATATATATATATATATATATATATATATATATATATATATATATATATATATATATATATATATATTTTTCTTTAGTTATTTAAAACCAATTGTTTATGTACTTTACCAGTACTTGTCCCATAGCGTTAGTTTTTGTGGAAATATTTTATCTTCCACTCAGGCTACGTTACAAATCACAAATTCAGTTTCCCACAAAAACAGTATTGTTTTATTTTAATAATTACGAAAGATGGAAAGATTGGTCATTCATTCTACGTGCACAATTGTGTGGGTCAGGGCTGAATGGGCTATGACTTTTCCTATAGGTGCCGTGAGAATGCTTTCTTCAGGGAAGGTTTTTAAACTAGCTATTTTATAAACTGACAATAGAAATTGAAATAATACATAATCATCTTGTCCATCACAAATAGGGATTTGTTTATATAAATTACTAAAGCTGTCTGAAGCAATGTCTACACTTACTTTATCTAAATTAGTATTAAAAGACATAAATGAATTCTCTACACGTGAATCACCAGACACCAGTCCCGATAAACGCCCCACTGAGACCCCCTGGTTCGAATTTTGAGAAAAACGTTTAACTCTGATCTGGAGCGTGAACCAAGGTATTTGTGACTAAAATTTGATAACTCTCGGTCTATTTGTCTGGTTCCCAAGCCGGTTCCGGTAAAAGCCCCCTGAGACTCCCTGGTTCGAAATTAAAAAAAACGACTTCGTCTTGATCTGGGGCCTGGGCTAGGTACCCCTGACCAAAATTTGGTAACTCTCGGTCCACTCGTCTGGTTCCCAGGCCGCACACGGACAGACAGACAGACAAACACACAAACAAACTCTTTATTTTATTTATATTAGATAAAGAATTAATATACTGAATATCAGCTCTCCAACTTGAACGGCTTGTGAGATACTAAATTTTTCGCAAAAATTCGGACCCTCTTAGAATATGTAATATAATGAAATCGATACCGAATTTATGATAACTTCCTAGTTGAGATTGAGGCCTAAGTATATACCAAAAATCATTTCATTTGACTTTGCAATTTGGATATGATGATCATGCACACATAGTTACATTCAATTTTTTATATAATAATTCATATATTATACATGATTGAAACATTTTTCCCAGTAGTTAGCTCCTCTAAGAAATCACAGGCTGCGTCTCAAATAAGTCCTATTGCTATTATTACAGTTGCAAATATCAATATCTAAAATTGCCTGAAGTTCTTTTGTCAATAGAAACAAATGAAAAGAAAAAGAATGCCTTGAAAGTAGACAAATTCACCAGTGTTCAGAAGCTGTCTACAATGCACTGAGCAGAATGAGTCTGTGGGTCGTAATACTTTGTTAAGTCACAGTGGGGGGTTGCAGAGATCTCTGGACTGTACATACGGATAAAACAATCATATATATGTATTTTAACCTTCTTGATTTTACTGAACCTTCACTAATTTAAGATAATTTACAAAAAATGCAGGAAAGCAATTATTAATAACATATATCTTCTTATATATATAAAAGAGAACGTACAAATCCTTTGTCCGCTCATCACGCTAATACGGCTGAATCAATTTCTTTTATTTTTGGGGGGTTATTAGGATTTGGACCCTAGATGGTTTTTATCATATCACTTTAATTTTCAATTACCAGTGTCTTGAGATAATTGACCATTCAGGTGTCCATTACGTACAAATCCTTTGTTACTTCATCATAGGTATAAAAATAAACGTATTTATATGCAACCCGCATGACCGTGTCACTCGGCGGGTTAACATACATGACAGGCGTTATAATGGTTTTTATCATATCACTTGAAAGCGAAAAAGTAAAAATTATCTAAGTAACAAAGTTTATTGCGTTCGGGGGTGACCGCAGCGAAGCGGGGCGGGTTAACATAAATGACAGGCGATATAATGTTAACATTTACTGCAATCTTCTATGGTTTTTATCATATCACTTGAAAGCGAAAAAGTAAAAATTATCTAAGTAACAAAGTTTATTGCGTTCCGGGGTGACCGCAGCGAAGCGGGGTGAACGCTGCTAGTAAAAAATATAGAAATGTATTTTGAAGGAAAAAATATTGGTGTACTCAAGACTCGAACTCGAGTTGCCTACTCAATAAGCAGACCCCTTACCAACTTATCCACGGCACAACATGCAATTTGTCGTTTCGAAGCGTTATTTCTAATGGGTGTATTACGTAACATCGCTACCAGATGTCAGTAGTGATGCGATCACCCATTTCGCAGTTACGAAATCACTCTTTTAACCCCCATTAATCCGATTTTTATATACCTACAATTCTCTCTCTCTCTCTCTCTCTCTCTCTCTGTATATATATATATATATATATATATATATATATATTGACAACAGTAAGTAAGAGTATAGATTAAGTTATTCTTGATTTTAATCTACAGAACAAATGCTTTTAATGAAAACATGGGGCCTGTTGCCGTAGATAGCTAAAGGCCGTAAATAAAATTCAAACTTTAAGTGTAAGTGGGGTAACTCACGACAATGGCTGATTTAAGACGTTTGATAGCGCGGGTAACGGCTGGTTTATAATCACACTTGGTTAGGGATGGGCACGAGCAAGTTCGAGAGAGTTTTTTTTTGAAACTTGATTCGACTCGAAACAGACATCTTTTAGCTCGACTCGAAAACTCGACTCGAAAAATTTGTTCCAACTCGACTCGAATTTGGATCGAGTTTCGAGTCGAGTTGAGCCAAGTCGAGCCAAATCTTGTGTGTAGTTTCAAGTTCGTTTTTCACTTATTCTGCATAAACAATATAATTATTATCAATGTTGCTGCTTCCACTACAACTTATTATTATTATTATTATTATTATTATTATTATTATTATTATTATTATTATTATTATTATTATTATTATTATTAAATTCTGTAATTAAGCTTCAAAGATAGGCGGTTTGCGTCTGAATACTAAAAACTAGTTGACTGCCGATTTCGGTAGTCGTGAAATCTAGGAAACAAGGACATCGTTCACGAGGTTCTGGGTTTGAGTTCCAGAGGAGCAAGTGTTCGTGCTTGGGCAAAAATTTGTTAAAAGTTATAGCGTGCCAGGCAAATATGTTTAAAACTGTTCTGCCTGGGTCTACGGTTGTCAACGACTTGTGCGGCTTGGCTCACAGCTTATTCAATATCGAACCGAACCGAGAAGTAGGGATGCGCAAGAGTCGAGACACAATTTGTAAAATTCGAGTCGAATCAAGACTGCTCGTAAAAATCTTGATTCGACTCGAATGTCTCAAAACTCTTCACATATTTTTAAAAATAGTTTTGAAGAAACTAATTACTCAGAAACAGTTATATATATATATATATATATATATATATATATATATATATATATATGTATGTATATTATTATTATTATTATTATTATACAGGTGCGGATCCAAGGGGAGCTACAGCCCTCTTGACACTCAGGTATACACTGGATAAAATACGCTTCAATCCTGCTTTACACTGAATAAAGCGGCAAACTGTGATTTAGTCGCTCCCTTGATCATAACTTAGATCCGGGGCTTTAAGGGTTCATAGCTGTAAAACTATGGGATCTATCGTTAGGGATGCGCACGAGACGAGTCGAGACAGAATTTTCCTGACAAATTTCGAGTCGAGACACAGCTCTTGCAATAAAAAAGAATACATTTTTCGAGTCGAGACAGCACATTTTCGAGACGAGAAAGCCTCAAATCTTCTCTCGTGCGCATCCCTACCTATCGTAGTCGGGTTAAGACTTCACTTAGAAACTAATATGTGCGCTATCCAAATATACAATGTTTCAGAATCTAAAGTACACATGGGACAATTTTTAGAGAGGAACTTTGGCTATGTGCATATAATTTGAAGTACTCACCAAATACCTGTATAAAAATTGTTGCAGAAGTATGGCAGAATTCTGAAACATGGATATTTGGATAGCTCACGTACTAGTTCCTAAATAAGGTCTTGACCCTACTACGGTAGGTCGCCTAGTTTTGGAGCTATGGACCTTTAAAGTTCATTTCTTCATATTTTTGGCAGCCTATAACTCCGAAATTAAGCATTTGTGCGCCCAGGTTTGTTATTACCTTTTGTCTTATCTTGGTGTCAGGAACAGTATTTCTTCCAGATATGTTTTTGGGTCACTGCCCCCCTCCCGGAGGTCTGAGAGTGCCCCCCGGAGGAGACCAAAATATTACGTCTATAATACAATAATAAATAGAATAGTACCAGCAGTGCCCTTCCCCCACCCTGAACATTTTTTTCTGAAAGAACAACTGGTCAGGAATCTCCTTGCATTTTTTAAATGGAGTATCGCATCGCAGTTTGCAGTGCAAATGGGAATGCAATGCAGTGCAAACACGGAAATGCAACATTGCATTTACATGTTTGCACTGCAAATTGAAAAATGTATTGCAAATTGCGATACATCTTTGTGTCTTAAATTACTACGTAAGCTAAAATAAGGAGCAAGTTAAAAATATATTACTATTATTTCAAGAAACTTCCCCCGACTTGAAGGGTCGGTTATTGCAAGAAAAAATGCATCGACTTTGGATTACAATAGTTTTCCACTTTTGTCTTTCCTTCTCTTTGTCAGTTTATTGTTACTGGGTCATTCTTCAGATCTTCTCAGGTTTTGGGTGATTATCCTTGTTTCTGAGCGTGTAATAATAAAAAAAATGTTCCTTGAAGAAAAGGCGCATTGGCATCAGATTGGACCTAGCCGATATATGGTATACAGTATATAGCATGATTGTGGCTTGGTTAGTAAAACGCAGAAGTGCGTACAGTAGATCAGTAAAACAGTAACGGTGTTCTTCAATGCCAAAAAGACAGTATAGGAAATTACACTCATCTTTTTCTCTCTTTTCTTTTTGCTTTTCATTTGAAGTACTGATATACCTGATACCCATTTACGTTCCTTGTTAAAAACAACATATGTTTTAGCAAGATTTCTTCTTGGGAGACGCCGTGAACCTCAAAAAACATCCCGAACAAATGGACTCTGTCTTTCTGTGTGTGTTTGAACCAATGAGTTGTTTTTCCTAAACCTAATTGTTGAATTTGCCGCTGTGGTAAAACTATTTCGCTCAATTTGACAAATAATATAATAAAATATAATACTTATCCAGCAATGAGCGTGGATTGCAAGGAAAAGCAGTGAACCCTAAAGTACCCCTGTAGCAGGGGCGGATCCAGAACGGACTTCTGGGGGTGGGGGTGGATTGTAATACTACTACTTAGCTAGTTTTAAGAGCTCCAAATTTTGGGATGGGTTTTATTTACATATAAAATAAGAAAGCTTCCTCTTCCGTGGGAGGGGGGCGATTGCCCCGATCGCTCCCTGGATCCGTGTCTGCCCTATAGCCTCTCCCCGAAATTAAATACATTGATCTATTCTATCCAATTCGAAGTCATTTTCGCTTCCATGTTATTGGTGACGGAGCTCTTGTTCTTTGTATCTCTGTACTCAAGAAAATAATAATAATAATAATAATAATAATAATAATAATAATAATAATAATAATAATAAAGCATCTGAATAATAAAGATATTTTTCACCCTTCTTTAAACTTTCTGTGTATTTCTCTGAATCTGGATATGTTGTTTTATAGTGTATAATGCAAAAAGGCTTTAAACAGCAATCTGGCAAAAAGTATTTGTGTAAAAGACACAAACGTCTCATCAAGTTGTTCTACAAACAACTAAACAGCTGAAATTGTTTCTGTTTGCCTTTAAACACAATGTTACGATTTACAAGGCACAGACAAAAGTAGAGAGCAACATGATATTCGCCTAAGGGCAACTTCGTCGCTAAACTGAAGACTAGCACTCTGTCAATATATTGCATAGCTATCAATAAGTCAGACTCACAGGTTCTTTCCAAACGTTTTGTATAACAGGTTAATCAAACTACGTTGTTGTAGGTAAGGGATGAGACTCTGAAAGGCCGATGTGTTGGAGGTCAGAGCCGTAGCTAGAAATTTCGTTGCCCGGGGCAAAGTAGAATTCGGCGTCTCCCGACACTCACCTTACCAAGATTTGACTTTACTTTATGTGCTTTTATTTTTAACATATAAGAGAAACACCTTTTTGTTGTTATGCTACGCTGTTTTTTTTTTTTTTTACCAAGCCGCTTAGACAGCCAAAAGCGATCGTTATGTATTCTTTAACAAATAAGAGTCACTCTCAAGAGGCTTATTTTAGACCTGCTGCTAAACTTGCCAAACTACCTTGTATACAAATCCATTTGGAGAATAATTATGAAAAAAGCATGGAGTCGATTCTCCTACGTCAGGACGACCATGTTAGACATGGAGTTGCTGGACGCGATTGGTAGCGTTGGAAAGGTCCGGGTCCCCTGAGTCGAGTCGAGTTCTCGAGTCGAGCTAAAAGATGTCTGTTTCGAGTCGAATCAAGTTTCAAAAAAAAAAAAAACTCGCTCGAACTCGCTCGTGCCCATCCCTAATAGTCCTTGAGCCAGAGGGGGTGTCTGGTTTCATCTCGAGGGAGTAAATGCCACCTGCATTTCTGAGTAGCTAATATTCTGAACTTTCAGATTTGGCATGATACTTTTCTGAAAGCGGTAGCTTTCAGGGGGTAAACCCCCCCAATTTAGAATCTCACAGACATTTTTTACTTAGCTCAGTTGTGTTTTGAAATACCTATATATCTTCCCACTTTAGTCATAGAACAATGAGTTATACCTCGTTTGATTTGGAATTAAATAGGCTTTAAAGTGATGTAACACACTTACCTATAGTACTGACGAAAGGGAAGTAATGAGGGAAAAATTAAGAAAAATTCCCTAAAAGTTCCCTTTTTACCAGTTTTTTCTCTTATTACGTGGCAACACTGCATGAAGAGTAAAGAACACCTATATTTCAGAGTAGCGAATACTATAAGCTTTCATATATGGTATGATACTTCACTGTGGGTGGTAGCTTTCAGTTGCTAAAACCCCATTTTTAGATTTCTAATGAAAATGGTAACGAAATCCCGTGGTCTTTCGAAATTCCTCTAACTATGTTCGTTATGATCACAGAAGTAAAAATTACGTCTCTTTAGTTTTAGAATTATATAGGCTTTTAGATGATTATTACAGTTTTCAATAGTACTGACGAAAGGGAAGTAATAAGGGAAAATGTAAGAAAAATTCCCTAAAAATTCCCTTTTTACAATTTTCTTCTCTTATTACGTGGCAACACTGCATGAGGAGTGAAAAACTCCTATATTTCAGAGTAGCCAATACTATAAGCTTTCAGATATGGTATGATACTTGCCTGTGGGTGGTAGCTTTCAAGGAATAAAACCCCCTTTTCAGATTCTTTAGTCCTTGAGAGGCAGAAAATTTAGTAATGATTTCGAGAAAAGTTGATGTAAAAAAAAAACTGTAATAAGTTTTCTGATTTTGGTTTTATATAATTGAATAACTGACCATGAAAGATCAGAAAATTCTAAAGTTTCTGTAGGGAAAGAGAAGCGGAGGCAGGAAGGAGGTTATGTCTTTCAGTTTCAGTTTCAGTTTTTTTTTTTTTTTTTTTTTTTTTTCGGCGACTGCTTGATGTTTGAAGTGAACTGAATGGTGCAAGAGAGTAGATCTATATGCTTTATAAACATTTCGAAAACATAATATTTTAACTTTGAAAATATTTTGATTGTAAAATATCATGGCGGTATGTAAGTTAAAGAGAAGTTCGTAACTCAGTATGGTAATATTTACAGCATCATTAGAAATATTCTTCACATATCAAGATCTAAATAACATTCTATTTACATTACATTAGTTATGTTGATCATCATTCAAATATGCCATGAAAATAATAATCACATGGAAAAATAGGCGTGTCTTATGATATAGTTTGTAGCCAATTGCATATTCACAGTATTTGTTGAATGCTTTTATCCTTTATTTTGACTCATTCATCTTCATCTGAGTCTACAACTTCGTCTAACAATTCAGATATTTCTTCATCTTGATAATTGGCTAGTGTTTGGATTTTTCACATGTCAGTACACTTTAATTCATGTTTCATGCACTCACAATCGGATGGCACACAGTTCTTAGCACACGTACAAGACAACAGCTCCATCACTTCTTCTGGTGCAGGCCGACAATCCATCCAATCGATGTCAAGTTCACCCGATGCGTTTGTCCTTCAGCCATGAAGATTGGGACTTGGTATGTCAGGATTCGCTTCCAGTGCTTTCTTCCAAATGGTTGCTTGGTAGTTAGCTCTCTGGATATGTTTCTCAAGAGCCTTCTTGCATGGTGGTAGCAGATGGAATTCAACAAAACCTTTCTTTGCACAGAACAGCGAGTACCTTAATTCATTTACAGAGTTCACATTGTGACCATACAACCTACAAACGAACTTTTCTACTATATCCAACGTCTCTTTCTTGGGTTCAAAACTTTCTGACAGTTCCTTCAGTGCCTGTACAAACTCTCCCTTTTTAAAAAGTGTAAAAGCTTTACACTTTCCCTTACCAGCAAAAGCACTCACTCTATCACAGCCTGTGATAGCATGAAATCCTGCTAAGGCTGCGCAAATGTTTTCCCCATTTGCGTGATATATCTTGTTCATATCATGGTAACAAAGACGGTTAGATGTTCCACTCTTCAGGAAAATATGTCCTCCATGCTCTGTTAGTTCGTCAAAGGTGCTCAGTACTATGACTGCAACATCTGTATCTTCACTGTTGATTATAATGGTAGAGCAGCCTGATCTAAGAGCATGAAACGCATGAAGCACAAGTCTTGTGTCTGCTTCCTCCTGTTAATACCATAATTCTGGAATGTTTGTCACTGGTAATGTTGAAGACAGTTGACGGCACTCCTTCTCGCATGTTAAAATCACAAATTTGTTACCCAGTTTTTGAGTATACTTTGAAATCTGCCATTCTTTCCACAGAAAGTGAATGAGCTCACATCTGTTATTAGTGTTGCTCAAGAATTTTCTCCAGTTTCTGACTGGATGTCCAGCCATGATGTTTTGAATATACATACTGTCCTCAGAGACCCTCCGCATTCTTTCTGCATTTTTTATAGACCTACTTTCATAGGTATCAAATATGATATCAACACGAGGGCAACGACCAGAATCAAGTAATATTTTTGAAAGTAACTTTTCTGCTAGGAGGCCAAACGTTTTAGGTACTTCCATTAATTTGTGCACCTGGCTCATTGCGTCAACAATGTATGCTGAAGTATCTTCCGGTATTGTTTCTGACTCGCAGTTTCTACTTAACATATGCATCAGCTTTGACTTGACGGTTTTCCTAATGGTTCCCTGTGGCGTTGCCAGAGACCAAGGTAATGGTCCAAGAGGATAAACAAGCACTTCCCTCATGTTCAGATTCCTTTTTTGAGCTATTATAGCCATCTGGGCAAAAATATCCCTGTCTGCTTTCAGAATAACGTCTCTCCCTTCTAACTTTAATAGTTTTACTTTTCTTTGAATGGGCAAATGTCTTTAATCCTTGCTTACGCATTGGAGCGTGGAATGCCCCTGGTTGCACACCTTTCTGGAGGCGTTCCTCTTTAAAGTTCTTATATGCTTTCTCACCTTTCTCATAAGCATTAAGTAAATCGTTTGTGGTGTCTACAGAAGTTACCATACCAGAAGATATATTTAACAGATTAGATTTCTTGAAAGATTTGTCCATTCCTTCGTCAATATCTCAACCATCGACGAAACATTTTTTTCATCCTTCTTGATTCTCGATGGTGAAAGGTCATGATGAGTGATTTTACTTTTTAGCGAAGAATTTGTGGCTTCTCTAAGGATATGTAGAAATTCTGCCCTTACATCTGAAACTAAATAGTACCTTTCAACAGCAGCCTGCCTGGTGCTAAATTTGATTATTCCAGCAGGCCCTTGGGTATCTTTGTTGACAGTCTCTTCAATTACTTGGTCTGCAGGAATTTTCCCAAATGGATTGACTGTCCCCATTTGGACGGAGAACTCGCCTCTCTGAAATGCTTCATACACAGTTGGATGAGTTTTCTCAAGACCTAACATTTCATTGTAATATACCGAAAGATAGCGTGCATAATTTAGATGGTCATATGCAAAACACCACGGGATCATCTTTCGAATACTTACCAAATAAAGCGGCCAGTTACTTTCTCTTGTTGCGCGAACTGTCATTAAAAAACATCTACCATATCGACGTAGGATATCCAAAAGGAAGATAGGTCACCATTTTCGTGCCTTAGATGGTCCAGATATGCTTCAAACATTTTCCAAATGGTTACAAAAGACTGTTCTGACAAAATTTGAGATAACTGCTCAGTAGTGGCGTCTCCTATTTCCTCGAACAATTGAGATATGTTAGACTCAGCACAGGAAAGATGTACTCGGACTGTAACCATAACCGGAATTCATTGAGGATTATTCTCATCAGTGACTCAAATGCTAGCTTGTGCATAACCGGAATTCATTGAGGATTATTCTCATCAGTGACTCAAATGCTAGCTTGTGCATACGAATAGCACGGTGATAGTGCTTCCCTTGTAAACTTCGAATTATGGATCCCTCAGCAACAGTTCCTGATTCGGATAAGAGCTCCGGCAAGCCAGAATCTTGAAATGGTCTACCGATGATGCCCATGAAGTTACAAATAGTATGGAATCCTCCAAGATTTAAAACTATTGTCCGGTACTTTTCAGTATTCTTGCATACAATTTCATTTGCTTTTGAGTAAATAGCTTGATCTGCAGTTAGAACTAAAGACTGAAGTTGTAGTTGCTTCTTTATGATGAGTGAACGATTTAGTATCTCATGTATTGTAGTCATACTGGTTGCTGGCGAATTTATTGTTGGTAGGTAGCTAATGCTTGTTGGTTGAATTTCACGATCCCTCAGTAGATTGATGTTGAATCCAGTCCAACTTGGAATTAGCTGATTCTGGGGATCTATACACCGCAACATAATCCAAAATAAATTCTTAGACCTTGACGCTGCAACAAACTCTTCACAAGTAGGATCATCATACCCAATTACAACTGGACCAACTCTTTTCCCAGGAATGTAAGGCGTTAACTCTTTCGTGGCACCAACAAAAGTTCGTTGTCTTGTCTTTGCTGCTATTTTTGTTGTAACCAGACTACTAATTTGTGACTTTGATTCTAACTGTATTTTTGCTATTCCATTCACACGATGAGTGGTTCCCGCTCCAGACAGGGTCTCCTCCAACCTATCAATGTTACCCCAAGCAAGTTGACTAAATTTACCAGGCACAATATTTCCAGGTAGGGCTACACGATCATCTTTCTCTTTCGAAAGCCCACGGAACTTCGTTACCATTTTCTTTAAGAATCTGAAAAGGGAGTTTTAGCAACTGAAAGCTACCACCCAGAGTGAAGCATCATACCATATCTGAAAGCTTACAGTATTGGCTACTCTGAAATATAGGAGTTTTTCACTCCTCATGCAGTGTTGCCACGTAATAAGAGAAGAAAATTTTAAAAAGGGAATTTTTAGGGAATTTTTCTTACATTTTCCCTTATTACTTCCCTTTCATCAGTACTATTGAAAACTGTATTAATCACCTAAAAGCCTATATAATTCTAAAACTAAAGAGACGTAATTTTTACTTCTGTGATTATAACGAACATAGTTAGAGGAATTTCGAAAGACCACGGGATTCCGTTACCATTTTCATTAGAAATCTAAAAATGGGGTTTTAGCAACTGAAAGCTACCACCCACAGTGAAGTATCATACCACATTTAAAAGCTTATAGTATTCGCTACTCTGAAATATAGGTGTTCTTTACTCTTCATGCAGTGTTGCCACGTAATAAGAGAAGAAAATGGTAAAAAGGGAATTTTTTGGGAATTTTTCTTAAATTTTCCCTTATTACTTCCCTTTCGTCAGTACTATAGGTAAGTGTGTTACATCACTTTAAAGCCTATTTAATTCCGAATCAAAAGAGGTATAACTCATTGTTCTATGACTAAAGTGGACAGATATATAGGTGTTTCAAAAGACCACTGAGCTAAGTAAAAAATGTCTGTAAGATTCTAAATTGGGGGGGTTTACCCCCTGAAAGCTACCGCTTTAAGAGAAGTATCATGCCAAATCTGAAAGTTCAGAATATTAGCTACTCAGAAATGCAGGTGGCATTTACTCCCTCTAAATGAAACCAGACACCCCATTTTTCGGGGTCTGGCTCAAGGACTATAACCACTGCCCCTGAGTGCAGTAGTAATGTCAAAAGTCTGGCCCAGGCCACGAAGCTCAAGGAATGGGGTCTTGACGTCATGGATTCGGGTCCCTTCTATTCACCTATTAAGGGGATCTTCTACCTCTTCGCTTATGTTTCTAAGTTCCCATTTGAAAACATGTAAATTTTAATATGGTAATTTCTAACAAAGTATTGCAGGTAATGACTTGAAATGTTTAATACAAATGCACTAGACCTATATAAATCCAACCACGGTTTCCAATTTACGTTACATGCGTTAGATTAATTGCAATATATTCTTCAGTAAGTTTGGCAACAGAGAATAAAAAGTATGCTGCAGAGGGGAGAGGGCTGACCATCTGTTCTAGCTGCTTTTAATGTGATTCTCACTTCTCAGTGGTTAGAATGGTCTGGACTGGAAGAGCCCAAAACCACTTCTTTCTTCCTTTCACGGTTTGTTTGTTTCTTCCACCCCTTGCAGTCACAAGAAGACAACTTGTTTCGGAAAGCATTTTGAATTAGTAGCAAAAAGCAAAACTGAATGACACCACGGACGGATTAAAGGGAGGGGCGGTCACTCCCTCCGAGAACATTTGAATACTTTGAGTAATCGGAGTAAGAAACTAGAAATTGCGTAATCTAATAAGAAAAGTTTCTTGAAGTATACAGATCAAGACGCATTTCAAGTGTCACAGCATTGTACTCTCCTCCCCTCCCCTCCCAATTCCCTTCTGAAGAAGTTCTCTTTTGTTCCTCTGTTCCATATTAGCCTTTACACTTACACTTTCACTATCCAGTATTGATTTTGACCATACCATCTGCACAGCAAGGCGAGTAAGGTTTACGAGTCCTTCCTGCCCCCTTTTTCTGCCCCTTTTTTTAAAAATTGCTAATTATAATAAAATTTATCGAAAACAATTTATCCCAACGATAAAGACTTATACACATTCATTATTGCAATCTTAAAATAAACTCGCCGCCTGTCGCGTATGCTAGCGATCTAATATATACGAATAGATGAAAAGTTAGTTTGAAGCCTTATGTATTGTTTTTCTGTAAGTAAGTCCGAATTCATACTTGTTTCTATTGTTGCATCGACAAAAGTGAGAGCCAAATCGATTTAGGCTCGTTGGTCTTTGCGAGGTCCCTAAAGATGCAAGGCCGTGGGCAGTCGCCCACCACTTGAAACGCCTCTGCACTAGAGGACTGCACGTGCTCGGGCCTACAAAGCATGTATCACTTCGGGCCCGGGAGGGGTTCGGGCAGTAGCGTCATTTCAGATTTGGCTTGGGGGGCAAGACCCCTTGATATATGTAAAATTTCGCGTTTTTCCCTGACTTACTACTATTCTATTGATAAAATCTATATAAATCTCAGACTCAGGGGGGCAAATGCCCCTCCCTGCCCCCCTAAATGACGCCCCTGGGTTCGGGCAGTGAATTTTTAAATATACAACCATATTTCTTGGACTTTTTCGGGCCTAACTTTGTAAATATAGTGTAAAACACAAATTGCACCGTTCTTTCTGAAGGACTTTTAAAACACAACTGCAAAATCAAACCTCGAATTGCTGTAAATAAAAATACAATCTTGCATTAATAATTAAGTTTCTGTGATTCGGGCTTATTTCGGGCTCATTTGATTATCACGGAGCTCAGTCCGGGCTCGGGCCTAAATGCTAAGACATATTTCGGACTCGGGTCGGGCCTCACATTGTAAATTCACGGGCCGGGCCCAGGCTGAAAATTCCGACCCGTGCAGATCTCTGCTCTGTACCCGCACACATTCCTTCCTAGTCCAGAAAATCTCCTCCCCTCCGCATCGTCAATAATGGTAAATTTGTTCCTCGTATATTTGCTTATTATTGTAAGAGAAGTGCAAACGAGAACTCTAAACTTTGTTCGTTCTCTGGGGTAATGTGAGTAATGCAAATGAAGAAAGGTATGCGTAATATACAAATGTCAGAAAAACTTGATATCAATTTGAATAGACCTTTTACGTAATGTTTATTTTAAAAATAATAAACTTACGCAAATATATCGAGGCATCTGAAATTTAATGTTAAATAGTGGCGAGTGAGCCAGAAGGGGCGTGCACTATTCAGTTAGTCAAAGAACTCATATATGTAGCTTGAAAACTACTACTATTTAAACCAATATTGAATTAGACAAATTTGTAAAAAGTAGGATAACTATAGTTGGAAATAGTGTGTGTATTTTTTTAGGAGGAAACCCAGAAGTACATTCTCGATAAAATAATAATAATAATAATAATAATAATAATAATAATAATAATAATAACAATAATAATAATAATAATAATAATAATAATAATAATAATAATAATAATAATAATAATAATAATAATCTTCCTTACTTCAATCATAGGTTGAAGCGCAAGAAGGAAATTTTAAAACTTTTCTCTCCCCTGGGGAAGCTGTTTTATAATTTGATAAGGTCTCTTCTTCGTAACTGCATCTATCCTTGGTCCGGCCGCGGTGGCTCAGTGGTAGAGCGTTCACCTCTAATGCATGGCGTCCTTAGTTCGATCACAGCTTAGTGTGAAGTGAACTTAGTGGTGGACAAACACCGTGTGCGTGGATTTTCTCGGGGTTCTCCCGTTTCCTCCCACTTTCTTCATTCCACCATTTCATTCATTTCTCATAATCACCGTCTCCTTTAGCCTAACCGGCATAACCGTGGGACGTAAAACTCAAAGATTTCATTTCAATTTTTCATTTACCTTCCATGGTTTTCATACTGCGGGCACTGGAGTTTCCGAACTATATCATGGCGGCCATTTTGAAACTGGTGCTCCATATGAAACATCTTTTAGTACAGCGTTACTTAGTTTTCCAAGACCTTTCGAACGAGGTATTACTCGACTCATGTTCCCATTTGACATTTCAGAGTTACCCTCCGTTACCTCCATTTACGGGCGGCGGAGAGGGGTACTTTTGACGGAATTGGTTTTCCCCCTTAGCAATATATAACGTGTACTTCAAACATTTCTTCTATGTTTTATCATTTTTCAGATATTTCCGTGGATTGATTAAAATGGCCCACCCTGTGTATATATATATATATATATATATATATATATATATATATATATATATATATATATATATATATATATAGATATAGATATAGATATCTTGGTGCACCAGTAAGCTCACAAGAGTACAGATTAATTCATTCTTGATTTTAATCTACAGAAGAAATGATTTTTATGAAAGCAAGGGGACTGCTACACATAGATGGCTAAGTGAGGTGAATAAAATTTAAACTTCAAATGGAACTTGGGTGGCTCACCGACAATGGCTCATTTAACACGCTTGATAACAGCGCGGGTAATAGCAGATTTATAAACGTAGTAGATAGAGCCTGTGTAAGTAAATGGGTACCGCGTGAGACTGTCATTCTAAGGGTGTGGGGTTCGAGTCTGGCCTAAACTGAGTTATTTTTTTTTCAAGGAATTCAACACTAAATGATGTTCGCGTTTGATACTGAAAGAGATTTATCCTATGAAGGAAGAAAACCCAAGATGGGGGCAGCGGGAAAGACGGAAACTGTTTATCCTTAAGTGTTAAAATTTAATTTATTCCCATATCTTTTGCTCTTTCCTTCTTTTCTCATTTTGTTTAGCTATCCGTACTTTTTCGGTTTCTGCATGAAGCGTTTTATTCTTTTCGTTTTCTTTGCATTAATTCCTATCTCTTTGAACTTAATGTGAATGGAATTTCTTCAGATTTATCTCGTGGTTGTTTCTCTAAATGATGCTCTCAGATAGTAATACTTTTTCCTCCGAGTGGAGGAATATCCTGGCATGTTATGTTTTCGGGCACGTATTTGCTGTCATGTTGGTTGTCCAACTATCAGACATCGAGTGAAACTATTCTGATACTGGAAAAAGCTATCATTTCTTATGTATCCAACCTCCATTTTCTACTGTCGCTGGCTGTACACCATCAAGGACACAGCATACTCGCGACAACTCGTCAGTGGCGACCGCGACAACTCAAGGTATATAAAATAACAGGTAGCCCCAGTTCGCAATTAGCGTTCTGATTGGCTCCCTGTCATTGACGTCATATGGAGGTATCGGTGAAGATTTTTTTCGCTTGCCTGCTTGTTACACTTCGCGCTTTATTCGTAAAACTGGATACAAAACATAATTATGATATTCCTTGTCTTTCCAAATACAAATAACGAGTTATTTCTACTCACAGATGAGACAATATAATGTAATAAATATATAATTACCATCAATAATAATTAATTATCTATACAAATAAAAATGAATATAATGTTTACTCGCTAATTCATTCTAGAGCTTTGGATCGATCTTTTATAATTTTTATTACCGTACATGAGTTGACCTGGCCCTTATTACGTTGATTAAAGGGCGAATCCTAAATGGGAAATGGGGTTCAAAATTTCTACCTAAAATACAGTATCTCACGAACCTATCAAGTTAGAAAGATGAAACCCGGTATATAAACTCCTCATTAAGCTTAAAGAAAAACATGTCCCATTGTTTTTGAAAATTTCCGTTTTAAGGGGAAGAGGGGGCATTTTCTATTTATTGTAACAATGTTTGATTGCTAACTTCTCCTCGACCAACTTTAACGATTTTTGGTACTTTAATGCAGGCAGGCCTAACTTAGGATCTTATCATTTTTTCGCTCGGGATGAGAGGAGATAGGAAGGATGTGACAAGTAATCAAAAACAGCCGAAATTGGTGTCCAGTCCATAATATTCAGGGGCACTGAAATGAATAGTGACCATTCCGATACCGTTTAAAACCGAATTCATCCTCTTTGGGCGTAGGGAAGGGGTGGCATTATGGATTTTTGTCGTTGCACTTTCATTGAAAGTGAATTCTAAGGGTGGAAGGAGTTCAAATACTTTCCATAAAACAATAGGTACTCTCAATAAGAACATTTCAGGTAGTAAAATACATAAAGCAAACATAATTTAAAATTTCAGAGATTTCGGGTATGTAATAACAAATTAGGTTAGGTTGTGTTAGGATAGGTTAGGTTATGTTAGACATCTAATCTACCCTAACCTAATATAATCGAATCTAACCTAACCTAATTTGATTAGGTTAGGTTAAGTTAGGTCAGGTTAGAAATCTATCCTAGCCCGTTGTATTTAGTGTGTATTAACCAAATTGTCAGAAATCGTGACTGCAAAATATTTATTTTACTAATATTTGTTTATTACTCAATGTAACATATTTTACATTATGTATTACAGGTTATAAGTTGCACAGATATCTATAGAGTGGTATACATACATAAAAGAACGACCTTCACAGGGGAAAATTTGCAGTTATTTGTCCTACACTTTGCCCTTCGATTTATCGGAATTTAGTTTTTGTGGCTTAGCCCCCTCCCTCGGCCAGCCCTTCAATTATAAGAATATGGCAAGAGTGCACTTTGATCAGAACAAATGATTTTGTCACACGATGTAGCATTCGAGAAGGAATAAAATCAATGTGATTTGGACGTAACAGGTACGCTTCGGTTAAATAAGATTAGATTAGGTTAGATTAGGTAAAGTTAGGTTGGGTTCGGTTCGTAATAGGTTCCTATGAATATTCCGCTCAACGTGCACTTTGCTAGAATAATGTTTCAGATACTTAACAAAACTTACGAATATCATTTAAACTAAAGAATATATGAGAGTATACATTTATATTCTCGTTGGTATCCCCTTCCACTTCGTTTTACGTACATAAACTCCTTAAGCTTCAGGCCCTCAGAAACAAATGTCATAAAAGTAAAATTAATTATTGTTGTTACACACCTGTTTTTCAACTTGACTAGTGTCTAGTTTATTTTACCCCATGCCAGTTTGGTATCAATAATGAAAGAACAGCGTCAGATCTTAAACACTACTTTTGCAGGAAACTTAGAAGCTCGTTTTTTCAAACTCTTTGATAATCCTCTGGTGAAAAGCGAGCAGAACATATTCCTGCGTTATCCACATTAAGTGTTCTTTCGCTTACGGCGGGAAATCAATCTTCTTCGAAGTTCATCATTTTTAGGGAATCGATGGAACATCATTTCATTTGCATTGCTTCCTATGTTATTAGAATGAGCTACTGCACAAGTAAGATAACTTTTCCCCATCTTGAAACAGTAGTGTTATTGTTTATGCAGAATTTCACTTATTTTGAAAAATACCGCGATACCTCCAACTGACGTCACCGACCGCAAAGTATCCTGGGAAAAATGAGAGCAGAAAAGCTATCCCGAGAGTCCCCTGGCGACAACTTACTAGCTTCAGTGGAGAGACAATAAACCACTGAAACTAGTGCGCATGCGCAGAGCAATGATACTAGCGCTACGGTGCGTACTTGCCGGACACTGGCGGGATGTTTCGTTGAGGAAGATTTGGACAAGTTGGTGATTCGCTCTGACAAGTGTTTGAACATTAATGGAAACTATCTCGAAAAGTAGTTTAAGGTGTGCTCTTTCATATAAAAATAAATGTGGCTTGAACAAACCTATTTTAGTATTTTTTTTTCAATGCGGAATTTACTGTCCGGACACTCCGTTAATATAATATTAAACACAACTTTAATTTCTTTAGTTAACGTCCTTCCCGATGATCTAACGGTTAGTGCATTTGCCTTTGGTACACGTGATCCTAGGTTCTATTACCGTTGAGAAAGAATTTTAAAAACTTAAACACATTAGCAGTGGCTTAGATTCCACTTTAAATCGTAGATCCACGTCTCACATAGCCACAATGGTGAAAAGAAATGCTAACTTAAACCAACAAGCAAATTTCAGTTAACGTATTCTATTCCCACGTTTGGGTTTTATATACGTTCAAGGGAGGCGCGCACCCAGAATTTTTTGTTGGGAGGGGTCCAAAGTTTTGGAGGACCAATACTACAAGCCACTATTGTGTGTAATATTGAACTTATATTATTGTCACCCGAAAATGCTATAAGTGATTATAAAGTATTTCTACCTATATTTTCAGAAAAATTACAAAACTAGATTGTTTCTATAAGAAGAGAAATAGACAGATGTAGTGTAAGATCAAATCTTGACGCTACATGAATCATTTCTGTGCTAAACAAGCAGTTTTGTTAAGAAAATGTATAAATGTATTTTGACTTAGAAAGTTTTGGGGAGTCCGGACTCGGTGTACCCCCGTGGGTGCACCCTGGTTGAAGAGAACCACTTTTGACGCCAACTGAGCTTCGTAAGGAAGTTAGTAAACAAGCCGAGTTATTTACTTACATACTGGTCGGCGCTACATCCTTTGAAGAGCTATGGCCTCTCTAACCACTCTCCTCCATTCTTCTCGATTCTCTGCTTTTCTTATCCAGCCTCTGACTCCTGACCCCTTCTCTACATCCTCTTCTATGTCATCTACCTATCTTCTGAGCCTTCTCCTTCCCTTTCGACCGTCTGGACTCCCTACTTTCATGCCGTCCTACTTTCATGCGCATGCTGTACATGTCCTGTCCATCTTAAGTTTCCTTGTTTGATTCTTACAATTATATTTGGCTCGACGTATAGATCTTGTAATTCTACATTTGTTCTTATGCGCCACGCGTTATTCTCTCTTATTGGTCCATATGTTTTTCGCAGAATACTAGCTGAGTTAAGACGTATCAAATTGCACTCAACGAAGCTACAAAAAAGTGCAATGTGACCTGGACTGACGACACTCACTGAACTAAGTCTAGTTTTTTCTACCGCTTTCTTGCATTTTCAACAAGTGATTCCAAATTACCTAGGTAAAACTGGTTATTGTAATATTTATCAAAGCTTAGTTTGGTTAACACACCAGATGAATATAATAAAGAAAATAACCAAACAAATAACACACACACACACAAATGAAATCGATGAAACAAAGCGGTAATTTAATTTTTGGATTCTATATGGATGTATTGCACCTCAATATAAAATATGGCAGTATTCGCACTATATTTTAAACTATAATGTGTTACAGTTTTGGATATCTACCATATCATTCATCTGACACCGTAGAACATAAATAGGAAAATAAACTAGAGATAAGAGGGCCCCTTAGCCAGTGGTGCCCACCCCCCCTTACGTTCATGACGCACCCCCCCAATTGTCTATCCGTAGGTGTTCTTCCATGAAAAAAATCTTCTTTTCGATTAATTTTACCCCACATCAAACATATTTATATACATTTTTACCCCCCCAAATATTTCAATGACGCAGTTTGCGTCATAGCCCCCCTTTGTGGGCACCCCTGCCTTAGCAAGAAAGCTCATCCCGTGAGTGGTGCACCAACCTATATCTACGTGCACCTCCTACTTGCAGTTAGAGATCTAAGCAGCATGTTGAATGTTGTGTCGCGTCAATGTTTTTATCCGAAGACATTTAACGCACAGTGTGTATTAGTGAAATAAAGTAGAGCAAGAAGGAAGATAGGACAGTGCGTGAAGATTTTTTGCCCCACCATTGACTTGGGTAGTAGGAGGAAAAACCTGGAAAACACATGGAGTCTAGGGAAAAAACCTTTATCGCTCATGCACATGCTCAAGTATTTACATAGCTAAACCACACTAAGAAGGAGTAGTAAAATCCATGTAAAAGCATCTTTACTGTCTGTATTGATTCCCTAACCTAAAAGTTGAATGTGAGTTTAAACTATTTTGTTAAATTGTCTGTAGTTTGGTGCACAAGTTAAGTTAGTGGAATTTTTGTTATTTTTTCATGGAAATAGGTAGTCTTCTTCATTCTCGGACTGCGTCAGTCTAAAATGAGACTCAAATATATACATACGATTAAGTGGTACTTAGGTATCAGATATATTATACTATTTGTGATATGTTTGATATTAGCGTCCTATTGAACTTGTAAATTTTGTTAATGTGAGTGATATTTTAATAACCTAACAGACCTCGTCATACCTTTTTTATTTACATATTTACATGTTTTTTTTTTCTAATTATTGTCAGAAGTATTTTTGAATGTATTTCTATTTTAGCAAATGAAGCGGGCGTTTGTATTTGTAGTAGCCTTCTGGAATTACATAGCTACCCAGAGAGTTTACAAGGTCGTTGTCTATTGCTTTCACGGACTGGTAGAAGTTCCTTAATAGATTTTGTATGCGTTTCTTCATCAGAGTCAACCCTAGACGCTGTTGTAGGTAAAGAACAGGCAAATACCAGGGAGAATTTGTTATTATGCGTACAGCGTTGTTCTGAAGTCTCTGCAAAGCCCGCGAATACCAAGGTGCTGAAAGAGCCCATACTGGTGCTGCATATGTGACTATTGATCTAACAAGCATTTCTTACAATGTAACTTTGCTCTGCGTATTTGAGGGCAGGTGAGCGGAAAGTCCGGCTAAGGTTCGTAGTCTAGCTCTAGCTTTATTTCTTTGGGAGTTCATGTGATATTTAAGGGTAAGTCGTTTATGTAGTATTATTCCCAAATATTTAACTTTATCTTTCCATTCTATTGGTGTGTTAAATAAAGTTAGTTGGTCGTTTGTATTTCCTAATAAACTGTATAGCTTCATATATTTCAGCATTGGCTCTTATTTTCCAGCGCTTAAACCAGGATTTGAGTTCATTTAGGTGTTGCTGTATGTACTTCGTGACCTGATCCGGCAAGAATGATGATGCATACATAATTGTGTCATCAGCATACATTGCTATTTGTGTTTTGGTTGTTTTTGGCATATCGTTAACTTAAATATTAGAAAAAGGAGTGCCCCTAACATGGATCTCTGAAAGACTCCTGCTTTAATGTTATTTTCGTTAGTAGCTTTTCTTTCGTGCTCAACGAAGAATTTTCTCTTTTTAGGATATGAATGTACTAATTTAGTTAGATATTCGGACATCTTATATTGTATCATTTTATATAGGATTCCCGGAAACTCACCTATTGAATGCTTTCTCCACATCTAACAGGGACACGCCTGTTAATTATCCCTTAGTATATTTGTTTGTGATAAATTCTATAGCACACACTAGTTGGTGTGTCGTAGAATGATGTGCTCTAAATCCGAATTGTTCAAGTGTGATTATATTATGTGTTAAGAGAAAGCTTCTGAGTCTTCTGAATACTATACTTTCGGCTACTTTGGTCATAGTATTCAGAAGACTGATAGGTTTACGGTTTTAAGGAAATTTAGCATCCTTGTTGGGTTTTGGAATGCTTATCACACTGGCTATTTCCCATGTCTTTGGAAAATAGCAAAATTTCATTGTATTATTAATGATATAACCTAAGTATTATATATGCGTTAGGGAGATGTTTTTAAAATTATATCCCGTATTTGATCAGGACCCGGGGCTTTTAGTGGCCGAAGTCGTTTTATGATACCATTTAATTCTGCAGTGTTAATTTTCTTAATGTTGTCCAATAGAGGTGTATTTAGGAATTCTCTTACTGTTCGGTCCACTAGTACATCATGCCTCCGATCTTCCAGTTCATAATTCGGTTGGAATGATCCCTCCAGGAAGTCAGCTAGAACCTTGGATTTCTCTTCTGAGGAGTAGACCAAACCGTTTCTTCCGTGTATACATGGGGTGTTAATATTTCTTGTAGTTGAACTATATTTCCAAACGTTTCCGCCTTTTAGTGACATTTTGAGATTTTATTATCAAAGATACGGCTTTTATACGCGGATATTTTTTCTTTTATACATACTCTATATATTGGTTTACGATCGCTTTATATAGTGGGTCTCAAGTTTTATATATTTTGTGCAGTCGGTTCCGCGTTTTTATCATATTTAATATTTTCGGGGATAGTATTTTTAAATCCGCCTTAATAGTTGCAACGAGTATAGATTTTTCTTAAGCAGTTTTAAAAAGTGCGGTTAGGAAATTGACAACAGTATCCGCATCTTCTTTTGTTTGTATTTCGATCTTTTTATTTAAGCCGTCAAGTATTAATTGCTAGAATTTGGTCCAGTCAGTATTCTTGTAATTTAATCTCTTCAGTGGTACTTCTTTGTCTTGTTCTGAGTTTACTGTAGCAGCAATTGCTGTATGATCTAAAAGTAGATCATCATTAGTAATTATTAAGAGTGGTAATTGAATATTCCTATATAATACGTAGTCCAGAATATCTGGATTACTGTTGCAATTATGAGGATAATAAGTTGGTTCATTTTGCGTATTTCAATGCTTGATGTTTCAAGATAATTTTGCAACTTTTTGCCGTTCACATTAGCTTTCTTTGATTTGAAAACAAAATGCTTGCTGTTCCAGTTTCCAATTAATAAAACTCTGTTCCCCAGGCGGGAGAGAAGCGAGACATATTGTGCCTATAATTGTATTGGGTGATTGATATATGCCAACTAATACAATCGGAGTACTTTTAACGAATATCTTAATTGCGATGGCTTCCATCGTTTTTAGTTGTGGAATGGATACGTATTCGTGATTATAGTCGGACTTTACCACTACCAAGATTCCTCTTCCTGCATTTGTATTTTCTTGATCATGTCTGAGAATACTGTATGCTTAGATATACAATTTGTGGTCCGTTGAAAGCAGTGTTTCTGACAGAAAAGCTACAGAAATTCTGTTTTCATTTATGTAGCTTTCCATCTTATCTTTCTTTTCGGAGATGCCCTTTGCATTGCAAGCAAATATTTTGGTTTGGTTCCTAAAGCGGTTCTTGTATTAGAGTAGGGAAAATATGTGGCAAGATATATATGTACAACACTCCCTTAAAGTTACTATCGTGAAAGAATGGAGTTATGGCTACAAAAGATACTAAAATATAATCGTAGTTAGATTAATTAATATAGACGCATTTACATTATCTTAAGCAATCTTATGATCTTCCCACTTTACGGCAGGGAAGTGTTAAAATAACAGGCCCAGAATCATTTTAGTTAATATGTTAAATCAAATATATATTTTATGGAGATACGTATCTTCCTTGTGCTGTATAAAATTTGCGGAAATTTTGAATCCATTAGAAAATAATCTTTTGTTCGGAAATATTGGCAAAAACCGGAAAATACAGCATATATACAATTTATTTCGCTAACAGGAAAAGTACGTAAAGCAACAGGTTTTAATTTTGCTTTTTAGTTTTCTGATTTTTGCTAAAAATCCCTCTTTGTTATTTGTATATTTTTGGAACAACTTAAAAAGAGATATACTCTTATTCACACATACATATACACCGTACAGATGTAAATTTGAGCAGCGAGAAATATTTTAAAGAATATAACATGTGAAGCTTCCGTTCGTTATTAGCACGCACGGGGAGAATACGTTCCATTTTGGATATAAAGGGCACTAAAACTGTTACCAACGAACTTAGGGACTCAAAAAACTATGAATTCGACACTAGTATCAGTCATTTTCAATCACTTTTACATGTCACCATTCACCCCCTTAGGAATACTAATGGGGGCTGAATTTGGACTTAAGCAGCATCGGAAGTGGCACTGTTCTTTTCACCAACCCCGAAAACTATGGATTCGACACTAATATTGGTAATTTTTGATCATTTTATATATCTTCTCCGCCCCCAAATTACAGCGCTGAATTTGGATTTAAACAGCATTGGAAGTGTCACTATTCATCTCAGCGACCCTAAAAACTATGAATTTGACACTAATATCGGTCATTTTTGATTGGATTTCAAAGGCATCGGAGGTGTCACTGTTCATCTCAGAAACCCCGAAAACATTGGATTCGACACTAATATCGGTGATTTTCCATACATCTCCCCTTACCTTCCTCCAAATTGCACCTTTAAAGCGAAATGATAAAAAACATCGCAGGCCCGAATCTTATATATGTTGAAAATGTTACCAAGGTCGGTCTGGGGATTCAAGAGTTAAGTTATAAATATAGTCACTTCTAGTTCTAGTTATCTCCGTTTTGGGAGATTTATAAAGAAAGTCCCGGCTTTATAGCCCAGTGGACTGCTTCACTAAATTTGTTTTAATTACTTTTGCAACCGTAGAATTGAATAAAATGGCGCGTTCCAACATGGACGAATTCGTCTGTTCTAAGTAGATTTGTTTTCACACAATTTGTAAAATTACTTGGGGGTTAGAGGCTCAGGATAAAGAGATGTTAAAAAGATGTAATAATATATAAAAATTGTAAAGAAACTAAATTTTGTCAAAATTTAAAATTATGTACGAGTTCACAATTGCACAATTGAAGGAGCATGATACTCCAGATGTAAAGATGTCCGTCGCCATCTTGTTCCCCCCATATAGTCACTTTCATTTATATATATATATATATATATATATATATATATATATATATATATATATATATATATATATATATATATATATATTAACGTCCTTTGTTCCCTTGCTAACACTTGACTCTCACACAAATTAATATTGTGTCCCGTGTCCCTTACATGTTTAAAAATGGCATTCCTTTCTCTGTGAGATTTCTCTATGTCTTCCTCTGCTTTCCTTTTGTCACTACTTATCCATATGATCCTCTCTTCCATATTTCCTATGAAATTTTCCTTCGTAGATCTATCAACATCACTCCTTTCATGACAGAAGTCCCCCCTGATGCACACTTATTCTGGAACCATTCTGTGACCAACTTGTCATTCTGCCTGCTTATTTTCATATCTAGAAATGCAATGGCTTTATCTTCTTCTATTTCCAATTCCAGTTCTATGCCCTTCTCTTGATCTTCTATTTCCTTCACTAGTAAATTGTCTCTGAGTACCTTTCATATTTCAAAGCAATCATCAACATACCTACTGAAGAACATAAGCCTGTCCTCTCCTTTTCTTTTGACTTCCTTTTCCCACCTGTTCATCACTATTTCCGCCCATACCAGACTCATTCTCGATCCTATGCTCAGGCCCTCCGTAATCCTTCTTAACTTCTCTCCTATAACGCAGAAACTGTTCCTCCATATTGTGTTCAATGCTTCTTCGAGCTTTTCTGCACTCCACCCATGTATTTTCTTTCGTCCCATTTCCTCTGTCAATGCTTTCAATATATACTCCCTTTTCAAGCTCGGAAACATTCCTTTCACATCAACACTAAACAACAGTGTTCTTCAATAGGTCCCATATTTTCCAATTTGTCCTTCAGTTTCCTAGAATTTTTAACACCTACTCTCCTTAAAACTTCAGCTCTTCCTTTGACCTTCTCCTCTAGCGGTTTCGACATACAGGAAAGAGAGTAGAAGACTATTGGATGTGTTAAGAATGAAGAAAAGGAAGAAAGAAGAAAGCCGAGGTGAAATGATGGAAAGAAGAGGAGTGGTTTATAATATAAAGTGTGGTGATTGTGCTAGCTGTTATATAGGTGAAACGGGGAAAAAACTAAAAGAACGATTAAAGCAACATCAAGATGATGCTAGATTGGATAGAGAAAGGAATGCCATTTTTAAACATGTAAAGGGACACGGGACACAATATTAAATTATGTTAGAGTCAAGTGTTAGCAAGGGAACAAAGGATGTTAATAAGAAAGTGGAAGGAGGCCAGGTTCATTCAAAAAGAGGAAAGCTGTATTATGAATTGGAATGAATACAGGACTTAACATCGACGAGCAGCTTATTTTGTAGCTTATTTTGCAATGGACCAGAGAGGATCTTGGTATTTAGTTTCAATTTGATAACTTCTATTATGATTGGATAATTCTTTATTGATTAGCCAATCAGCGTTCAGAATTTTCCGTCTTTCTCTTATATATGTCTGTTAAAAGAATTTAAAAATTATTAACAATGACTATATATATATATATATATATATATATATATATATATATATATATATATATATATATATATATATATATATATATATATATATAGGCCTATATATATATACACGTTAAAAGAAATTAAAATTTTTTCTAAACAGTGAATAAATGTTAAAGAATTTTAAAATTGTCGTAACAATGCAATTTCATTTATTTTCGATAATGTTTGAAGAAGGATATGTTAGATATCCAAAACTGTCACATTTATTAATATATTTAAAAGTTTATGCTACAACCATTGGAAATTACATTTAAAAGTAGGCCTACATATTATTACCTATGATGTTTTAATTTAAAAATTTAACTTTCATATATATTTTGTAAAAGATTGCACCACTGTAATATAAAAGCAATGCCACATTTATTATTTTATTATTTTATAATGAAACGTTGCTTTGCTCAGCATTTGTATTTTAATGTAAGAAGTAATTTGGTTAATTTTCTTTTTAATCACCAGATCAAAGAGCATATCAAGAACTCAGTTTCATTTAAGAACTCTATTTGTTGCAACTGAAACGCTTCATGATGGTAGATGTGTATGAAACTGTAAAAGTTCTGTAATTAGTGCACAACCACGAATAAACGACTTAAAATTCACATAAAGGAAATGAGTGCAAACTATTAATTTTCAAGAATAATTACAACAGTTTTATTTTCGAATGCTTCTCTTTTAAATATTCGCAATATTGAAATTTCTTAACTTACATTTTTCACGCGTTCAAAAAAAAAAAAAAAAAGTTCCATTACTAATAAAATTAACCTAATACAAAGATTTTTGTTATTTTCCCAATTTTTCCGGAAAGAAACCAGAAAAAGAACGATTTTTTTTTTTTTACCAACAGGTTCAAAATTTCCGGAAATTTTACAACACTAGTCCTGGGTTCAATATTCAGCGAGGGAACTCGCTTCGTATTCAAAACTGAGTAAATGGTTTCGGATGTCACGAATTTACAAGGATTAAAATTACAAATTAGATTTGTGTTCTTTCGGCAACTATGGCCATGTTAGCCTGTTACGTATGAGGGATGACATCCCTCGTCGATCAGATTTTCCGAAAAAAGAGAAAGAAGAAAGGATTGGGGAAGGAAGGAAGCGGCCTTGGTTGGATCTATATGTTAGATACCATTCCGGCATTTGCCTAGTGTGAATAAGGGAAACCTCACTTACGATGGTTGGTCTGAAAAAAGCTTGTACACTTTTTTCGACCGAGTGTCCCCACCGGGAATGAAACCCGGGACCTCTCGCACCAAAGACAAGAGTGTTAGTGGCTAAGATACGAGAGGTGACGTGAAGTTCAGTAGCGTACCCAGGAATTTATTTTGGGGGGTCCAAACTAAATATGAAGGTATTTTATATTAAAATTCCTAAATTGCCCCTAAAATTAGGCTAAATTTACACAAAGGTCGACATTTCGCGGGAGGGGTCCGGATCCCTAGGTCCCACCCCCTGCGTACGTCCCTGGTGAAGTTACTCCGCTTCTTTCAATAACAATTTAAATAAACAAATCATAGAGAGAAAAACATTAGTTGTATCTTTCAGTTTGTTCATCTGTCAATATAAATACATAGATCTTGAAATTTTGCTAAGATTATTATATAAGTGTATAATGAAAACAGTGACGATGCAACTTTTAGTTCTTGGGAAGGAAGAGGAAACTGCAGGGGCATAGAAATTTATCGGGAACATTTTTATACCGAAAAGAATATAGTTCTAAGTTATTTTATCATGCATACATTAATATATAACATGTTTTGCGGGAGAGGTGGAGGGAAGCTTAGCAACCGAAATGCGCTCGTCCTCTTGCTCTCTCTGGCATCGTTATTGATTAGAAATGACCTACTTACAATAAAAACTGGATGATTCTAAAAGACATAGGAACAAACGAGAAATTCCCGTTTTTATTTTCTTACTTAGTGATGCTAACCCAAAAACGAAGTTTCCCCTTAGGTAATAATCTCTAAACTTCTTAATTTCCTCAAAGTCTGTAAGAGAAATGAAGGCTTTAAAAAAATGATTAACTAGACCCTATGAGTCACCAGAAAAATGAGGGATAGTTCTTAAGACTAAGCTAATTCATAACCTCAAGGTTATGCAGGGCTTATTAAAGGCATTCGATATAACAAAATTAGACAGTGAATTATGTAATATTTAGTTTTTACTGAAATTTCCCTCCTTGACTTAAGGATACTCTCTACCTTGAATATAATTTTTTAACGCTTGGCAACACTTTTCTCATTTCCTGCGTCATTGAAATCCACATTTTGTTTTCTTTGTACAGCACGACCCGGATCAATAACAAAAGCATAAAGGATAGTTTACTTCCTTTTTATGAATTGCGAAAGTTGTCGGTGCAAATGTCATTTGAGTAGCGTTCCAATACGGAATGAAAACTATAATTTTACATTATTCTTAGCATTTAATATATTTTAAAAATTTCCAAAACGGAGATATACCCATCAACATACGTAGCTGATTGAGCTAAATAAAATATGGTGAGCGTAAAACCTCACGTGTAGTTTACGAGAACAGCAATTAAAACGAGATGATTTTTAAACCTTAAACTCCGTAATTTTTGTCCCTTCATGAATTTCATGGCTTTCTCCCGAAATAAGAACGTTGTCGAGGCGTTTTGCCTTAAAAGAACTAGTCTTGATCTAGTGCACAAAATCAATCATATAAGCTAGTTCATGGCTAAGCGGTTAACATACGAGCTTTTAACGTGGGACACCCGGGTTCGATTTCCGGCGAGAGCTTATGTGTTCGAACCCCACGTTAATTTGTAGGTCCACGTTTCATACAGCCTCGCTGCTGAAAGGAACGCTAATATAAAATCAACCCAATTCAACTCAAATCAACCACAAGAGAATGATCTGTTTCACTTTCTTGTACATAATATTAATGTTTAGTGCATCTAAATCTTGCACTATCAAGAAGGACTCAAAGGTGCGGCTCAAAGTTAAAGTACTTCAGTGGAACAATTTGTTATACACTGGAGCTTTGAAAATAGCAAAATTGTGCACTAAAATTTCTTTCCCACTGCACTTAAGAGCATTAACTACAGTGGAGAGTGAACAAGCTAGTTAGATTGATTAAGATGTGTTTGAATGAATCCCAAAATAAAGTC
Source organism: Thermobia domestica (assembly GCF_964235325.1). Taxonomy (NCBI): domain Eukaryota; kingdom Metazoa; phylum Arthropoda; class Insecta; order Zygentoma; family Lepismatidae; genus Thermobia; species Thermobia domestica. The sequence continues at coordinate 30,654,798 of NC_137458.1, forward strand.
CGAGTAGAAAATTCACGTCCACTAGGTTCCAAGTCGAGAATGGTTAAAATAAAGAGATACATGGGGTCTCCATTATTATGCAACTTTGTTCTGGAGTGCACTATAAGGAAAATCAAAGATAGCAACCAGGCATTGGAGTTGAATGGTATTCACCAGGTTATAGCATATGCTGATGATGTAAATCTGTTAGGGGATGATAAAACACACACACACACACACAGACACACACACACACACATATATATATATATATAGTATTTTAATTACTACGAATACTAGCAAATAATTACTCTAAAACACACACCAATTCCAAACTCTAAATCACTATATTTGTTGGGAAATTACTTATTTTATTTTGCATCACAGATCAAAATTATACATTTACTATCATGGCACTTATCTCAACTATTATAATATAACATCTCCTTGAAAACCGTTTACATCACTTAGCAACGTACAAACAAAAATACGTTTAGATCAATCGACAGATTTTGCTTACATTATTTCTCCTTCTACAAAAATGCCGGAGTACTGCTGCACTTAGTGATGAGCCCAAGAATCTTGGTCTTGCAGTTTTTGCAAGAGTCTTACATGCAAGACCAAGACCAAGGGGTGCAAGACCAAGACTAAGACGAAGACCATACCTGAACAGCCAAGACCAAGACCATACCTGCACAACCAAGACCAAGACTAAGACTCTTGCGCAAGAGTTTTGCAGAAGTACCGGCTGACTGGTAGAGCGTTCACCTGTGGTTCATGGGGTCCCTGGTTCGATCCCAGCTTGCGCGATGTGAGCTTTTTGGGTGGGCAAACACCGTATTCGTGGGCTTTATAGGGAATTTCCTGTTTTCTCGTACCTTTGTCATTTCATCATTTCATTCATTTCTAATCGTCACCGTCTCCTTTAGCCTCGATGCATAATTGTGGAACGTTAAATTGGATATTTCGTTTCATTTCAAAACATATTAGTCATGTCCTTTTTCCAAAATTAAAGAGAAATGTAGTATTGAACATCGGTGATTCCGTACACCATAGGTGCCGACTGCACGGGTATGGCCTTGGCTCCGAGGCTCAAGCATCCATTGGAAATTTTTAATGTATGCCTATAAAATTAATATCGAAATAACATTTTCATGACATTTACAAAAACTTAGTTTATCAATATAACTTTTAGCGTCCTTAGGTATCTATACGATAGACCGAGGATTGAGCGATATAACATTATACAACAATAAATAATCCATATTCACTCTCAGTTGTGAATGTATACTTATATTGTATTTTTAATATAGGTCAAAAGTATTTATATAAATTGAGTTTACACAAAAGACATATAGAGTTGAGTCGTTTTCAGTTTTCACTCAAATTATCTAAATTATTAAGAGGTTTGATTACAATCATTATTATTTTATTTTTTCTCTCTTTTTTGGCCAATATTGCTAAACATATCATCATATTCTGCCATTAATGCCAGCTCAGTTGCTGCAACTGAGAAGCTTCGATTTACGATGGTCTTCAGGTATTCTCCTCGTCTTGAGCCAGCAGTTTTCTGTTTTAATACCTTCTTTCAACTAGTTTCCTTCTTCTCCTCCCTCTCTTTCCTTTCACCATACCCTCTAGCACTTCCCTCATATAACACAGTTTCTCCTTAGCCAATGTTTCAAACAGTTCCCCTTCTTTCTCTTAATTATATCTAAAAATTTTCTTTTGTCCTCTACTGCTACAATTCCGAAAACCTCTTTCTTTTTTTCGTTCAACCCAGCTAATTCTTTCCTTTTTTCTCCATGCCCAGTTTCGAAAGCCTCCAATTTTTTTAATCGTTTTTGTGTAATGTCCATGTTCCTACCCCATGGAGTACATATAGGAATCAGTAAAACAAAATCTCAATATTTAATTGGAAGTTTGTTCAATACCAAGATTAGCTAATCGTGGTTGAAAAGAAAAAAATCTGACGCCTTTAGAATATAAAAATAATTTTGCAATTGATTGTATTTCAGTAATCTGTGTCGTCTTGATTTCTTTCATGCGTCTCAGGGGTAGCCTCCCCAGTTTGGAAACCAGTCGAGTATTGGATTTACAAACTATAAAAAGATAACGAAACGTTGTGATTTATCTTATAAATAGTGAAGCGTGGGCATCCATTGAAAAAAGAAATGAAGGTCATTGTCTATGTTGTATACTATCATCATACTTACACGAAGGTAAACTACATTGCATTTAGAAACATACATTGTATTTCCGTTATTGGCGCATAGTAGAATTTATTATCCATATATCCAGAGTAAAATTTACCTATGAAAAGCATAAGATTTTTCAAAAGCAAGTTGCAAGACTCTTGCAATCAAGACCAAGACCAAGACCACCCAGGTCTTGGTCTTGGTCTTGCATTTGCTCATCACTGGCTGCCCTGATTACGTCCGAAATGAACACTTGCAAGGACATGGGTTTGGAAGTAAATCCAGAAAACACTAAATACATGGAAGTTCGCAGGGAATATAATTCTGCAAATTATGAATGCGTTAAAGTACCAATTGATAAAGTGAATATTTTCAAATATCTAGTAGCAATATTAACAAAATTCATATCCTAGAAAAAATTAAATTTCGACTGAGAACAGGGAATTCATATTATTATTCAGTTCAGAATCTTTTGTCGTCGCGAACTCTGTCGAGGAATTTGAAGCTTAAAATATATAAGACGATAATAGTGCCTGTTGTTCTGTATGGTTCCGAAACATGGTCACTGAGGGAAGAACGCAGACTGAAAGTATTTGAAAATAAAATAATAAGACGAATATTCGGAGCCAAGAGGAATGGGAATGGGGAATGGCGGAAACTTCATAACGAGGAACTACATAATTTATACGTTTACCAAACATTGTAAGGGTCATCAAATCTAGAAGGCTCAGGTGAGCAGGTTATGTATAGTAACCAGAATAGAAGAAAGTAGGAAGGTTTTGGAAGTTTTGACTGGAAATCCAATTTGAAAACGTGCATTTAGGAGAACCTAGGCGCAGATGGAGAACAATATTAAGATGGATCTTGCAGAAAGAGTAATACAAAGTATAAACTGTTTCCCGTTGGCTAAGCACAGAAGTCAGTGCTGCTTTTGTGAACGCGGCATTGAATCTCTGGGTTCCATAGACTATAGTTAACTATGATGGATATGCAAATATTGGAATAATTTATAGAAAAGTGTGAGGACAATTAGTAGGATACGTAGTAAAGGACACACTTGAAAGATGTAAACAAGTACTTGGTTGTGATTGGTGAGAATTGGAAAATATGAACCTACACTTTCTCTGATTGGTCTAAAAACTGCCCACGATATTTAAACTTTTTAAATATGCTTCTCTTCTCAATTTTCGAATAACTAATTGTTAATAGTAACTCAAAGTTGAACTATAATCAGGGGTAAAAGTGGATCTGAAAAAGGTAGGGGACATCTTTCCCTGTTGAAATTTTTTTTTAGAAAGTTGGGGGACGCCACATATATTTTTGAAAGTGGGGAACGGCGTTCCCCGCGTTCCCTTTCACTTTCACCCCTTGACCATAATATTTTCTCCTTCTTTCTATCATGAAATATACTTGTAATTAAAAATTATGGAATTATCCCTCGAGCAACTTGCCAGCTTCGGAATTTGACACAATATCACTCATTTTGGTCACACTTGTGTTACGTATATTGTTGTGAGCAATTTTAGGAAATATTTGAGTCAGATCTGGTTTGAAATGTGCAAAAGTTTCACATGAATTAAAATTATATAGAGTGACAATAGAAGCGCTATCTGCATAAACAACAGTACAACAAAAACATTGAAACTAGAATGAAACTCTCTGAATGATTGAAAAAGACAAAATAAAAATGACTGGGTCTGTGGATGGACAAAACACGAACAGAAAGGTAAAAACCAAATGATATTTCAATTTACGCTTCACACAAATTATATTTCCTTTAACAAGCCAACATTTCCTGTAGTATCACATAGTTAGAAATAAATAGCAAATTAAAAGTTACTTTAGAAGAATCTTCAGTTTTCAAAACGATGAACAAAACAGGTAACTACGCCATACAATTCAATTAACAGGAAATAAACTACATAGAGAGTGTTTAGAAACAACGCCAACAACGTATGGAAGATGACTCTTAGCACCAAAATAATGTAAAATGTTCATATGAATCTATGGGGAAAGCTAATGCTACCTAAAAGCGTGGAAAAAACTACATTACAAAACGTGTTATTTCTAACACAAGAAGCCATGAAGTGTGGTAAATATCATCGTAAAGGGAGTCACACACATATTCCAACCAAAAATGCGTATCTCAGTAACGTGCAATGTGTGCGCAACGTAATCCCTACAGATAAGGGCGCCCATTAGGGGGGGCAAGATGGGGCGCTTGCCCCCTTGAAGAAATTGTACTTCGGAATATCGAAAACTCAATTGAAATTTTAGAATAGTTACAGCAAAATTTGCAACTATATTTGAAATGTCGCTTATACTTGCCCCCCCCCCCCCTTGGAAACCACAACAAAGGTGCTCTTGCCTACAGAGCATGATTCCGAGATAAGCTCGTAACGGAATTTTGAGACATACTCTGACTTAAAAGTAGGACCAAAGTAGGCAAAAGGGAACCTTTGGTAACAGTTAATATGGAATGTGTCATTGGGAAGTTGGAAATATTTTTTTTAGAAAGCTATATTTCACGCCTTTTTACACGTATAAGCGTAAAATAATACATTGTACCTTACATTATTTTGAACACGAGGAACCGTGAAGCTGGCTTTCCGTAAGATTTCTATAACACATTCCGTATTCACTGTCAGGATTTCCCTTCTGATTACTTTGAACCCTCATTTAAGTCAAAGAATTCAGCAATATAACTTAGAATTCAGCGTGAAAATTAGAGTAGGTCGCACTCTTGTCGCCTATCTCAGCGGCACCCCATTACGTATAAGAATATATATATATTTTAGCATTTTAACCTTCATTACAATCTTAGTGATGTAAATTACATATGTGCACTGAATACATACAATTTATGAGATAGCTTTAGAGGGCTTGTTGACGGCACAGGAACATTCCGGAAATCCAGTGGAACGGCGAGAACGAGTGTCAGTGCTGTTAGTAGAACTCTTGTGAGTGCACTGAAATGTCGTGTACTGTAGCAATGCTAAAGCGACGGTAATTATCTGAGTTTGAGTGGAGAATAGTAATTGGTGATAGAGAAACGAGGAATGTGATGTTCGGAAGTCGTCCGAACGTTACATTTATCTTGCACTGTGACGTCAAGGATGGAGCTGCAGCTGAGTAAACGATTGGAGGCATTACCTGCTTATTGGGAGGGTGGAGCAACAATGCAGTGGCCGTCCACGTGTGTTCAATAATCGCGACCGGCGTTTGTTAGAGGTCTCCACGGGCCGAAATTTTTAGCCTCGGCCCGGTCCGTGAATTTATAATGTGAGACCCGACCCGAGTCCAAAATATGCTTTAGTATTTAGGCACAAGCCCGGCCCGAGCTCGCGTGATAATCAAATGAGCCCGAAATAAGCCCGAATTAAAAAAACTTAATAATTAACGCAAAATTCTATTTTTATTCGTAGGAATTAGAGTTTTAATCATGAAGTTCTGCTTTAAAGTTCTCCAGAAAGAACGGTTCAATACATATTGTTGTACAGTATATTTACAAAGTTAAGCCCGAAAAGGACCAAGAAATATGGTTGTATATTTAAAAATTTACGGCCCGGGCCCGAAGCGACATATGCTTTGTAGGCCCGAGTCCGAACCGGCCCACGGGCTCAGCTCGAGCCCGTGCAGACCCACTCGAGCAAACGGAAAAGTAATAATCCGTGAACTGACAGTATGGATCAATACAGAACGTCCCAGAAACACGTCTCAGTGATCAGTGCAGTGCAACTTGATTTCCATGGCAGCCACAGACCGACACTAGTGCCGCTACTAAACACTGACTATCGGCAGCAGCGACTTACATGGGCTCGCGAACTCGTGGATTGGACCTTAGATGACTGGCAATGTGTTACGCTTCCAGTTGATACGTCCAGATAATAAGGCCTGGATGAGGTCAATAATAGCAGCTGACAACAATACATCTCCAAACTGCCGGTTTGTAATAGTTTGGGGTGTGTTTACATGGCATGGTTTGTGTCCTCTGCTCCTCTTGAACTAGATATTGAACGGTCATTGCTATGTTCAGCTTCTTGGTAGCCATCTAAAGCCCATTATTGGCTTGTTGCTCTCTGCCAACACTGGTACTTTTCAGGATGACAATGTACCATGCCATGGGGCTACAAAGATGCGCGACTCTTTTGAGGGACAGTCTGGCTATCTCCAACATATGATTTCCCCTTAGATCTCAGGCCATGAACCTAATCGAACACATGTGGGATATCATCGAACTGGCCAATTGTGCTCGTGCCAAGGATCCTCTATCTGCAAAAATCACCGAAGTATGGACAGAATCGAGGTTGCATTGCTGGACATTCCTCCAGCAGATTACAAGAGGATTATCGCGTTCTTGCCAAGTCAAGTTGCTGCATTTTTTCATGCTCCAGTTAGTAAGGTTACTAAATATGTATTAGGTATGTACACTCATGTCCAAAATGATTGTCGCATATCTATAACTGTCTTCTTGTAAGAACATAATTTGATAATGATTTTGCAGGATACTTTTAATACTGATACTATGTGTATAATCGAGAAATGTATATTTGTGGTAAATTTCATAGGAAAAGAACTATAAATACGAAAATTAGATTGAGTAAAACAAAATGTTGCTAAATAGACAAGAAAGTTTTATTTTCGTTTTATTGTTCTTATTTACTGCTCTTTTGACATGAAATTTGCCAAATGCATGTCTTTGCCGATTATACACATACTAACGTTATAAGAAATACCGGGCGAATTCGTTATCAAATTATATTCCTACAAGAATATATTTATAGACATGCGACAATAATTTTGAACATGAGTGTACGTTATTAGGTATGTATCGAATGTCTTTTAGCACTTGTGGACATAACCAACTGGGGATCTCAGTGGTGGAGCATTCCCCTGTGCTTAGTTCGCTTCTCATGAGTTTGTGGTGAATAACATTGTGTTGGTAAGTTTTCTCAGAGTTTTCCTTCCATTTACCATTCCACAAATTCTTTTATATTCATTCGTTTTCATCAATCGTCCATCTCATTTAATATACAGCACATAAATGTAGCATGTAAACTTAACAAAGAAATATCCAACACACTGTGGATTTACTTCAGAACGTACATATTTTGATTTGTACTAAATTATCATATAGCTACGTATATACTACAATGTACTTTTATTTATGATTCACAACGAAATATCCCCGTAACGCTTACTTTTACAAAAATAAGTACTCTAACGGAACCATCCCTGTAGTAAATTTTCAGAGTTACATTTTTTTAAAAAAAAATAGTAACTACTTTTGTAATAGGACTTACACGAGATTTTCACAAAAAGAAAAAAAAAATCTTTACTTTTGACCTGCTATAAAACTTTTAGCAGAGGTTAAATCGATGTTCATAGGTTTCCTTAAGAAAATTTCCCTCGACTGACAAAAAATTTTCTATTTTCCTATCAAATTTTCCCGTTTTTTGATGTCCAATTTCTATGATTGATTTGACTTTAGCATCCTTTTCAACACTGAGGCTATATGAGACGCTGATCTTCAGTTTAACGTGGGATCCGAACCACATGAGATCCCACCGTGAATCGAACCCGGGTCTCCCATGTCAAAGGCGTACGCTAACCGCTTAACTAGGAAGGAGCTTGATGTTTAATTCCTATGACAGAAGTTGTGTGATAAGATTAATTTAGTTATAATAAAGGAAGTGCCAATCACATTTGTTTTGTTTATTTGTTTCTTGCCTCTATTTCTTTTTCTGTTTCCTTTAAACTACGGGATATTTCGTTTTCGAAATACGCTGTTCTATGTCTTAACTAAGGATATTTCGATTACGAAATGGTATTACAATAACTTTTGTAACACTTTTATTGCATGTGTCTTCAATAAATATAAGTAAAAATATGGACTTCTTTGTAAACCCTTACGAAAACGCTTTAAATGTAGTTTAAAGGTTAAAAAAATACCTCCGCAGTTTAAAGGTTAAAACATTACCCCCCGTAGTTTAACGGTTCAAAAACACACACACACACACAAATACACCCATCCAAGATTAGGTACAAACTATTATGCTACTTTGAACACACACAAAGTCTGCATGAGAATTTCCCTGGATTTTTACATTTCATCGAAAAAATCCCTTTTTCCCTTTTTGCTAAATTTACCTACGAAATTTCCCTAGATTAGGAAAATTTTCCTCAAACTACGAACACTGGGTCAAATAGATGTGACCTTTTGAAATGGTGTTTAGAACGTCAAAATAGAGACCCACACAAAAATTCAGTTTTATGGGATTTTTTAAATAAACTAATTTGACTGGCCTAGTAGGTTTGGTTTAAATCAGCGGTAAAACAATATAATACAAATTAGGAAGGTAGCAAGAAACCCCCACTTTGTATAATACCACATCTGGTTGATTTTGGAATCTTGTTTGCACATCCGAATATTTAGTAGCTTATATTTGTTATCAAAGTCAATTTTGCTTCTGATAAATTCGAAGTATTTCGCTTGAAATTCGTTCATTTTACACGTCAGACGATTTACATCTTTATCCTGTTCTTCTTTGCTTGTAGAATGATCTTCGACCATTTCTAGGGATCTCTTTGTAATGCGTTTCCGGCATTCTATATCCAAATGTGTTCTCAAATTTCTTCTGGCAATTCTCAAACCACAAGTTTTGGGACATGGTACAGGAACACATAAACATACGGCATAATGTCGGTCTATGACTGCAGATCTTACTTCATGTTTACAAAATTCACATATCACAATACACTCATTGTCAACATTTATATTAGTAGCAGTGTCGTCAGATCCTTTTGAATTGGAATGATATTTTTTACTGACAAAATTTTTACATGTTACGCAGTTACAATATCTATGTCTCGCACATGAGCTGGTTTCATTTATAAACGCATCATACAATATAACGGTAAGTATAATGTTATCAGTTTTAGGATTCAAAGGGGAAAATGAGTTTTTCGTCGACATTCTTTAAAAAAAAAATTACTTTCTTATATGTAGCACATATTGCGAAGATAGGATAAGTAAACAAAAACAACTGTTTTCATTAATAAATTATAAATTGAACTCCGAAAAGTTTGCATATTTTTGCACTGTCACTATTGTATAACACATAATCATCAACTTGTTTCACTGGTACAACCGATAACACTAATCGAGAATATATATTCACAACTTAAAAACTTGTTTTATTGTTGTTCGTTACGATAATGATACAGTTATCTAGGAGGTCACTCACTTCACAAAATGGATAAATACATATAAACGGTTTGTACTGAATCATAGTACAAAGCCTCTAACCCAGGGCTCGTTATTTAAGTTTCATAACCCGGAGATGCTTTTTTGTTTGTTTGTTTTGTTTTAATAGTGATACAACAACTGAAGGAAGAAACCACTGAATATACACATTGTATATTGCCATATTGCGTGGAAAATGACATTTCCTCTTGTTTGTAACGTCACCTGCCCCAACAAAGCGATCGATTGTGAAAGTACGGAAACCCCGGTGTGCGTGATCGTTGAGTTGGGCGAGGTATCGAGGAAAATTGCTGTTACGTTACACTTAAAGCGCGAACTAGGGGATTGTGGATCTGAAAGCGTTTTTCGTTTTTAAAAGGAAAGTATAAAGGAAATGTCAAGTGCAGTTATACCTTTCGGTGCTTTACATGTTTGATTCAAACATGAGGCCGAGGCCGATGTTGAATTCAAACTTCTTTTATCCTAAAGGGAGTTTCTAAAATCCTGCGGGAAGAGAGAGATGTTCAGAAAATCGTGGGGTACTAACATAAATTTTTATATAGACTGATGTGCAAACTTATTTTAATTCTATTTTTTTAAAACGAGAAGGCGAAGAAGAAGCACGGTATAAAGAGAAACTGATGTTTAATGTTATTAGAAGTTAAAATTTCTTGCTAGTCAGAGCGAAAAATCTAACTGGACTTCTCTGTTAAAAAAAATCCAGTACTCGCTACTCTTACTGTTATGGTTATATAGAGCTTAATATTGAAATCGGAAGTGCTAATTGATGTCTGTCACTTCCTTTTGCAATAAAGGAATAAAATCGGAGGTGAAACATATTCTTGTGGTACTGAATTCATATCCAGAAACTGCTTCTCACTATCCGTTTCCATGCGAATCAGTGTTCTAACCGAAAAATCTTAGATTTTCACCACTTCCAGATTCAATTGATATATCCGAGAGTAAGTCAAAAACTATCCTCAATTTCGACAAAACTTTTTTTTTTACATTGTTCATACTGACCTGTGTCCTCGTTTATTTTATTGATATGCTGTTGTAGTCATGGTCTGAAAGTTTGATTATAATTCCTCCATTTATCTTTCTTTTGTTGCAGATAGATCATGGCCGCTCCATTAGAAGTTTGCGCCAAAGAGGAACAACGAGCAGTGATCCGCAGTTTCTGTGGTCGGAAGGTGTATCAGGGACCGCAATACATCAAAGACCTTTTGGCACAATACGTGAACAGTGTCTTGCTGCAACAGGGTGTCTACAAATGGATTGAAAAATTCAAAAATGGTCGCACAAGTTTTACACACGAGGAAGAAGCCGGATGACTATCTAGGGCCACAAATGATGACAATATTGAGTGTGCACGTGACATGCTTGTGTTAGACAGACGAGTGACTATTGGTAAAGTGGCACATCGTCTGGAAGTTAGTCATGGTTCCTGATACACCTTCCGACCACAAAAACCGGATCGCTGTTCGTTGTTTCTCTTTGGTACGAACTTCTAATGGAGCGGCCATGATCTATCTGCACCAAAAGGAAGACAAAATGGGGGAATTAGGATTAAACCTTCATAGCATGACCAGAACAGCATAACAATAAAATAAACGAGGACAGAGGTGCAGCTGACATCACAACAGATGTTTGGTGCGAAACAGCCTCTAGTCTGAGACACGTCATGCAAATCTGGCAAAGAGGGATGTTACAGTCTTCGTGGTGTTGAGATAATTAAGAATTCCGACAGAAACCTTTTTGACTATCAGCATACATTCCTGAATTTGTCCCTAGTCATTTATTTACTTTGTTCCTTCATCTCAAAAGGTGGCTTTCTTCTCAACATTCTAATGGCAGTAAAGTTCTCAAGACATCTATTCTTTACTGGCCGAAGTGTCAGCCGGCAGATTTTTACACAGAGTATCTACGAAAGCTTGTGCCACTCTATCAAAAAATACTTGAAGGTTAATGGTGACTATGTAGAAAAATAACCATAGTTAATACTTGTATAGAATCAACAATAAAATGTTTCTTCTTTACTTTACTTGTACTTTGTCTCACTCGCCACTAGACTTCGGATAAGGGTGAGCATACTCATGAAGTGTAACACTAAACACGAAAATATTACTAGGTCCAGTACAATCAGTCCAAACTATTTCATCCGCTTTCTTTTCAAACAGCTGTGCAACGTGTTAAGAAAAATAAATACTACGTATTACTTAAATTCCTTTTGATGAAAAAAAAAAGAGTTAAGGAAGTGAACAAAGACATTCAAGAAGTATTAATGTTTATTATAAAATTCACAAAACACAAATTATGAGGAACCTAAAAATATTTATTTTTCTTATGGATCAGGTGCCCAGTGCGGCCATGTTTGAATCTCGTTGTAAAGTGCGTCACCAGGACATTCTGTCTTCGTGGCTTGCCTGTGTCCTACCAATGTGAAATTAGATTCTATATTCCCCAACGACACTCCACACTTGATTAACTTCCTACCAGCTTCCAACATTTCCTCAGATGGTATGGTTTCTAATTAGAGAAAGCAAAAAACAAGATATAATATATATAATTATAATTACCTAATTTATCTTAGTTTGTTCCTAAAATTATGTAAAGCCAACAGGTATAGTATGTTTAATAAGTTGTGCAAGGCTAAGTACACTAAACCTTCTATGACTATAATGTAAAAAAGGAACTTACAACTGCGTACTAGAAGGATATAAAAGCTCCAAGATGAGGGGCCTATAACCACAGGAGAATGGGGTTCCCGGTCCCCAAACGATATCCTGACGATCTAAATGAGTTTGTTGTGTGTTTATTAAAATTATTTAATCCTTATAGCATATGAAGAATGTTTAGAAGAAAATGTGAAAGAAAACTATTTTTAAAAAAATTAAACCACGTGAATACGTTAAAGCAATTAAAGCACGAAATAGTTTTAAATATAATGAAACGTTTTTGAAAAGATATGGATAGTATTTTCCGTTTAAATATACAATATTAAAGCTATTGGTATATTCTTCCTTTCTTTACTAGATAGTTGTACAAGGTTGAAAATTGTTTATTTTATCCTGTTACTATTTAATTTATCCTCTGAAAAGAATATATTTATGGGGCCTACTTGGATAGTGAACTGGGCTATTGGGATAAATATTTTAAACAACATATACTATTCGATTAGAATCCCAGGTGCAATATTCAAAACACTTCCAGCATTTCGTCTGATCTTTTAAATATACAGCGAAATATCACTGTCTCGCTCATTCACTCACTCCAAGGTCTTCCACACAATGTGGTCTAAGTTGGCAGACATTACTTCTTGGGTAGTAGGTGATCATTAAGAAAGGATTTTGCGAAATCTTATTTGGAAAGGGATAAAATAGGAGTGTTGAAGTTCACCAAGACGTCTATACCTCACAAGGGACGTATGCAAATCGTGACAGCTAGATATTTATGAAAATTGGTACCCTGGCTAATTGTGGATCGCTAATCATTGTGGTTATAGTGACTCGGTGCAGAAATGCCTTGTTTACCCGCTACGTATAATACCTATACCAAGCAGTTATCGGATGAGGTGTGCCGAGTTATACCCTAAAAACGACGGAAAAAGGAAGAAAATGAAAAATGTGTGCAGGTAACCTGATACCTACAGGAGGGGACACGTGACCAAGAACATGATAATAGTGTCACACAAGCAGTGTGGTCACCCCAACACAAATTTATAGTTTTTCAAATAGAACGTAAACCATTCTATGGCATTAAAGCAAAGAAAATAAGCAAAATGTGGATTATCAGTGTTGCCAAGCACGGGAAATATGAGGCTCTAAAAGTTGAGAAATTATGGGGTCCATACAGAGAAACGAACAAATGTACAACAAGACTGCAGAAGAAACAAATGTACAGTAGGGAGTAAACCATAGCATGACAGCATCCAGTGTCTAAAAGGCCTGATACAGGATTCACTTTAAAAATGGCACATGTTAGACTAGCCGTAGAAAGAAGTCCCATGTGACATAGTGCGGAAAAGTGAACAGGAAGTCTTCCTTTGGCGCAGCAATTTTAATGGCGTTTGTGAGGAATCGATATCTCGAGCCGTTCCCAAGAGCTATAAAACGAACAGTCTTGGGGTCGCAACACTGCATAAAATCCTGCATGCCTTCTAAACCACAGAAACGACGGTGCAGCACCTGAAAAGATTAAAGAAAAGTTGTGGCGCGAAAGGTAACAAAAGCTGTGACAAGAAAGTACGCCAGAATTGATTCGCAAAGATTAACGACCTCTGATTGGGTCAGTCAAGAGTATAGGAAACGTTAACATGTAAGACAGCAATGAGATCAAACTACACTGAATTCAGGTTAACAGTAATATACAGGCCCAAAATATTTTAACATAATACACCAGTACACACAACAGAAAAAACGTAGATAGTATGGCCAAATAAGTACATTTTTCGCCCTAGCCCCACACTCGATATGAAGTACAGTGAAATCTCTGAATAACGGACACCAATGAGACATGAAGTTTTGAGTTATTGACAGGTGTCCGTTACAGAGAGGTTACAGAAATTTAATTTCTCACAACGGTAATTGTGTGCTGTAATATACAGTAAATACAGTGAGTGTGAACGTAAGTAAAATTCAATATGGAAATACTCTTTTAGTACGTATTTGAATTACTGGGAGGGATGAAGGAGAAATTCATTTCTGTTAAATAATATTATTGCTGGGGGATGTGTTAGTATATTCTTATACCGAAGTGGAAAAAGATCATGTGTGTATGTTAATTTTCTTAAGTACATGTCCTCACCCTGTAAGCGTTCCTAATTTACTTTAAATTCTCAGAACCTTCTCAAAAGATGCATTAGGAACCAACTAATACGCTAAGGTCTTTTGTTTAGCGAAAAAGGCATACTTGTTTCCTCTACAAGAGTAATAAAACTCATTAGCAAGTGTCCTATGAGAATAATCAGTAAGGTTGCGGAAGAAACAAATGTGTGTGTGTTTTCGTGTGCATTTATGTACTGGCGCGGTATTTTCGTTGGCGGAGTGGATGAAAAAGCATATGGGAGTGAATATGTTTCTTGACCCAGCCCCACTCACAAAGAATATCCTCTTAGAGAAAGTTGAAAAGGAAACCGGGAAAACTCCAATCCAGACTTGTTCCAGCATAAGTAAAAGAAAAATGTTGCTTTTCCAAAAATGTAAGAGAGGAAACATTGCTCGTTGAAAATGTTATTGTAAAACGAACAATGCTGGTTTTGTTATCTATGAAATTGTCGGGAAAGGTGTAAGGCCCAGAGGCAAAAGGAATAAATTTGTTAGGGAAGGGAAGATGGTTCGCATAGAATTCTTGGCCATATGACTGACCCAGCATGAAGGTATTGAAGATTTTCTAGGATTTCCACCAGAAAGCAATTTATAGGGGACAGAAAAAAAGAAGAATTTCAAGTTCAGCTTGAAGCTGTTCTGTTTGATGGTTCACCAGGTCTATCCTTATGATAGATACGCTTGTGAGGAATAATATATCGCAGAACCGAGAATAATTTATGTCCGTTATGAAGAGGTTATTGAAACGTCTGGGGGGAAAAGAGGCTGTCCGCGTCCGTAAAAGAGAGGGTTTTGTTCCATAAGGGAACATATTTTTTTGCCCGGACAAAAATATGTCCGTATTATAGAGGTGTCCGTTAAGGGAAGTTTGACTGTATCAAGCCCATTAGTCACTGGATGCTGTGGTTTACTCCCTATTATGCATTTGTTCCTTCTGCAGTCTTGTTGTTATACATTTGTTCATTTCATTGTACAGACCTCATAATTTCTCAACTTTAGAGCCTCGTATCTCCCGTATTTGATAACACTTAATCCGTCTTTTGCTTATTTCCTTTTACGTTTTATGCTAACTGTTTTAATGCCATAAACTGGTATACGTTCTATTTGAAAACTATAAATTTGTGTTGCGGTGGCAACACTGCTTATGCGACACTCTTGCCGTCTTCCAGGTCACGTGTCCCTCCATAGGCATCAAGTTGCCTGCACACATTTTTCATTTTCTGCCTTTTTCCCGGCAGTTTTAGGATATAACTCGGCACAGTCTAACCCTGTCAGTATATGATATATGTGTTATACCCAGCGAGTAAACAAGGCATTTCCGCATCGAGTGACTATCACCACGATGATTAGCGATCAACAATTAGTCAAAGTACCAATTTACATAAATATCTAGCTGTCACGATTCGCATACATCCCTTGTCAGTTTTGTTTTTCTTTCAGACATGCCATTGGCCATTTAGAGCTTTTATTTGAACTAATTCTATTTGAACAAAGTTTTAGGATATTTGTTATAAAAGCGTCGTTCACTAAGATTTTTCCATATTTCGAATATATTGCTGAAATAGTTAAGACATGATGGATTTCAGTTATAGCCAGGAGCGGATTAAGGGCGGAGCCAATGGAGCCCAGGTTCCGGGCCCCATCCTCAGGGAGCCTCCAAAAATCCCTTTCCTTAATAGTAAAATATAGATGTTTCCGACCTATGCTAATTTTTTCCCGCTCACTACGCTCGCGGTATCACTAGAGTTAAGTCTTCTTCCACCAGCGTCTTCGCGATACTTATTTTGTGAGGGAGTGAGCTATTTTGGGCCTCTATTACAAACCAGATTATTAGCTTGTGGCGACAATTCCTTTGAAATATTTTGTGTCATTTCAATGTCGTCTAATGACATAAAGAATCCTTTGCAGAGAAAAATGTATTAAGAAAACCTTTCTAACAATGTAGCCTTGTACAGCTTTACCTACACGTGTATTTGTATATGATTTTTCTCCTTTTACTTACTAGTGTTTCGACGCCTACGGGATTCGCGAAGATATGTGAAAGACAGAAATAAAATTAGAATCTAATATTGGAAGTATCTATATTTAAATGGTATTTTGAATTTTTATTTTATGAAGTTTTAAAAATTTTAAACGGCCTCCATTTTGAAACAATATGACGGACCGGATTCGATATTTGTAATATGAATGAACTGTCTAAATTTGGTCTTAATCCATTCGCTTTTAGAGAAGTTACTGTATCCACTATATACAAGAAGGTACAAACAGATAGATATCGTGAAATCTCTGCAATAGTTATATTAAAAATTTCACACAAGCTTATTACAAAACCGAAATTATAAGGGGATTGCTGGCAAGAAGATATGATAAAATAGGAGTCGTCATACCAATTAGGTTGAAAACCATTGACTTGATAGCATATAGCAATAACAATGAAAAGTTCAGTGGGTAGAGTGGAGAGCTGTCAATGGAGAGGACTTGGGTTCGATCGCTGCTCACATCTAAGCATCTATTATTTTATTTGCATGTTTTTCTTATTGCTACAATCTCATGCTAGTTAACTAACAGACACTTCACGAAAACGCGATCTTCGGTCACCTCATATCACATAATAAATGCTTTTGGTCAGTAATCTCAGTTCCTGGGTGGCCTGTACTTTCATTGCCCTCCATACTATTCCTTCCTTCCGAAAACCATTTATACCATTCAAACACACGTGTCCTAGAGGAATATCAACCCTATGAGTCTTAATTAAAATTTGGATTTTTTTCTGTAGCCAATTTGTTGAGTTCCACAAAGAATTTGATGATTCTTTGTTCAATTTTCATACTCAACATTTTCCATAGAACGCGTTTGCACGTGTTCAATCAACGACCCTATACTCACAACTGGCGAGAGCGGGTGAGTCCAGACTATCAACACAGATAGACGAGATTCGTTGCAAAACACCACCAAACCAATTTATTGCTAACTCTTTTTTTAATATACAGTGTGTTAAAAAATCGATTTGAAGCAAATGCAACATTTTGAGTGAACAATGAACCGTCGGAAAGAAGAAATTCTAAAGTCTGACGTGGTTGCCGGTAGATCACAGCAGCACGCATTTTGTTTTGCTGGTCATTTATGTGTTTGTCAAGATGCACAACATAAATCATTTTGCGTTCTACACTTTGCGAAATGTGAGTCTATACGAACCGCGGCTTCAAGTTTCGCCTATTCAAGATTCGCCTTATATCTCCTAGCTATGCAAACGTCAATCAAAGCGATGACACAGAGTTAATTTTCTTATTAGGCGAAAGTTGATTTTTTTCAAAACTTGGTTTATCTCGCATATGTTGGTACTCCTCCACCTCATTAATAGTTAATATTTTCTCTTAAAATTATTTTCACGCTCTTATTTAATAATCCAGTATGTAGGGGAAAAATCTGAAAAACTCACAAGTAACACTTCACATCGTTGCTGCCGGTCTGACGCTAAACTATACATTTTCGGAAAGCACTAGTCCTAAATAGGATAACTACACAGTGCGACGGTCAGACGTTGCCGCGTTCAGGACTTATGGAGCGTCAAACATTAACATGGGGTTTATGAGAGTAACCATAGCAGTCGTATTATTTCATGCTAATTCGTCTTGCATTTGAACTCTGTGCTAACATTTGTGTTGTAGCAGTCGTATTATTTCATGCTAATTCGTCTTGCATTTGTACTCTGTGCTAACATTTGTGTTGTTTTTGTGTTTTTTAGGTATGCGTTGTAAGATGGATCCGAAAGTGGTCGTTTGGGCTCTGGTGGCCGAGATCGGGACAAATGAGCGCAATCCAAATTTGGAAGAGCAAAGGATGGTGGCACACATCAAGTCTCTTTTGACCAGCGGGATGGAAGTCGTTGAAGAGATTCGTACGCTCGGCTTCGGTGACAGTGATGGTGACCAGGGGGACGGAGACATGGATTTTGGAGACGAGGAAGACCAAGAGCAGGAGGATGCAGAGATGCCTTCGTCATCGCAGCAGTCTCATACGTCTTCCGCATCTGGCTCATCAGCGTCAGAATACCTGCCCTCTCCTGTGAAGAAGCCGAAGTTCCAGGATCAGCCTCCAGAAGACTCCAAAATGACACCAGAGCAGTGGCGCGAGTACAAGGCAAAAGCCTATGCCTACTGGACGGTAAATCCAAAAACAGGTAGGCCTTGGAACACAAAGACCGGTCGTGCTACCCACTCGACTCTGCAGAATCAGTTCAGGTATATTCGGAACATTGGCGTGCTACGTCACTTTGGGGCAACACAAGGCAAAGATGACAAGAAGACGCTGATGGCAGAGATCAATGAGGCAGTTCGGGGCATGTTCGCGGAGAAACAGCACACTGCTATCATTCACGATCGAACGTTGCGAATTTGGGCTAGGCAAACAGCTAATGAACTGGACCCTAACAAGAGTCTCAAGTTCAAGGCATCACCGTCGTGGGTGTACAGATTCAAGAAGCGCAACAACATCGTGGACCGTGCAATCACCCACAGGGTCGGCAGGACCTGGCAACTGAAAGAGTTGGACTTGCAGCAGCAGGCTGATGCTTTCGTATTAGCGACTCGCGAGCTCATTGCAAGCGAAAGCATCCCACCAACGCAGGTTGCCAATGCAGATCAGAGTAGCTTCAAGAAGTTGTTGCAGAGTACTCGCACTCTCCGTACCAAAGGAACAACAGTCGTGCGAGCGGTTGTGGGATCCATGAGCGCAACAACCCACAGCTACATGATCATGCCCGTGATCACCATGGCCGGAGAGATTCTGCGGCCGATGTATGTACTGGTGTCGGAACCAAGTGGAAAGTTTCCGGGAAACAAGCCTGCAGATCCACCGAACATCAAATCATTTGCTGGCAAAACGTCCAACATGAACAGGGACGACCTTAAGGACTTCTACGAGCAAGTGTTCTGGCCAAGCATGCCTGATGATCGGAAGAAGATCGTTTTGCTATTGGACTCGTGGACTCTGAACAAGGACGACAATCTATCGAACGCACTGAAGCCTGCCGACGTTGCGTTGCACAAGAGACTGATTCCTGGTGGTTGCACTGGAAAGATTCAGCCTTTAGATGTGCATTTCTTCCGTCAGTACAAGTCCTTTGTACGCTTTGTGACCGACACACTGGCCATGGACAGTGTCATGGATATCTGGCATCGCGATCGATTCCTGGCACTACAGTCGTTTTCACTCTACCAGTTCAGCGCACCCCGATTCAAGAACCTGATCCGGTACGCTTTCCACAAGGCTGGCTATCTGGACGAGGAGCCGGGAATGTGGATCTCTCCGCACGAGTACTGCTTTGACTCCCTCGACGAAGGTGACGTGTGCTTCACGTGCGGCGAACTACCGTTCGTCAAGTGTGCACACTGTGAGCGCACTCTTTGCATCTCTCATGCTCTGTTCGACGATTTGCACATTGATTGTACCCTTTAACTTACGCAAACAAGTGCTCAATCAGACAACGTCGATTCAAACGTCACAAACCTTGTGTTCTTCTTCGTTTCCTGTAACTCTCATAAACCCCATGTTAATGTTTGACGCTCCATAAGTCCTGAACGCGGCAACGTCTGACCGTCGCACTGTGTAGTTATCCTATTTAGGACTAGTGCTTTCCGAAAATGTATAGTTTAGCGTCAGACCGGCAGCAACGATGTGAAGTGTTACTTGTCAGGAAAAATTAGTAGCTTGATGGAACTTGCAGCACAGTTTCATCATGTATAATAATAATATGTCAAAATCCCTGAACATTCCTTTTGAGCTTCATCCAATATGACTGCGATATTCGATTTGCTCGCCACCATCTATAGAACAATAATGTTTTCCGTGACATTTTACCTTACAAGGAACATCACCCAGTTGTCCGGCTCCGATTTCAATGAAATTTTTATTGCTGATAGAGGACATGTATTCATTATTTGTGATGACAGAAATTTTTGCCATCGTGCATGTTTTCTATTTTTTAATAATTTTTAAAGGTTGTGATCTGGTTAATAGAGATTACTGCAGAAGTCCCTTATTACCCTTTGTAAACGGAGTGTTAATGAAAGAACAACCATGTAGATACGTATAGAGCCTAGAGGGAAGTCGTATGGTACGTATGACCTTGACGGCAGCCATCTTGAAATCCGCCATTTTGAATTAAGGTCAAGTTTTATAAATAGGAATAGGGTAATATGATACATAATTTCGGGCTAGAATTTCATCAGGAAAACAATGGTGAAGTTAGTTTTAAGATGCGCTCATTTGGTGAAAAGTTACAGGCATATTAATTGTTTGCATTTACTATGTGCCTAAGTCCCTTATCTCCGCTTCTAACCCGCGTATTAATGATTATAAGTGGATAAAGGTTTCGGTAATATATTATGCCTAGAGGGAAGTGATACGATAAGGGTATCATTGACTTCAGCCATCTTGAAATCCGCCATTTTGAATTAAAATGAAGTTTTGAAAACTGAAAACCATAGCATGTGGCACCAAATTTTAATAGTAAATTTTCCCCAAAAGCCAATGGTATGCTTAGTTTTGTTCTATAGTTAACTAGTATGAATTTATGGCTCTTCTAATATGCACGAAACGTCCATTATTCGATCTTTCAAATTGGCAACACTCCTAATTTTCATCGCATGTTTTAAGATTCCAACTGGCACTTTGCAATTGTTTCCAAGGCTCATGTTTTCTAAATTTATTACATTTTTTTAAGAGTTGTGATTTGTCAGTTCATGGATAGTGTTGGGATAAGCATCCAGCAATCTTTCTGAATTTTGAAGATTTGCCATGTTATTATTAATTTCCTAGGCAGTGTAATTATTTATTTTAACCCAAAGTACATGAGGAACCTATGGACCTATGTGATGTAAAGAAATACAAATGAAATTATAAGAAATTGGTGGAACACGAACTCACAATTATCATGAAATGTAGCCTACATGTTGCGGAAACGACAAACAGTATTTTTTTTTTTTAATAAATACAACTTTACAACTTTAAAGGAACACCAGCAGTGATAGAAAATATCAAAGAGACGTAATATGACTCTTCCCAACACAGTTTGTACCATGAACAAAATACGAAAACAGGTAACTTTTTTATAAGAAGGTGTAACTTAATCGAGTTCCCGATCAATACTGATTATAAATCATACAAACATGAACCATCGACAACAATAACTAGAAAACGAATGACTTTTTTGTCTGAATAGCTAAAATATTGCCATAGAAAATAAATAAATAAATAAATAAATAAATAAATAAACAATAAACAAATAAGTATAAAACAAAACAAAAGACCATTGATTTACACAACAGTCATATTTCGTTTCCTGTTTTGAAGTGAATTTTCAACTTATATCTCGTCTCATCTACTATCCATTACAAGCTACGTCTCCGGTATTATCTGAAGGCAAAGTTGGAGTTCTTTCGTTCTGCGATGATTCATGTCAGTAAACGAGTTTTTGAATTGCAGGTATAGGAAATAAATAATTACACTGCCTAGGAAATTAATAATAACATGGCAAGTCTTCAAAATTCAGAAAGATTGCTGGATGCTTATCCCAACACTATTCATGAACTGACAAATCGCAGCTCTTAAAAATGTAATAAATTTAGAAAACATGAGCCATGGAAACAATTGCAAAGTGCCAGTTGGAATCTTAAAACATGCGATGAAAATTAGGAGTGTTGCCAATTTGAAAGATCGAATAATGGACGTTTCGTGCGCATTAGAAGAGTCATAAATTCATACTAGTTAACTATAGAACAAAACTAAGCATACCATTGGCTTTTGGGGAAAATTTACTATTAAAATTTGGTGCCACATGCTATGGTTTTCAGTTTTCAAAACTTCATTTTAATTCAAAATGGCGGATTTCAAGATGGCTGAAGTCAATGATACCCTTATCGTATCACTTCCCTCTAGGCATAATATGTATTACCGAAACCTTTATCCACTTATAATCATTAATACGCGGGTTAGAAGCGGAGATAAGGGACTTAGGCACATAGTAAGTATAAACAATTAATATGCCTGTAACTTTTCACCAAATGAGCGCATCTTAAAACTAACTTCACCACTGTTTTCCTGATTAAATTTTAGCCCGAAATTATGTATCATATTACCCTATTCCCATTTATAAAACTTGACCTTAATTCAAAATGGCGGATTTCAAGATGGCTGCCGTCAAGGTCATACGTACCATACGATTTCCCTCTAGGCCCTATACGTATCTACATGGTTGTTCTTTCATTAACACTCCGTTTACAAAGGGTAGTAAGGGACTTCTGCAGTAATCTCTATTAACCAGATCACAACCTTTAAAAATTATTAAAAAATAGAAAACATGCACGATGGCAAAAATTTCTGTCATCACAAATAATGAATACATGTCCTCTATCAGCAATAAAAGTTTCATTGAAATCGGAGCCGGACAACTGGGTGATGTACCTTGTTAGTTCAATCCTATGGTCTTGGAACTTACAACAAAATACTTTGTAAGTAAAATTTCTTTTGTTTGATATAAAATTCATCTCTGTAGGTCAGGTAGATATAAAGTTACAAATGGTAAAATGGGCTTGTACCGCTTAATCTTGTACAGGACAGTGAGGCAAGATGGCGAACGGGGCAAATTAACTAATCAATCATATCTGCCAGCATGTGTATGATTTCAGACTG
Organism: Thermobia domestica; assembly: GCF_964235325.1. Taxonomy (NCBI): domain Eukaryota; kingdom Metazoa; phylum Arthropoda; class Insecta; order Zygentoma; family Lepismatidae; genus Thermobia; species Thermobia domestica. Next base: position 30,677,738 of record NC_137458.1, read on the forward strand.
GAAACTTATTCAGCAGTTGATAACATTGAGGCTTCACTTTGAGATGGTAGTTTTAGAAATACGGAGATTGAGTATTGTACAGCAGGTAAGAAAATATATTTTTAACTATTTTGCAGTTTATTTTTCAGAGAAGTAGAAATGTTTTTACATATTTAGATACTTGTAGAATTCATTACTTGGAATAGTGCATGAATTCACTGTTTATCGTAGCAATTACTGACAGTTTCACAACAGAACAACTCTTTGTTTGAGAGCATGTGACTACGTTTCAAAAAATGGCGTTGCGGGACAAGTTGACTGAAGCCTGAGCTGAGGAAGTTAGCGATTGGTCAACTTGTCTCAATCTATTTAACTAAACCTTTGCTTAGAAGAAATGAATTTATCCCACTATTGATGTGTACGAAACAAAGTAATTGGGTATTTTTTTTCATGTTGTTTGTACAATATAGCAAATTTAGTTCAAATTCCAGTTATATTATGTAAGCTGTTGTTCTGTTCTCATCTGTAGGATTTTTATTTATGTATTTATTTATGTGGGCTTTAGTTATAAATTATTTTCATATCTCCGTTCCAGTTTACGTTCTTAAAGGAAATTGTAAGAAATTAGAAACGGAAAGCCGAAAGAGGAATGCATGGTTCAAGGGACCATGAAACATTAAAAATACTTTGAATGCTGTTAACAGTGGTTTCTCGATCAATGCAGCCGCAGAACAATATGACATGACTGAAGCACGATGCGAAGATATTATAAGAAGGAAAATCAGGTAACTTTTCAATACGTGCAATGTTTCATAAGGTATAATAAAAAAGAAAGAAAAAAGTTAGCTACTTCCTTGTCAGTAGAAAAACTGGTACTCTAACCCATAACCAGAATGAAATCATATGGGTTATAGGCATATAATAATAATAATAATAATAATAATAATAATAATAATAATAATAATAATAATAATAATAATAAAATAGTAAACAGTAGCGTTGCCAAATATTTTCTGTTGAGTTTAGCACCTTAGGGTATAGTTATGCCGAGCTCACCTTTTCCATTTTCATCTCTCGAATCCACCACCATCCTTCATATAACAGCGTTTTTATGACGAGTTAGCAATCCATTTTCCTGATTTAGAAAAAAGAATAAGAGTTTGGAGCAAAAGCTTTCAAAGAGTGCTCTGCGACTCAGGTAGAATCAGCACATTTTAACGTTTGCGGTGGCAGTGACTGTGCCCTGCAACCCTGTTTTAAATGAAAAAATGAAAATGAAATCTTTAAGTTTTACGTCCCACGGTTATGCCGGTTAGGCTAAAGGAGACGGTGATAATGAGAGATGAGTGAAATGGTGGAATGAAGAAAGTGGGAGGAAACGGGAGAACCCCGAGAAAACCCACGAGCACGGTGTTTGTCCACCACAAAGTCCACACGGCGCGAGCTGGGATCGAACCAGGGACCCCAAGCACCGGAGGTGAACGCTCTACCACTGAGCCACCGCGCCCCCCCTGTTTTAAATGAGTGAGTAGCAAATATGAGACAAATACTAGTGACTTCAGTCTATTTCCGGCCAACAAGATCATAATAATTTTGAATTTGCTTGCATAACTCTTTCAACTGAGTTCAATGACATATGATTTAATTTTATAAAACGGGTCTTAATGGGACAAATATTCCAATTCAATAATCCTTCGGTGTCTGCCGAGGGAAGAAAAGAGAAAGAAATATAAATCTTTAGTGTAGAGTAACAGTTACCTTTATTTTGTTAGTTCTAGCTTATGAAAATATAATGTTTCTATGCTCTGTACATCTCCTACACATTGAATCAATTTAATGAGTGGAGCGAGATTAGAATGGTTCAACGGACATCTTAATTGCTGGATTTTAATTCATTCACTTTTCAGATTACTTAGATTTAAACTAAAAAACTGAGGTATTATGTTTGTCTTTGTAGGCTTTTCCAGTCCATATTGGAAGATATTGAGTTGTTTTTACTCCTGACCAAGAATGGCTACTTGTGAGTTATGCAATCGAAATGCACAAGTTGCGAGCTGGCAAAGTTCACTATACGGAAACTTGCGTATCAATTTGCAGTGAGGAATAGGATACCTCATCCAATTGACAATAATACTAAAATGGAAGATAAGGACTGGCTGAGTAATTTCATGCGTAAGAGTCCTAACCTGAGACTTCAAAATTCGAATGCGATAGGTATTGGGAGAATGTTTGGCTTAATAGGGAGAAAGTGAACATTTTTGTAAGAATCTAAAGAAGTTAACTGAAGAGAAGTTCACATCTGAATGCATTTACAACGCCAATGAATTATTCCTTACTACTGTTTCGATCAAAATGCCTGAAGTTTTAGCTCCAAAAGGCTGCAAAGCAGTCGCAAGGTTGTGAGTGAGGTCAATCTGCTACAGCTATGTGTTGTATAAGTGCAAGAGGTTCTTTCATTCCTCCAACCTCGATTTTAACGAAAACTTTTTTAAACAAGAACTAGCTGATGGAGCTCCTGGTACTTATGTTTATTTTCTGAATTAGGTTGGATAAATGATCAGTTATTTGTGAAATTGTTAGAACACTTTATTCATTATTCGTCTGCAACTGAAGAGAACCCTGTCCTTCTGATCATAGATAACTATGAGCCACATTTGTCCTTTGCAGTTATTGATTTGTGTCAACATCATGTCGCAATGTTAAGCCTCCCTCTACACATGACACAAATTCCAACCCTTTGACGTTTGTTTCTACAGTTTCCTTAAAGCACACTTCTCTCAGTTCGTCGAAGAGTGGCTAATAAGTCATCCAGGAAGAAAAATAAGAGATTGTCACTTTGCTCCTCTTTTTGCAAAGCCTTATTTGAAAGTAACTTCTGTCGGCATAGCAGTAAAAGCATTTGAAACTACTGCATTTTTTCATCTTAATTCAAATTTATTTTCTGATGTCGACTTATTACCTTTGGCAACAACAGCATACCAAATTTTAGTTGCAGAAGAAAATGAACACAATGACAATAGAGATGACGGAATCAGTGACACAAGAAGAGGATCCGCGTATTGAACAAAATTTAAACAGCGATTGTACTGGCAAAAGAAAAATCATAACTTTAGTAATCATCACTTCAAAAGAAAATGAACACAATTACAATAGAGTAAACATAATTCAGAAACCACTAACACAACCAAAGGATCAGCATAGTGAACGTAACTCAAACTCAAACATAATTTGTGTTACTCCAGAAACCACAAAGCCAGATCCTAAGCTTGGAAAGAGATCTGACATGAAACAGACTGGCAAAAGGAAAATCAAAACTTCAGCAATTATCGCGTCACCACCATTTAAGCAGTTGAAGGTGGAACGGCAAAAGGAAGCAACTAAGAGCATTAGTGTTGATGATCCGCAATCTTCACCTTCTAGAACGAACACTGGAATAGAATACAATTTGAACACAGAAAATTGGGAATGTGTTGACTGTAAAGTTTTTTATGTTTCATCACCTCATGAAGACTGGATACAGTGTTCCAGATTTAAAGGCTGGTGGCACAAATTGTGCAGTGATTATGAGGGAGGCAAGTTTGTGTGCGAGGCATGTTAATTTTCACTCTTAGGTAACATTTCTTAAACTGATTGTGTTGCTTTCTCAGGTTTGTATCGTGATATTACTGTTACATCAACTTTCCCCATTGTGTTAGTCATCTTGTTCCACCTGAGGGACACGTTGACGATTTGGGTACTTTATTAAATAATGTGATGTATCTGACCTCCCTTTTCTTTGAGAATGTTAGTATTTCAAGGAATTAATGTAGACACTTTAGTGAATCATACTTCTAAGTTTTGTACTTTTCCGCTTGTAAACACATGAATAATAAATTAATAAATATTTTCTTCGTCATCTTGCCCCACTGTCTTGTACTTCTGTTTCTTTCAAGCGTATTTTTCTGATTTCTGTGTTTTCATGCAATAATATTTATACAAGTAAAAATATTAAAGAAAATATGTCAACATGCCGTAATTATAATTCATACAGCCTACACAAAATACGGTGCGTTTGAGAATAATGGGGCATTATACACTGAGAAAAAAATGTATGTGGCGTACTTAAAATCGTGGGTTACATTTGTAATTCCTGTATATCTGAAGAAAAGTTTTTGGCCAAATCCGTCAAACAAAAATGGCCTCATCCTTATGCAGATGACCAGCTTGAGACCAGCAAATATTGAATGCAAACAAGCCAAGGAATATGCGGACACTGTAATAATAGCAACTACTGTCCAAGCAGCTAGAATGTCCGAGAGTATTGTGGTAGTTTAGGAAGATAATGATCTTTTGGTGACCTTGGTTGGCCTCGCTTGAGTAGCTAATACAGGGATGCAAATGAGCAACAAAATTTTACTAACCCAAGAAAAAATCTACTAGCCTACATCCCACAATAAAAATAATCTACTTACCTTCAATATGATATTAAATACTCGCCCGCGCCGATGAACCACTCGCCCCGGGCGAGTGATTATTTGCCTCCCTGCCATAAGGGTACCAAAACCAAAATACGAAAAAAAATTTAAAAAACCTATAACTCTATCCCCAGGTCAGAGCTGCAAAAAGTTCAACGGAATATAGTGTTTGGGGTCAAAGTCTAAGTACTCACCGAGTTTGGTAGTAACAGGCCTGGGACAACTGTGTCTCCTCCCTTGTTAGAGCTTTGTTTTTGAAGCATGTACTTGTTCCATTAAATTATTTTTAAAATATTTTATCTTAGTTTATTTTTCACATACTTATCTTCTCCCCGATCAATCAAGACAAGTTAAGCCACTGATCTTTATAGCGAAAGAAACAAATAGATTCGAAGCTAACGTCCCCATTATCTCTCCAAAGTCAACAAATGGTAGCGCTTCACGTAATGTAATTTTAATGTAATTAGAAATAGAAAATAATTTTTTTCTAGTTCTAATAACATTTAAGAAGTACCTTATATGAAAATGAATGTCAAATTTGTAGTCATAATGTCAGTTATTTTCGTTAAATTTATGTTTATTTTTAAAGTCAAAAGTCTTGCGTGACTTCTTTTGTATCAGACAATAAAAGTGTAAAGATTTACAAAGTACGGTAATATTTGAATTAGGATCAAGGTGTTCAAAATATAAGCTTACCTCTATAGTCCCCAATGAAGACAATGCCTACACTTCGCCCGTTGTATTTTGGTGCGTGTGCTCCCATTACAGACCATCCTCGCCCAGCGTAAATTCTTCCGTCTCCTCCAATAGCAAAACTACGATAAAATAAAAACCAACATTTCATTAGTACTAATAATAATAGCTACCAACACCATTAACACATATGAAAGTTGTGACATTTTAAAGTCCCAACAGGGCCATATCGGAACACGGGACATTTTCTCTGATATCGGGACCGTCTTTACAAAATCGGGATGGGTGGTGACCCTAGACACGAAAGAAACCTTCGCAAATCTATAATGAATATCTTATATAATTTATTATACCTAGTATCTTGTAATTAGTGCTCTCAACGGGTCGGGTCGGGTCGGATCGGTCTTCAACCCGAATTGACTGACCTGACCCGATTGACCCGACCCGAGCTGACCCGATTGACCCGACCCGAATAACCCGATCCGACAACCCGAGCCGAGCTAACCCGACTGACCCGACAACCCGACCTGAGCTGACCCGACTTACCCGACCCGAGTTGACCCGACCCGTAACCCGACTCGAGCTGACCCGACCCGTTTGAAAGCACTACTTGTAGTCATAGATTAGTTTTACCGAACCACATTGTGTTGGTCATAGACGCAACTAGATGCGGGGACAGTCCTCCCTCAAGAATTTTGGCCACTCCGAAAGTTTATCGAAGTTCACCTAAAGCGATTTTGTGTTACGTTTCAATTCATACCCCCTCTTTCTCTGTCTTTTTGTTTGTTTGTTTGTTTCATGGATACTACTATTAAACCTAGATGTCATATAATGGCTGTTACACTGTCATAATGGATGTGGGCTCTCAAGTTTCATCTTTGAAATCCAGAGATGAAACTTAAAGTAGTCAAAGAAGCGACTGATATTTAAGATACCAAACATATTGCAAGGGTAATGGACCAGGTGTAATCAGAATTAATGTTGCCCACGATATGAGATGAGCAGGGCCGTGCCGTGGAAATTCAGCGCCCGAGGCGAGAGTATACGACGGCGCCCCAATACATATATTCCAAACAATTTTTCGTATCTTTTTTCCTTTTTTCTCCGGAATTTTTCGCCCCTCTTACTTCGGCGCCCGGGGCCGTAGCCCCGCTCGCCCCCCCACGACACGGCCCTGGAGATGAGACAGTCTCTTTGTGACAGGACAGGAGACAAGACATACTTTCAATAGTTACATTTTTCGAAATGAGGAAGTCGGACAATCTCGATGTCAATTGTATTCAGAATGTTTATAAAAACGAGATTAAACATTATTACAGGGTGTCTCAAAAGTCCCCTGACATAGGGTAACTCTGTTATTATCAGATTTCGACGATGCGTAAAAGGGGAAAGCGTCTCCAAATATGATGTTTTCAATCTAAAGTGAAGGAATGTTTTAAATCAGACGATCCGTTTGGGCTGTACACACTTTATGTATCCAATGTTAAATGAAAATGCAAAGTTGTCATTTATCTGCACCCACAACATAAGTGAACGAAGTTGTTTGAAATGTGGGCTGGCTATCGACATGTTAGCGTAAAAGACAGTAACTTCGTGCATTTATGTTGTAAGTGTAGGTAAATGGCAACGTTGCATTTTCATTTTTAACATTAGGCGAATAAAGAGTGTACAGTACAAACGACTGGTCCGATTTAAAAAATTATTTTACTTTGGATTGAAAAACATCATATTTGGAGACGGTTTCCCCTCTTACGTTTAGTCGTAACTCTGATAATAACAGACTTACCCTATGTCAGAGGACTTTTGACAAAACCCTGTATAACAAGATCTTTTGAAAGGTACTTTCACTTCTCAGATACTTGGGCTTTTAGAAGTATCATATAGATGTTATTAGCTGAACAACTGAGACCAACCAAGATCACCAAAAGATCAATATTCTGCTAAACCACAACAATACTCTCGGACATTGTAGCTGCTTGAAGAGCAGTTGCTATTTATTACAGTGTCCGCATGTTCCTTGGCTTGTTTGTATTTAACATTTTCTGCTCTCAACCCGGTCATCAGCAAAAGGTTGAGGCAATTTTTGTTTTACGGGTTTGGCCAAAAACTTTGCTTCAGATACAATTGTAACCATCGTTCATTAGACAGAGTCAGATGAATAATTCTTGCATGTTGTTTTAAATCGCCCAGCACATTTAAAGCCCAGATCGCAATATTCTCAGGTTAGCCGCCAAACACAATAACTGTTTCATTTAGTACTCCAAAGTTAATCATGATGTGTGTAACACATTTCTTAACAATAGATTAATGTATTAAATCCCTTTGTCAAACAACTCCTATGAAGAAATAAATAAATACGAATCAAATGAACACGTTCTTGTGTGAGGTAACCTAGAACACTTCGAATAAATTTTCCAGCAATGTAGTATTGTTGATATAGTGAGGGCCCAGCGGAACAGACTATTTAAATGACAACACTGCTTTCTCATTTAACACACCAATGTGAAGTCTAAGCGGATGATGAGATTGAAAGATTGCCACAAGTTTAGATTAACGTTCACAAAACAACGTTCTTCTTTGTCCAGTTTCTCCTATCTGTATTCATAACAGAGTTGGCTAGTGGCCCCAGACTTTTGATACACCCTGTATATATATATACAGACAGATACTTATTAATATAATCGAAACACCTAGAGGTGGAAACATATCAGATATCCGGTTCGGATATATATATTTTACAGTGTGATAAGTAGTATTGTATTAACCCACCTGTATCCTATATCATTCCAGCCTCTTGTGATTTGATGGTAGCGTTGCATACTCCGCATGGCACCCGAGCATTCAGAAGTTGTGTTGCATACAGGTGGAATATACGTATGATGAATAACTACGTAAGGAACAGGTGATATTATTTTCTCCACTGCTTTCGGCGGGAGGCCACCCCATTCTTTTCGGCTTACTATATCAGGACAGGACCCTGTGAGGAAACGTAACAGTTGAACATGTAATAGTATTTATAAAAGTTGATATGATTTCTTAAGTAAATAAAAATACAGCTATTTATCATTTTACTCAGGTGCGTTTTAGATAGAGCAGCTATCCAAGTTTGGAAAGAGTTACCTGTAGATCTTTGGTCATAAATTGTACACGATAATCGAATTGCTACCATATCAAACGAAACTTCTCTCATGACCTGGAGGCCTCATTCCATATCGTTTTACGCAAAATTTGCATTATAGTTTGCGATGATTGTTATAGCAGTTATAATTGGATTTGTCCGTTGCATAGAAATCGCAAAATTTGCGAAAACGAAATAGAATGAGGTCTTTGGATTCTTTCCCTTAGCACAGATGTACGGTACATGTGAATGATCTTTATCACCTGCTCTCATGTGGTGCGACCTTTGAAAACCGGGTACAAAAGGTCTACTGTATTGTATCCACACAAAGAATTCGGGCACCTCCAATCAGAGAGAACACGTGGGATATCTTTCCTTGATTCGCAATTTTGTAATATTCGACGTTAATGATGCCTAAAGGAACTGTCAGTAACGCATCCCAATTTTGGACAGGTTCTTTCCCTAATTGCACAGTTTAGACTCTTATACCTATATGTTATCAAGAGCAAGTTTTATTCACTTAGAAAATCCCAAGTATTATTATTAAGTGTTATAATATTTATAGCAGGGGCGTCATTTGGGGAGGGCAGGAGGGGGCAATTGCCCCCCCCCCAAGAGTTTGAGGAATACATATACTTTAATCGATTGTCTACTAATATACTAGTATAAAACGTGAAAGTCTTATGTTGGTGGTGCTCTTGCCCCCCTCAAGCGAAGTCTGAAATGACGCCCCTGATTTATAGATGTATTACTTCAAGTTTGAGTGTTGAATTCACCTAATTTGGAAATCTACCGTACTTTCCCATTGAAACAAAACTCACTTGTTGCTCCATGGAAATATGGATTGAAACTGGAAGTATTTATAAATTTCAACCACCTCGGATTTTAGTAGAGAGTTACAGGTGGTGACGATAGAGACCTGCACGGGCCGACTCAGTTATTTCTTTCGGCCGGGCTGTGCTTGGGCGGGCCGACACTGATTTCTCTTCTGGTCGGGCCGGGCTGGGGCCGATTAATTGCAATTCTTTTATTATTACTGACTTTCGTTAAACTATAATTAGAATAAAGGCAAAATTTGAAGAAGTGTGCCCGTGAAAAATGTTACAAAATGAAACTTTTAGGTACATTCAAGCCGGATTGGACTCGGGCCGAAAAATTCGGCCCGTGCAGGTCTCTAGGTGACGATATGCACCCTTGGGGCACTAATCGATTGAAAAAATAACTTGTCGCTATTTATTACGTTTTTGGTTCTACAGGGAAAAACCTTGAAACCGGAAATGGGTAATTTCAAGCACTTCTGGTTTGAATAGAAACTTGACGGCGGAAATGAAACGTAATTTTGGGACGCTGAATGGTTTGAAAAAGAAAGAAAGAAAGAAACTCCTTGACATCTCTAACCATTTTCTACAGAGGGACGCACATAGGTAATTGTAAGACTTAACTATGTATGGCATAGATTGGAAGTATAAATTTAGTATCGTAAAAGTATATTTTCTAATAAAAGATTCACGGATAAAAATCGAGACGAGAGGAGACTTCTGGAAAATTTTGCGAGAGAGATGAGAAATTTCTCTCTTTACTTCCACCCCTAAAATAATTGTAATAGAGAAGGCCACAGTTGGTTGTGACAATTAAAAGAACAACATTGAACATAGATCCTAGAGATTATATTTCTAGATTAGTGGTTTTCTTGAATAAAATGTAAATTGTAGATAATAATTATTATTGAATTATTGATCAAAATTTAAGAATTCAATGTTGCATATAAAATAAGAGAAAAAGAGGAGTCTGACCAGGGGCGTAAAGTATGCAGGGTTCCCGAAAAGAGACGTGAAGTATGCTGAGTTTAGGAAGGGGTGCCAAGTAAACAAGGTTAGAAACCACTGTTCTAATCATATCCTTCCGTGGATAAGAAAAATCTCTTCATTAAGCGCGACTGAAGACTCTTTAACCAGTTTGGCATTGTTTTCTATTGCGTCTAAAGACGCACTCCCTTAAAAGAGGATTATTATTATGCTTACAATCATGTCTGTATATATATATATATATATATATATATATATATATATATATATATATATATATATATATATATATATATATATATATATATATATATATTAAAAAGTTTAGCTCCCTTTTTCAACACAGAGGCTACATGAAATGTCATAATTCGTTAATCCGGAAGCGAACCCCGGCTGTTTGTTCGAATAATTTTACCGCATTTCTATCAAAGAGCATAATCCTTTACTAGTTGGGTTTTGATAATATTCAACAAATACATAGGCCTATATATAAAAAAGGATTATATAGCATGGTGGCCCAGTGGTTAAGCGCTCACCTCTGGTGGGAGGGGTCTCTGGCTCCATCACAGGGTATGTGAGATTACGATGAACAATATGGGTTTTCCCGCAGTTGTCCCGTTTATTTTCACATTTTTGTTCTGTTAATTATTTCATAAAGATTCATCCATTAATCACCCGTTTCTTTAAGGCTAAAATGAATAATCATGGAATATTAAACAAATAAATAATGAAAAATTGGCACAAACCAAATAAACACGCAAAATAGATATATTATATTTAACTATCTCTAAAACGACAGACACAATATCAATTTCAAACGACAAGAAACTAAATATCCCCTCTAAAGTACTGATAATATTTGTTGGGTTATTTCTATTTAATCTTAATATGTTAAAATGTATAACATCTTATCAGAAATTCGTATTTCACAATTTGATGGAATCTGATTGAATCTGTGTAAATACACATACAGAGAAATAGTAATGTTAGTTATCTTATTCTAAACACACAGATTCAAAAGGTTATCAATCGTGTCCTCTCGTTCATGTATAAATACTAATACAAATTTACTCTTTAGCACGAAACTCGATCAATGAGTGGTTCAAACGTGAAATCCCACAGTAGAGACTCAAAGTAGACTAACTTCACACTTCTCTTCAGTGGCGTAGTTACCTATAATTTCTGTTTGGGGGTGGCTTAGAAGGATTATAGATCAGAACTATGGAATAACAGGGTACATACTTTATATGGATCACAAGTAACGCAACGCAATTGCAATTATAGCGCTATGATGATTACCGTAAACTAAGATCTAAATTTTGCGAAGCATTGACGTGAATCGCCATGGAATGAGGCTATAGGTGTCAATCGTTATCACATACTACATTAAAAACTAAAAAGGAAGAACGCACAGATATTGTAATGTTCTCTTCACGGCACCAAGTTTACAAATCATTGATAAGACAAATAATACCATGATTGGTCTAACTGTTAAAAGGTAGGTGTACCAAGTCACCTATTATACTTTGCCTTTCAGAGAATTCAAAAGTCATTCGTTTTACTATGACAATTAATGCAGGTTATTGCTTACATTCTGAGGTGAAATGGTTTGATTGTAAGACAATAATAAATGTGCTTACAAGAAAGAAGTTCAGAAACTTAAACGTACTACTGTACAAAAGAAATACGCCTATGTGTTTTCTCTGTTCTTAATTTTTTGTTTGTAAGTCCTATCTTAAATAAATATTTTAATTATTTTTCCTTTATCTTTGGAGATTAATTTTTCTCGAAGAAAATTAGAGAAGATTGAAGCATAGAATGTTTCTAATGGGCATATATTCCGAAGTTGGGCGTCCGCTTTCGCCACGTTTTTTCGCTGTTATCTCCTTTCCACACTTTCTGCAATTTGTTATTAGGTTCATTAATCCGTGCTCTTCACAAACTTTTAAAAGATTTTGCTCGTTATCAACGTATTGCTTCACAAATATTAAAACTGTTAGTTAATTCCCCTTGTACATTCGCCATGTTGATAACATAAATGCTCGTTTCTTTCCCACAATGCAACTGTTCGGTTACCTTGCGCCAAGTAGTTCCCTCCGCTCACCGTATAGTCCCATGTTTATAACCGCTTATATATAAGAAATAAACAGATTTTTCGAGACTTTTATATATTATCAAGCACACAAATGATCAAAGTATCCATATCTTTTCTGTAAATTTTAAAAATTTTGCTGGAAACGGACGCCCAACTTTGGAATTTAACCCTTCTAATGATATTCCGAACTAAATATACTCTAGGGACATTGTTAAGTTTGTTACTACTTTCGTTGTCAAGAATTATCGTAACAGTACGTAAATTTACTTATAAAAGGCGCAACTAAATAATTCTGTTAGGGATCCGATGTTCGCGGGGGAGGGGGTTAGGGAACGACGATCCAAAACTACAGACCTACATCTATGTAATATTAAACTGTTGTTATTCTACACCATAAAAAAAGATCAGTATTTTTAACTATTGTCACCTATATTCTTAGAATAAATGATGCAACTAAATTGTCTTTATAAGAAACTAAAAGAGTACAAATAAAGTGTAAAATAAAATCTTTAGGCTACATCGACCATTTCTCTGCTAAAGCAAGTATATTCAGGGTGTTAATAAACTATACCGACAAACTGTAAGAGGTGATTCCTCACATCAAAATAAGAGAAAGAGTTAATATGAACTTGTAGGGAAAAGTGCATAGTTTCTGAACTAGGGCTGCCCAAAATCGCGAAAAAAATAAATTTCAACAGGTCCTATACGAATTCCAGAAATGATGGATGGTAGTCCTTATCAGCGTAAAGAAAGTCACGCATACACAATCCAAAACTGCATATTTCATCAATTTTCAATAGGTGTACAGGGTATTCCCTGCAGGATCTAATTCTCAGATATGCTCTAAATAGAGTTTTCAAATATACCCTAATGTCAAGGAGGGTCTAAAGTAGGTAGGAGGTAAGTCTTGACAACAATGGATACCCAATGCTTCGGAGGGAAGTTGGAAGTGTTAGAAACCTTGTGTTCGGAATAACGTGTGCCACGATGTATTTCGTCACGGTATATCTAAAGTGTTCTTCACTTATAAGCTTGAAAGATAACATTGCAGCATGCGTTTTCCCGAGCTCGAGACATCGTGCTGCTGACGATCCTTAACACTTTCGATATCCCGAGAAAGGATTCCGCGTTCACTGTTATCAAAGCTATACACTGTTAACACTGTTATCGTTTGCCTACTTTGGACCAATCATAAAGTCAGAGCTTATCTCAAAATTCGGTTGATGGCATGTCAGGGAATTTCACCCTGCAAGGAATACTCTGTATACCCATTGAGTATTCATGAGATATGCATTTTTGGATTGCGTATGCGTGACCTTCCTTTTTGCTGATAAGGACCACATTCCACAGTTTCTAGAATTCAAAATAGTCTCTCTTGAAATTTGGCTTTTTCGCGCAATTTTGGACAGCCCTAGCTCTGAAACTATGCACTTTTCCCCACAGGTCCATATGAACTTTTTCTTTTATATTTATGAGAGGAATGACCTCTTACAGTTTGTCGGTATAGTTCATTAACACCCTGTTTATTAAGAAAGTGGACAAATGTTTATCAAATTATGAAGTTTGATGAGTCAAGATCCGGAGGCTCACCTGTGGGTTCGCCTCTGATTAATACAGAATACCTATTATCGTGTTTCTTGTTAATGTTTGGTCTGCTGTTTAGCCTCCACCACAAAGCTCACTTGACGCGAGCTGGGATCGAACCAAGGACCCCAGAGACGACCCATTATTCGGATAATTCGAACTATTATTCGAATATTGAAAACAAATATTCGAATATTTGAACACGAGCAGAAAAATAACTTTAATAACATTAGTATAAAATGTATAAAATTAACACATTATGATAATAACATAATCCGTACTCACCTAGAATGAGAACTGCATTCAGTAGATTTAGAAGCACCTCCAACATCATACTCCACTAAATTCAGTTGAAAGAATGAGGTATCAGATAGCGCGTGTTTAGCTGAAGTAAACACGCGTTATAAAATAACGGTCATCGGGGTAAATCCCCTCGCTTATTTACACTGAATAGACGCGTACCAAATAGATGTACGCAATAACATCAAAAATCTCAGAAACAAATAAAGCGAGAGAAAAAAATCTGGAGCACAAATGACTGGAAGGCGGAAAGGGGAATTACACTTGTGACGTAATAGTTACAGCAATTCTCTGCCAAGGACGTCACTAACAATTAAAAAAGAAAAAGAAAATCTGCTACGAAAATGCAAGACGCAAAAAGGATGTAAGTTATTACTTGGCCAACGGCAAATCAACACTGAATAAGTGATAATTTGATGTAACGTCAAACACGAAAAAAAGAAAAAAAAAGAAAAGAAAAAAGAAAAAAGCCGAAGATGAGAGTTTCTGAAAATATGCACTGGTCATAATCAAGGTCAGTGAATGTTTAGTGGCTATTTTACTTCTAATACGTCTCTTGAAGCACAGCAACTTTATATTATAGTTGTTGCTGTTAAACGCTCTCAATAAAAGCTAATGTGTTTACAAAAGTGACAGTTTTGACAACATATTGTTTTCACTGCTGACTCAGCAAAATAGTAGATTTTTAAAGGTTGTTTCAGTTGCTTGTTAAAAGCAGTAAAACTATGTTTCCCGCCCTTTTATATTTATCATAAACAGTGAAACAGCTGTAAACGGAACAATAAATTAATATCATAACAACCCAAAAGCATAAAGAGCATAACAGCAATTTACACATATGGTTGGTGCCTTGAACATGGTTGTGATTATTTAAGGGTTCAGAAGAAACTAATTTTAAAAGTATAATTTTAGAAAATAAAGCATAAAGCATAATTTGAAATATATAGCATAATTCTTGGAAAATTATGTTTAACTGCAAGTTTAACATGCTGTATTAATATTTTTTAAAACCAAGATTTACCAAAATCATTGAGAACATAATAATGCAACAATGAAAAGCTTATTTTTATTTCTGTAAACTTTTCGGTGTAATCCTTTGATGTAGAGAAGAGAAAAAGAAAAAAAAAACCTTCCGCCAACGATGAGTAGCACACAAGAACTCCACACTATGTTGTTATGTGTACTTCTTGAAGTTGAACACTTTCTGTACTTTTTGGTGGCATCTTTTACTTCCCCTTTCTGTATATATGCACCTCTAAGGCGCACACAAGTGACACAAAAAACTGGCTCGGTAAAGCATATATCTTTGCAATGCATTAAGTAGAAAGTTCATTAAATATGAAAGAAACTGGTTGCATAAAATATTAATAAATAGATCAAGATATTTAGAATATTTAATGTATAGTAAATATTACACGATTAATGTAAAACAATGATTGAAATTAACAACAAAGCATAGTTTGAAAAAAATAAACCATAATTAAACAAAAAATAAAGCATAATTTTGGTTGCTCTAATAATCAATAATGTAGACTGTTAACAAAAATTAATAATAAGACAAATAAATAAAATAAATATCATGGTTCAAGAAGAAACAGAGCTCTTCCAAACGCAACTAAATACACTTTCCGAGACGAGACATCACTTTCACGATATGTTTTCGAGACGAGACAGCATCAAGTCTCATAGACAACCCAAGCAGACATACTTTCCGAGACGAGACATCAGTTTCACGACATTTTCTCTATTCCAAGACGAGACATCTGTTTTAGACACATTCTCTAAACGAGACAGCCTTAACTCTTTTCTTGTAAGTAACTCTAATACATGGGTGGAGATAGAGCTCTTTCAATAATAGAAACATATACACTTTCCGAGACGAGACATCAGTTTCACGACACCTCCTCTATTCCGAGACGAGACATCAGTTTTTAGAGAACACTTTCTGTAGACGAGACAGCCTTAACTCTTTTCTTATAAGTCACCCTAGTACATGAGTCGAGATAAAGCTTTTTCAAATAATAGGAACAGATACACTTTTCGAGACGAGACATCAGTTTTAGACATCTTCTCTAGACAAGATAGCCTTAATTCTTTTCTTGTAGGTAATCCTAGTACACATGAGTGGAGACAGAGCTTTTTTCAATAGAAACAGTTACACTTTCTGAGATGAGACATCAGTTTTACGACACCTTCTCTATTTCGAGACCAGACATCAGTTACACGACCCTTCTCTAGACGAGACGAGACAGCCTCAAATCTTATCTCGGATGCATCCCTACTTAGTTTTCACCGTAGTTATTTTCTTACCAACGATTTCAAGCAGTAATGATAATATTTAATTATCACTTTTATTTTGCGAAGATGGAGCTCTTTTTATTATTATTATTATTTGGATTTTACGTTTAATGGTTGTGTCCTTTAAGCTAAAATAGATTATGAGAAATGAATAATGACGATGAAATAAATAATAATAATAATAATAATAATAATAAAAACACATAAGTTTAATGTCTTGAGTGGAACTCGAAATCACTACAAACATGACTTGTCAGGGCAGTGTTGCAAGGGGAGGGGGCGAACGGGCGCCGAAGTAAGGGGACGAAAAATTCGGGAGAAAAAAGGAAAAATTGCTTGGAATATATGTATGGGGGCGCCGTCGTATAGGTCTACTCTCGCCCCGGGCGCTGATTTTGCACGGCACGGCCCTGGGACTTGTAATCACCAATCTAATGGTTTAAAATGGGTGATAAGATTATACTGTTCTATTCATATTACAACTGAAAGATTTAATAAAGGAATAGCAAATAATAAATCCAAATTTTCTTCAACATTGTAATAATAATAATAATAATAATAATAATAATAATAATAATAATAATAATAATAATAATAATAATAATAATAATAATAATAATAATAATAATTTCTGATCATTCATTTATAGAGAACGTGTTGCTTCCGACCTGGTATTAACGGTGTCAAAAGCTGGTTTTAACAAATACCACATTCAGAATTGATGTATAGGCCTGTGGATTTTTATCAGTGCAATAAAGCACCTAGGCACGATCATCGACAAACAATTTACTGTACATAAGGATGCCCAATCACTTTGCCTATTTCAATTCCAAGTTCTATGACACAATACTCCCTAAATCCTCCGCATGTTTCCACAAAACAAAATCTACTTTTCAATCCTCCCAATCAGTGATTATTTCATGAGGTGAGTTGGGAGAGAAATTTCCTTCCTGGAGCTATGAATACTCCCTGGAATCAAATCTCACATCGTACTCAATAATTGTTACCGTAATTTTCGCAGTCCTACTTCTAACCCCCCTGAGTATTGAAATTCCCTACCCCCCCGGAAGGAATAGTCTGAAATCATCATTATTACTCTCAATGGTTGTCAACCACAAGAATTCCAACCACACTCATTTGTCTATCGGCATTAACTGAAAGTTTCGTTCTTGCGCAAATTATACACTTAATAAAAAAAGGAAAAGAAAAAAATAGAAGCTTATAATAATTTCTAACTTCTTTAGTCTATGAGGCCTAATCACTGCGATGCTGTTAATTTTACAGTAACTATGTGATATCTTCAGATAATCGAAATGCGGAACAAGAGCGCCCTAGACAATATTATTTTGCATGAGATACCGTCACCACGAGTCACCTAGTACCTTTCCATTTGCAACCATTTAGAAACGCGAAACTAAATGCCGATTTTTTAAATGGCTGAAAATCGAAAGCAGATAAGTGAGTCGTGATAATGGTATTTCATGTAAAAATAATATTGTCTAGTGAGTTCTTGTTCCACTTTTCGATTATATTTTATTTATTTGAAGATATCACATAATTACTGTAAAATTAGCGGTATTTTAATTTAGCCGTGATGGGGCCTCTTAGAACTAGTTTTTCGCCTTCTAAAATTTCTATTACGTTGTTTGTCACAAGACTTGAGCTCCCAGATTTTCAAACTAAAAAGCCGACATATCCTATGACACTTTACAGTAGACCTATAGTCATAGTTGCGCACTGGCAGTGGCGTATTTAGGAAGGGGGGGTTCCGGGCTTAAGCCACCTCTGAAATCTTACTATAGTAAACTATATGAAATATCTTGCAGAAATTTCACATTTTCAGGGAAAGCCTCC
Organism: Thermobia domestica; assembly: GCF_964235325.1. Taxonomy (NCBI): domain Eukaryota; kingdom Metazoa; phylum Arthropoda; class Insecta; order Zygentoma; family Lepismatidae; genus Thermobia; species Thermobia domestica. The sequence goes on from NC_137458.1 coordinate 30,695,918, forward strand.
CCGAAGGTTAGCAAGCCCCCCCTGCCCCGAAACAAAATCGAAAATACGCCACTGCGCACTGGTGTTTTGCTGCAAATAATTAGGCTATATACGTAATAATAGATGAATATTCTTCAAAAGTAAGTGACAGAGAAAGCATTATACCTTTTAGTTAAATATCGAGGACAAAAAAAAAAAAAAAAAAGCGATGTTGCTTCTCAAATATATCACGAATGACTTTAATTTATGTTCTGGAGAAAAACCATGACATAATGGAGTTTTGAGCTATTTTCGGAGAGGCAGATGATGCAAGTGCAGGACATCTGGGATCTTCATTTACAGACCCTCCATTTGCAAGCACTTCTGCTCAGCCCCGTAGTCAGTCCAAAATTGTAGGTTTTTAGCCGGTAGAGGTTAGGGGGAGCTCGATCCAATCATATTATAGTTCATTTGCAAGCCTACCGTAAAAAAAAATCGGGGGCCAATAAAAATTTAGGGAGGGTCCGGCCCCCTAGCCCTCCCGTGGATACGGCCTGCTTCTGCTTACTGTAGGATTTACTATAAAAGCATTTTATGCTTTAAAAAAACATGAAAATAAAAACATTTTAACATTAGTGAAAGTAGAGCTTTTCCGAACAACTTTTTATCTGTTTGTTTTTTATATATTTAGAAAATAACTTTTATGGAAACGTCTTTGAGTTCTGCAATATTTTTTCGAAGTTGTTCAATATGTATGAAAGAAAAATAAAAATTGTTATTAAGATCCAGCGCTATGTAGATCTGTTATTATCTATTTTTCCTCTACCCTTCTGCGGGTCAAACACCATCTGGTAACAACACGTTTTCCAAGATTAAAGCAGCATTAAATTAGCAGGTATCTACTCATGTATAATTAGTCGACGCCCACTAAATTATTAACTGGGAACACCATTTACTGCACGTGGAGCTCTTGTTGCTGGGAGAACGGAAAAGAAGCGGGGGGTCCCGAAGGTGTTGCATGACTGCTAGTTCAGTGACGTCTAAACTTAATGGCTTTGTCAAAGTGAATTTGCACTATAAATGCTTCCTTGCTTTTACGGAGCTTCCTTTTATAAATATCGGAAGTAGCGGACAAAATCTGGCTTCAGTTTGAAAGTCCTTATTTTAAACTAAGAATGTGGTGGGAGGAAGGATGGTGGCTCAGTGGTAGAGCTATTACTTCTGGTGCGTGAAGTCCCTGGATCGATCCCGGCCAAGTAGATTTCTGGTAGACAACATCGTGTATGCGGATTTTCTCGGGTTACTCCTGTTTCCTCTCACATTATCATTCCACCAATGCTTCTATCATCATTCACTTGCCTTAATCATGCATAATACGTGAGACGTTAAACTGAAAAAAAATTATTTCATTTAAACTAAAACGGTTGAATTTACTATATTTACTGCATATCAGGTTTTTTATTCTCTCACAGTCAGATTGCATACTGTGCTTGATTGAATTTATAGACCTGCATTATTCCCTTTTCTTTTGGGGAATACGTTGGCTCACTGGTAGAGATTTATCTACGTCTGGTACGTAGGGTCCCTGGTACGATTATCGGCCAAATAAGTTTGTGGAGGACAACATCATGTTGATGGGTTTTCTCTGCTCATTCTACTAATTCTTGCATCATCCACTTGTCTTAATCATCCGTCCTCCTTAACCTAAATGGCATATTCCTGGGACGTTAAAGGAAGATTTCACTTTATTTCATTTTTGGATCAAAGGATCCAATATATTTCAATTTAAAAAAATCTTGTAAGCCTTATATCTGGAGAACTACATATAGAGCCAAACTCAAACTATTGCCTAACTCAGTATAATGTTCTTATTCCATAAAAAAATATGAAAACTCGACTTAGGGGCCGTTTAAAAATTTTGTGACCCCTGATCCAGAACTATACAAGTATATATTGTAGCCAAACCCAGACTATCATTTAACTCAGTATGATGTGCTTCTTAGAAAAAAAAAAAAAAAAAAAAAAGAAAGAAAAAGAAAAGAAAACTCGTTTTAGAGGTCCTTCAAAAATTTTGTAGCCCCTAATCAAAAAACTAATTCTTATTGGCCAAGATCGCAATCTTTTAATTCATTTTTTGGATCATTTCTAAAATTCTTGTTTCCTTTTCCTTTTTTTATTGTAATTGTGGATATTATCCCCGATTCACACGGACTGTCAGAGTGCTTCAAGATTTAAACGTTTCAGTATTATTTGTTATGAAATCTCCTACACGGACTCAGGCCCGTATCCAGGGGGTCTAGGGGGCCGGGCCCCCCTAAATTTTCGCTGCCCGCCCTAAAATTTTCACGGTAGGCTTGCAAATGAACTATAATACGATGATAAACTATAGTATGGTTGGATCGATCCCCCTAACTTCAGCCGCCCCCCCTACATTTTTGGGCTGGCTACCGGCCTGCACGGACTCACTATTCTACTTGGTGGTGAACGTTAAGCACTCCGTAAGAATCGCCCATAGCGGACTGCACTGAGAAAAATCCGTTCTCCGGACAGCGGTATATTGCACAAATATATGTTATCCTCTTGCTCACTACAGAAATCAGTACGGAGCATATTATCCGTATGCTAAATAGGCACTGCCCTTAGATGTTACATCATGCCGTTGCAGGATGTCTGACATCTAACAGTTTTCCGTATATCACATGCATATACTTATGTTACATTCCTCAGCTGTATGTTATATACGTCCATTTGTATGTGAGATCCTGATCGCCTATATTCTTTCATACGGAAAGTACGTACAGATGGAACACTTATACAGAAAGTATTATAAAACATGCGTTTTCAGTTATACGTCTGCTGTACGTTGTCCAAAAACTACAGGAATTACTCATGTAACCTATCTCTTTAAGTACGCCACCTACATTTTTTCTCAGTGTAAGTTCTTAACGATAGATGAGCTGGCTGCTATTACTATTGCAACATTTGCTATCGTCCTCACGAGTGACATATCTGTGCTGCGTCTCCTTTAGCCTAACCGGCATAACTGTAGGACGTAAAACTCAAAGATTTCATTTCATTCAATATCTGTGCTGAACTGAGTAATCACGTAATGCGCTTCTTTCACATCTCGTGGTTCCAAGTTCTAAAGTAGTGTTTCGCTTCATATAAAACACAAGGATGTTATAAAATGGAGGATCTGCCCTTACAACAAAATCTTGAAGCCCTACGCTACAGTTTCGCCACCCCTACACTGCTCACTCCGCCCAATAAGATGGCAATGTTTTGAGCCAACAATCATGGCGGAAACGAAAGTAGCCAATCAGACAGACAATAGCTCGCAAATATACAGCCTCGTGCTCCTTACTATTCGGCCTAGTTTTCTTTTATCGTAATTAAATGAGAAAGGCAAGGCATTGCATTGGCAACATTGTCAAGGCGATTGGAAGCGGGCGTCTGGTACGATCCTCCTACGTGTCGTGTGCAAAATACAAGTTGTGACAGGAAAAGAGCAGCGTTCTGCATTTTATTCATTGTTTCGTCTCGTCGGTGTGGAACGGATCTCAATACAGTACGCTTGACGCTGTTCCTGATTGTAACTGTAGAAAATACAGTACGTACAGTACTGTATACGTAAATTGTTCTTAGGATATGCTTAATGTTTTTTAAGTGTACTAGAGTGAAGACTTGAAAATGGGTGATAAACGAAAAAAAAAAAGTTGTAGTGCCTATGGAGGAGACTTTCATAGAACTTCGGCCTATCTGACTTTTTTGTTATTCGGCCTCCCCTTCAGCCACATTAGGCCAGATACTCAGCAGTCTACTGTGTGGTAAATACGCGTATATATTTTTATATATTGTTTTCCTAAAGGGGATGGGTCTTTAAATCCCGAAACCTCCCATGTATACGTCATTGCACGGAACTATGCATTATGAAAGTGGAAAAGAAATGAGATATTAGCTGGGAGGTATATATATATATATATATATATATATATATATATATGTTCCCAGCCAAGTATTGTAATGCAGGTCAAGTAATATTAGTAATACGTATAAAGCTGTTAGTTACATTATACAAACAAGAATTTTAGGAATGATCTAAAAAACAGATCAAAAGATTTCGGTCTTGGTCAAGAATTTTAGTAATGACCCGAAAAATGCATGAAAAGATTGCAATCGTGGCCAATAATTAGTTTTTGGATCAGGGCCACAAAATTTTTAAACTGTCCCTAAATCAAGTTTTCGTACTTTTTGCAGAATAAGCACATCATATTGAGTTAAGTAATAGTTTGGGTTTTGATACACTATATACATGTATATTTCTCCAGGTATAAGGCCTACAAGGAAATTTTTGATTGAAACATATTGGAGTTTTTGATCAGGAGCCACAACATTTTTAAATGGCCCATAAATGGAGTTCTCGTATTTTTTACGGAATAAACATCATACTGAGTTAAGTGATACTTTGGGTTTGGCTACACTATATGTAGTTTTACAGATATAAGGACTACACGAAATTTTTTGCCTGAAATATATTGGACCTTTTGATCGAAAAATTGCTTCGTCTGAAAAGTATATATATTTGCCTCTCCGCAAAAAATGAAACCTGTGGCATCAAGTTGATTAATAACTGTTTATAACTAATAACATACACCATTCAAACGTATTATATACCAGGCGAGTCAATAAAAAATAAAAAGCTACTAGCAAATATCTGAAAATACACCGACATTAAAGGCCATCCGCATCTGCCTAAAGAAAAGGGCCTCGACATTGGGCACCGATTCTAGGGAGCTCGGGCCGCCTCTGCAGATCGCTTGGGCCTACGCATTTGTATTTAAAGTCTCATTGATGTCTTGTTAAATGAGAAAAGTTGTACAGAAATCGGCGTGGGCTCAACTTGTAAAATTTTTGTGAAAATATCATTTTTCAAACATTATTGTTAACTTTTCTCACCAGAATGTAATTCGTGTCACTATACTTAGATAAAAGTTGCATACTCTTTTTTCTTTTCTTTCTTTTTTCTTTCTTTTTTTTTTCGTGAAGATCACAAATATAGTAACACCAGTGTTCAGCAGAATCGAACTGGACTCGCAAAAATTTCCGTTAACGAAGGTAGATCTATGAAGAAAAAAAAAAGCATGTATGTAATGAACATACATAATTAAAATACAATGCTGTACGTACCTTAGTCGATTGACAGTCTTTATTTCTACTAGGGTCTACGAATTAATAGCTTTACACACAAAACTGACAATGAACAGAAAAAATACTATACACACATTAATTTAATTTTTCCAATAATTAAGGAGGGTTTTTTGTACACGCTGCTGCTTGTCTGCTCGATTTTCTGCGGAGATTTTAGCCTGAGAAACCACACTAAGCATATCAGTGTCATTTCGGAGTAGAGCAAATGTTACTGTTTCTTTAAACTTTTGGCAGAGTCTTGATAAGTCATTAGCTTATACTCTCTCTCCAACTCAATGCTTATTTCTCTTCTTTCTCCACCTCCTCTTCTTTCAGACTTTCCATATAATTCTCACAATTAAAACATGTATATATGAGTCGTATCTGTTTCAGTGTGCACATCACTGTTTATTTTGCTAAAAATATATATCTAACCTCTCATAGAATGTCTAGAAACTTTCTAAATGTTATATTTCGAAACTTGAAATTTTTAGTAAAAAGGCTTATTTTGATTTCCGTTGTTCGTGTAATACAGTTTTCCTTTAATGAACAGAATTTAAAATGATTTTTGCCAGTAAATTCATGAGACCGTGAAATATTTCCATTTAACACAAGCTCCTACTTAATAAACGGTCCGTTGAAGATATGTTTTACTGTATAATATATTAAGTATAAGAATAAAACTTGTAATCGGAACATAAGAAAACTTCTGAACTATCTGAAATGAATGTTTGAAAGTAGTTGTCACTTATTTCGAACTGGTTTTTATAACGTGACTTCTAAGCGGACCCGTGTCCCAGCTTATTTTTTCTTGAAAATTCTCGTTTTAAGGGGGAAGGGAGGTTTTTTTTTTTTGATAATTTCTTTGTTCACATTGGAAGCAACATTGCCTGTTGTTCCTTAGTTGGATTGTTGTTTAGCGTTTCTTTCAGCACTGAGACTATATGACATATGGACCTACAACTTAACGTGGGATGGAGCTACCTGATCTCTCCTACGCCGAAGGCGAGTACGCTAACCATACAGTGAGGGAGCTATTGTGCTGCCAAAATGACTTGAGCCGTGGCAAAAATGCGAACTAACGCTCACACCCTCACACACCCACACGTTGAACCAATAAGGGTTCAGTTGTTGCTAAGCGAGAGAAAGCGAGTGGATTTCCTTCAGCCGATAGCAGCGCTTGCAACGGAAGACTAGGGATCAAGTCAATGTGGCATATCAATAGCCTGTTTGTGATTACCTTACGGGAAAACGGTTGAACAGTTTGAAATGAATTTTTGGAACATAGTAGGACCTGCCTTTAGCTGTTTTCTTTCTCATGACAACTCAATTAAGGAACGGGGCCACGGTGGCTCAGTGGTAGAGCGTTCACCTCTGGTGCATGGGGTTCCGGGCTCAAAGCCTGCTCCCGCCAAGTGAACTTTCTGGTGGATATACACCGTGTGTGTGGGTTTTCTCGGAGTTTTCCCGTTTCCTCGCACTTTCTTCATTTCACCATTTCATTCATTTCTCATCATCACCGTCTCCTTTAGCCTAACCGGCGTAATCATGGGACGTAAAACTCAAAAATTTCATTTCATTTTTTTTCAATTAAAGAACGTACCCTAAGGCAATAAAGGATTTCAAAATTTATTTCTAAAAGAGACTATTTTATTTGTTTTTATCATTATAGTTTCCATACCCAATCCTGTCTACTTTTCCTGCGTTTCTTCAGTACTTGCAACCTTAAGTACGTTACTACTGCAGGTGACGATCATCCATACTGGCTGGACAAGTAGGCATAAAACTTTTTTTTCTTATCTGTGTTAGCAGGTTCTCTGCATTGCATTACGAACATAATGCTAAAAGAGTACCAGGAGGTAAACACGTGCTGGTCTACCGAGTCTAAAATAAAATGAAATAAAATAAACGTCCCACAGTTTAACGTCCCACAATTAGTCTGTTTGTGAGGTTAAAGAAGATGAATGATCGAGGCAAGTGAATGATGATGGAAGAATTGGTGGAATGAAAGTGTGGTAGGAAACTGTAGTTTCCCGAGAAAATCCACGGTCACAATGTTGTCCACCAGAAAGTTCACTTGGCCGGTGGTCGAACCAAGGACCTCTCACATCAAAGTTAAGCGTTCTAGCTACCGGGTCCGAACTTCTTCAAAAAATATTTGTTAACTCGATGTACATTTGTACACTCTCTTAATAAGACCATCCTTGTTCAGTACAGAGAAATAATTGAAATAATCTAACGATTTGGTCTCACATATCATCTGTGGTCTTTTTTTCCTTACCGAAACAATCTAGTTCTATATATTTTAAATCTCAAAATATACGTAGCAGGACCTAACAATTATTTATCGTCTGTTTGGGTGCAGAATAACACCAGTTGTCTGTTCGGGGCTTAACTACTTACGTTAGCGCCGGAAATTACGGACAATCAGAAACATCAGACCGTCACCACTCCCTTGCTGTCCATTACAACGAGGAATGAATGTTTCTAAATTTAATATTACTCAAAATTAAATACAGTGGGACATCGATAACTCGAAGCTGAAGTGAATAGATAAAAATTCGAGTTATCGAGCTTTTCGAGTAATCAAGGTGGCCACAACAAAAATTCGAGATACCGAAGTTGAGCGTTCCTCATGAAAACTGACTATATAGGATAATCTCTATAACTAGAAGTTTTATTCATTCAACTTCGGTAAGTCGAAGTTGTCAAAGTTCCTTCAATTAAATAAGAAGACAGTAAAATTAAAAAAAAAAAACTAGAAATGAGTAAAACACAATTACCGTACACATTAACAACAATGACGACTACATAAAAGCATAGAGCTATAGCTTCGAGTTATCGTGTTAACATGAAGAAAAATTCGACTTATTGAGCTAAACTTCGACTCGTAGAGGTTAACAGATACGAAAGTTCGAATTATCGAGGTTGTAATTTTTAAACATTCGAATACAGAGGTTATTTTAACATTGACTAAAAAGTGAAATCTTTGAGTTTTACATTCCACGGTTATGCCGGTTAGGCTAAAGATGGTGATGATTAGAAATGACTGAAATGGTGGAATGAAGACAGTGGGAGGAAACGAGAGAACCCCGAGAAAACCACGCACACAGTGTTTGTCCACCACAAAGTTTATTTGGCTGGAATCGAACCAAGGACCTCATACAGCAGAGGTGAACGCTCTACCGCTGAACCACTGCGGCCCACAAGGGAATGCGAAAAAAGGTCTGAGTTATGAAGAATTCGTGTTATGGAGGTCCATTTCTATTATATTATATACAACAAAGCTTATGTTTCATGACGTAAGAGGCATTGAAATTGATCTGAAGAAGAAACGAGCAAAAATATTATAGAATTAAAATTCCTTTCCGTTTCGAAGGAAATAGAAAACTCACATAGATCAATGGGTTAAAAAAAAAAATACGATGATGATGCAGGTATAGTGTTATCCACGAAACGAGAAATAAGATTTTCTCGTCTCGATTCGTAAATTTGTACAATTCTCGTCTCGTCTCGATTCTCGAGAAAAAATTGTTCATCGCACCTCGAAAATTTTCTCGTCTTGCTTTGTAAATATATGTAAAATAAATCATGCCCTATCTTCTAAATTTCATCTAGAAATTATTAGAACCTTATCACGCCACGTGGGATCCACGAAAGGTGTGATATAACAACATTATTACGAGGGATGATCGAAAAAAAGTTAGAAAGCAGAAAATTTTTATGTTATTTGCTACAACGTAACGAAAATTTATTTGTAGATTAATAACATGTCTACCTTGGTGTAGGTTTGAAGAGTTCGGATTCTGATTATGCATACTCGAGAATCGGGCTTTAAAAATGATAACTCGTCTGGAAGATTGGCTAAGAGTAGAAGTTAGGTAAGTGGTGCGGTTCCTGTGGACCAAAAACACCACACCTTCTGGCATTCATAGGCAAACTGTAGAGGTGTACGGGAAGGCTAAATTTCAAAGTAACATTTAGGGAAGTGGGTCGTGCCTTCAAAAACCAATATTGTTAATGATAACGCTGGACACAGCGGTAGACCCACTAACCACTGATGTTACGCTAGGAACGACTTGCACCACTTTCTACAACCATGATCTAGTCCCAGTGACTTTAACCTTTTCCTTCTTTTAAAACCAAAAAATGGCTGGTCACCATTATCTGGCATGTGATTGTCATAACCGCTGTCTCATGGTGGGTACGAGAACTTGACGTGGATACTTATGCAAATGGTAAAGAAAACTTTATCTACCGTTGTGATCAGTGAAGCCAAATCTAGCATCTTGGTGCTAGATCTAGCATAATCCACAAGCATTTAGCATCTAGCATCTTGACTTTAGCATCCTGGCCAAATCTAGCATAATTTCATTTTAACCTTTGTTAAAAAGAAAAAGAACGAAAATTTAGATGGTTTAAAGACCGTCGGGAATTATTCTTTTTAGTTGAAGCGATAGTTGGAGCAATGAAACCAGTAAGTATTTCTGCGGTTGTAATTTTTTGTTGAATTCAGAGCAAACGCAAATGTTCAAAAATAGCAAACGTGACTGCAAAACATATTTACTTACCCATAGTTTTATTACTGCCAACTGACACCTGAATGTGTGATTATCTGGGATGTTTCTGTTCCTTTCAATTTACAACTTGAGAGGGGAGGGATTTGAGCGTCAGGGGACAACTAGTAATACCCTAAAAGAAATGCTTCAGGGCTGTGTCGGAAGCGGCATGTTGTATATATATTTCTTAAAATGTTATCCATTCATAAAATATAAATTCGACCATCCTCCCCTATAACGTGCCATTTATCATCATTCCTAACAGCGTCATATGAAATTTGTACACGAATACAGTTAATATACTTCATTAAAATAATGAAGATAAGTAGGGGCGTGTCTTTAAAATTAGTTAGGAAAGATAATTTGAAAATCTGGCATAATTTACAAAAATCTAGCATAATTCAGACCCGTGTTTGGCATCATCGCGAGTCTCGAGTGTGGCAACCCTGGTTGTGATCAACAGTTGAACAAAAACTCCGATTAGATCGAGGACTATTGTTGAGTGTCCTCTGTCAACAGATGTGTTATCTTCCAGTTATGTCTCACACACAATAGGCTTTGTAACCATTTTTCGATCGTTACTCGTATAAACGTAAGGTATAGCCTATTTATTATTGGAGTATATTGTGAAATGAGTTGTGTATCTTTAAACGTTGATAAATGGTCATTATTGTGTTTGAACAATCATTTCTGTCAAATTTGTAGTTTTTATAGAATTAGACATTCTAATTCTATAAAAATTATTAATTAGATAACATTGAAACAGTGTTTGAGATCTAAGGTTTGGGTGAAGTAGTATTGGCCACAAATCTCATGAAAAATCTCGTCTTGTCTCCAAAACGAGTCGAAAATTGTCTCGTCTCGAATTTATAAAGGTATTTCTCGTTTCATTTTCGCAACATTAAGCAAAGGAGATACTCATCACCGTTAATACTCTGGCACTTGGTTATGTTCATACATTAATTCCAACAAGATGCATTGAGTGCTCACTGAATTGCGACCACCCCTCCACAAAAGAAAATGTGGCCAGCAGCCGAGCTCATTACACGAGCTCTGTTTTAGTATAGCAGAGAAAAACACACTCGAGGCTACATGTTGGCAGAGCGCATACTGTTTTGATCGGAGGTGGATAGGATTTATTAGCATTCCAAAAGAGCATGATTGTGGGTACCCGAGCAATAACCCAAACTTGTCGGATGCGCCCGTTCCTGGTCAGTGAAGGTGTACAAGGAGTGGAAAGGAAATGGGATAGGGTCTCCAAGAGACCAAACTGCAGGGGAGTACGGAAGTTCTAAACGCGGGACGAGCGTTGCGTCAAACAACTCGTGAAAGCCAAACGAACCACCAGTGTCCGGGAATTACGTGATCAATACAATGGTGGATGCATTACACGTATCCCATGCAGCTACAGGGCGTACACAGTCATGTATGAAGTTCCACAGCAAACGACCCACTCGTCACCCACTTACGACTCGTCACCGCTGAATTCATTACGCTTGCGCATAGGAACAACCTAGTTGGACCGTGAATGATTTGGTCCGATAAATCACGATTTGTGCTACTGCTCTCGGACGGGCGTGTACATGTGTAACGCTAACAGCTATGGATTCCTCGTGCATGGTGCGTACTGTACAGGCAGGTTAGGGTGGCTGTATGATTTGGGGATGCTTCTGTTTTCATGGACTGGGACCGTTGATGTGCATGGACAACAATGTGACATCCGTTGTGTACTTGCACGTGTTAAAAGATCACGTACACTTTACAATACAAAACTTCTACCACACGAAGGTGGCATTTTCCAGGACGACAATGCACGGTGCCTCCAAGCCAGAACGGTGCTTGCTTGGCTTAAGGAACAGACCTGCAGCATGTAAATTGGTCCCCCAACTCACCGGATCTTAATCCTAAAGGACATTTATGAGAAGTTGTGGAGCGAGCTCTTCGCACCATGACTCCTGCACCGACATCTGTGGGTTCATTGTGGTATGACATGAGAATATTTCGTTTCAGATCCCCGTGGAAATACATCAACAACTACAAGAATCCATGCCACGCTCTGTCCAGCCTGTCGTCTAAGCAAAAGATGGACCAAAAAAGTATTAGGTAGGTGAATGCAATTCAGTAAACACTCAATGTACATATTGAAAAAGTGAGGATTTCACTGAAACACTTTGTTGTAGTTCTGTCTCGGAGACAACTTTGTCAAACAATGGGTCACGGTAGCTCAGTGGCAGATCGCTCACCTCTGTTGAGTGAAGTTCCTAATTCGATCCCAGCTCTCGTCAACTAAGTTTTGCAGTGGACAAAGATCGAATGGATGGGTTTTCTTATCAGAGTTCTTCCATTTCCTACAACTTTCTTAATTCCACCATTTTTTTCAGCATAATCATCACCGTCTCTCTTACTCTCGGAGCATAATCATAGAACATCAAACTTAAAAAAAAAAAAAAAAAAAAAAATGGTGAACACTTGAAGCTTATGCATCAATGTCTAAATATGTATTGGGCCTGTGCATTGTCTATAGCCTTACTCTAAATTAATATTGATATAACTTTACAGTGTAATATAACCGAAGTTATAACATTTTAAACACTTTTCAATCTGAGTTTCGTAAACTTCAAAGCACTTCTGCAGCTCTTACCAGTGTTATCGATGATATACACTCTGCTTTGGACAAAAGGAAGACTTACCTTACAGGTTATGGCAAAGGATTCCAGCCAGAAAACCACGACATTTTGCTCCAGAAACTTGCACAAAAATTTAGCTTTTCTCCTTCAGCTGGTAAGTGGATTCAAAATTATTCATATGACCAAAAACAATATGTGGTAGTTGAAAACTTAGTTTCTGGTCAGTGAAACGTCCCTTCTGGGGTTCCTCAAGGTAATGTTTTAGGACCTCTTCTTTTCTGTCTTTATGTTAATGACTTACCACACTCTCTAAACACTGTAAATATTACATGTATACGGACGATGTTCAATTGTATGTATTTTTGTTACCAAAGCAAACAGATACATGTATAACAAAGATGAACGAAAATTTGAATGATTTTGTTAAATGGTAGCACATGATTGTTTAAATGTAAATTTAGTCAAATCATAGTCAATTTTAACTGCTTTCAAACGTACGTCTATGTTATTAAATGTTCCACTTGTTCCCAATGTAACTTTAGACGATGTAGATATTCCTTTTTATTAATCTATGAAAAATCTTGGTGTCATATTTAACAAATATTTAACTTGATTTGATCAAATTATCACATCGTGTTAAAAGACTTTTGGAGTTATCCATTCCTTCAGCAAATTAAAATCTTTTTACCAATATAGTTTAAAAAAAAACTCTTATCTAAACTCAGGTGATACAATATCTGGAGTACCGTGGCAACCGTGATACGTGAGTCAAACTCTGTAGCGTATTTCTAAAGAGAAGTTTACAATTTATTGTTATCGAAGCAAGATATATACCATAGTTTAGCATTATAATACTTGTGTATGTGTTGTGGTGGAGAAACACAGTGTGCAAGAGTTTCCTCGGAGTTCTCCCGTTTCCTCCCACGTTCTTATTCTACCATTTTATTCATTTCTCATCATTACCGTCTCCTTTAGCCTAACCGGCATACGCATGGTACTGGTACACTCATGTCCAAAATGATTGTCACATATCTATAACTGTCTTCTTGTAACAATATAATATGTAAATTATTTTGCAGGGTACTTTTAATACTGATACTATGTGTATAATGGGGAAATGCATATTTGTGTTAAATTTCATAGCAAAAGAATTATAAATACAAAAATTAGAATGAGTAAAACAAAATGTTGCTAAATGGACAAGAAAGTTTCATTTTCGTTCTATAGTTCTCATTTGCTCCTCTTTTGACATGAAATTTGCCACACACATGTCTTTGGCGATTATACACATACTAATATTATAAGAAATACTAGGCGAATTCCTTAACAAATTATATTCTTACAACATCATATTTATAGATATGCGACAATAATTTTGGACATGAGTGTAAGTAAAACTCAAATATTTCATTTCATTTTATATCTATCTATCTATCTATCTATCTATCTATCTATCTATCTATCTATCTATCTATCTATCTATCTATCTATCTATCTATATGTTTCTGTGTGTGTGTGTGTGTGTGTAAGTGAGAGTCTGTTTCTTTAAATCATATGTAATAATTTTGTATTTTTTACTTTCTTATTTTTCTTACTGTAAAATATTGTCTTAATTTTTTAAAATCAGGTTTAGGTGGTAGATACGGTCTCTTATAGTCTTAACCTCAACATGTAAAACAAGTTGAAGTAATGAATAATAAAGCAATATTCATTGTCTGTACAGTGGGCACGGTGGTTCAGTGTAGAGCGCTTACCTCTGGTTCATAGAGTCCTTGTTTTGATTCCTGCCAAGTAAATTTGTGGTGGATAATATCGTGTCCGTAGGTTTCTTGAGGTACTCCCGTTTCCTTCCACATTCTCATTCCACCAATTCTTCCACCATAATTCACTCATCCTTAATTATCTGTCTTCCTTAGCCTAAAGAGCATAAGCGTGGGAGATTAAACTGAAAGATATGCATCATCTGTACAAACTTACACATTTGAAATCCGATTATTCATTTTGAGACTGCTTGTATTTATAACTCAAATCTTTGAATTTAGTACTAAGCTAATTCTACATTTATTACGTACATTTTATTTTGGCTAAAACTTGCGTGACATTATGGTGTTTAGCGACTAACATAATGGGCTGCAGGAAATATGTTTTCGTATATTTGCGTGTTTGACAAGAGGAAATTGCAAGTGCAGTGTACACGTGTATATTTTTTTTTCAGTAAAGAGAGGAGGAAACAGCGTTCCTATTCTCTGTTTCAGGCTATGAAAATATTAAAGGGAAATTACGTTACAGTGACGTCGTACAATGCGACGTTGCCACTAATAGTTATCACTATTAGAAACTAACGTCAAAAAATAGTAATATGTTCTGTTAGTCATTTTTTACTATTACTGAAGTGCTTTCAAATCAACATAAACAAAGAAAATATAATAAGAAATCAGAAAATAATAAGTAATCTATATAAATAAAACTTAATATTATTATTGTGGGCTACATTTGGATGTAAAAGGCACCTGAAGTGTCACTGTTCATCTCAGTGACCCCGTAAACTATGGATTCAACACTAATATAAGTCGTTTTCGATCATTTTTACATATATATCTCCATCCCTCTTCCCAAATTGTTGGGCTGAATTTGGATTTAAACGGCATCGGAAGTGTCACTGTTTTTCCCAGCGATCCAGA
Source organism: Thermobia domestica (assembly GCF_964235325.1). Classification (NCBI taxonomy): domain Eukaryota; kingdom Metazoa; phylum Arthropoda; class Insecta; order Zygentoma; family Lepismatidae; genus Thermobia; species Thermobia domestica. Next base: position 30,710,930 of record NC_137458.1, read on the forward strand.
AAACTACGGATTCGAGATTAATATCGGTAATTTTATGTATACAGTAGGACGTCGATAATCCGAACGTCAAAAATCCGAACGCTGTCCGTAGAAGCTTTTTACATTTTGTCTTAACGCTACTTATAAACAAACAATAGGGTTGTCCGTCCACGTTGTGTGAAGTCAGTGTTTTTACAAAAGCTCATTCATATGTAATTGTTTGTCATACATATTTGTATATTTATTTTTCCTTAGGCCTATACAAGTTAAGTTTTAAGTGCGAGTTACAAGAACAGTGTAATTTAGTGTACGAGCAGGGTCTTCAGAAACATTAAATGTAAATAGCTTTACGTACGGTATTACAATTATTGTATGTACTGCAGCGATTTATTTGTGGACTTTGTAGAAGGGGGGAATATTTATGTAAGATTGTGTTCCGTATAGCAGAACAACTTTAAAGTGGGGTTGGGACAAGGTTATTTTTAAACCTACCTACTTTGAAATTATGGTACTAATTTGATAGGCGACCCCCAAGTTCATCATTTTTTCCCACTTTTTTAATGCGGTTTCCGACGTTGCACTACCTTCAGACGAAAGCCTGTTACTTTGTGTACCGGAATTACTTGCCTTTTCATCCTCAGGAGTTTTCTTTTATTAAAATATAGCCTAATATTTATTTCCTTATAACGTATTTGTCAACGAAGAAGCTACCAATTCACAACTGCAGTGACTGCTCACTGATAGCTGAAAATGTTTATTATTATTATTTATTACTGTGCTACTCAGATGAAGAATAAGCAGTGGTATCAGCTGCAAGATTTTCCTTCTAGAAACAATTCTATAAACAAGACCAGCATAGTTCGCGACAATAAACATACTAAAAAAGTAAAAAAAAAAAATAAATAAAAATAAAAAATAAATAAATAAAATAAAATTAAAAAAAGAATAAAAAAAAAGTTACTAAAACATGAAGTTGAATCATTGTACAGTACTTTAAAACAGATTGTATAGCCTAAGAAAGGTGGAAAATATCTTTCCAGGCTGGGAACATTAAATTAAACTTAGAGACAGGGAACCCAAAACTTAGAAGGGAAGAAATTCCCAGGCTTCCCTGGCTACAAATAAATCCCTGATGCACTGTATAATCACTGTATCGATAGAAGTGCATACCGTGCAGTATATTTAAGGCTAAATGCCATTTTCTTGGTCATTTTCGAAAATCCGAATAATTTGAAAATTTGAGTTACCTGGGGTCCCACTTAGTTCCGATTTTCGACTTCCTAGTGTATATATATACACATCACTTTCCCTCCCCTAAGTTACATCGTCAAAGTGATATGATAAAAACCACCCAGGCCCGAACCTCATCTATGTCGAAAATTTGATTAAGATTGGTAGTTTTTAAGTCACAAACATAGTCACTTACATTTTTATTTATATAGATAGGTAGATAGTACAGGTTATTTATATGAAATCAAAAAGAGAGAAACAAATAAACCAAACAGCGGTGACTCAATAATAATATAGTAAATGTAATATACTTACTACAAGTAATTTACCTCCTCTGTCCCTTTCTAGAAGGTGCCTTGATGCCTCAGGACAAACCCTATCTTCCATGCTTGGTCAGCTGCTTTAATGCTAGAATCATGCCATGTCTTTACAATTTATTAGGGTTAGCCGATATTTGGTCAGTGTAAACAATAGGGTCTACACCTAACTGTTTCCCTGAGCTGCTTAATATTCTTCATATACTTCTGCTTGCTCAGTCTATGATGTCCTCCCTTTCAATCAATAGGAATCGGAACTTAGGAGGCATGCCCTTTGTGCTGGTTTAAACAAATAGCGTCCCTTTAGTATACGTGGTCCCTAATTCGATTCCCAGTGAAACATAACAAAAAATATTTTAGAAGTTCTATCAACGATTCGTTTCGTATACCCTAAAGGCAATGCTGGTGATGTTCAACTAAAATGAATTCATTTCATTTGTGCTTTCGAGACATAAATCTGAATTCCTTATCAAATAGCAGGAGATGCATTGTCCCTAGTGATGCAAAATCTGTCATAACTATATTATTTAAAATAAATATTTCTTATTGGAAAGACTTCATGATGATGGTAGTTAATGATGATGATACTAAGCTGATCTTCTATTTAAATAATACATTCATAAATCATATTTAGGTCGCATCAGTTTAAGGTTACATGGACAGTGCTAAAGCAAATGGTCAAACAAATCACTGCATGAATTGATTGATTATTGTCAAATACAAGAACTCAATTCTCGAACAGTAGCGAACACCTGTTCCATTTAGTTAATTATTATAGTTTTGATATGAAAACTAGTTTTCTCTTTGTCACAAACGAGTTCCTTATCATTGAAGGTGGAAACAATAAAAAAAAAAAAAGAGAGAAATGTAGAAGAAAAATAAAAAAATAAAGACAAAAGAGCTACTTGCACTGAAATTGCAAACTGATATATTGAAGGTGGATATTGAATTCTATAAAAATGATTATCTACCATCTTTTTCCTGCGGGTTTGTTTGCTTTATCTTTCACTAACGTAATAGATTATTATTTAAAAAAAAAACAGATACAACGAGATTGTATTTGTGCTGTTTAGGCCTTCCTGAGTGCGAGTGCTTTTCTCCTCTCCTACGTTGTTCATGATCGGGTACCATATTTACAATCGTTGCTTTTAAGATTTACTCTTTCTGGAGAAAGGGGAGGAGGCAAATGATCGATTGCACTGACTCGGCCCTGTTCCTAAACATATATAAATTTAAGAAATGAAATCTTTGAGTTTTACGTCCCACGATTATGCCGGTTAGGCGAAAGGAGACGGTGATGATGAGTAATGAATGAAATGGTAGAATAAAGAAAGTGGAAGGAAACGGGAGAACCCCGAAGAAACCCACACACACGGTGTTTGTCCACTACAAAGTTCACTTGGTGGGGGCTGGGATCGAACCCGGGACCTCAAGCACCAGAAGTGAACGCTTTACCACTGAGCCACCCCGACCCCTATATATTTAAGAGTTAATTATAATTTCAAGCTGTATCTTATTAATAGTGTCCGTATACTGTCATCTTGCTAATGTCATAACGAAAAAATCGTGCTTGCGTCCCTGCTAACAAGTTCTAAATTATAATATTTGCACCCCATGTCTATATAATGGTTCCACGTTTCGATAAAAATGAACTATTCTATAACAAGAAAAAAAGTTCGTTTCACGTATTGTATATCTACAAATCAGTTGGAGCAATATTTTAACTGTAACGTAGTAAGAAAAAGTGTCCATTTCCTAAATCCAATTACGTTTACAAAATAGTGGAAATGTTGGTGTTCAGAATAGTGTTAATAAGGATTAAAAATTGGTAGGAAAGTGTCGTCGATTTCGATTTCGAAACTGAAGATTTCGAGACAACTTTATTATATATAATTGATATTAGTAGTAGTATTTTTACTTTTCTCTAATTATCATGTACATAACGAATATACGATTTTTTTTTTTTTTTTTTTTGTAATGTATGATAATGTTGACTGCGAAAATCGATAATTTTCTTCTGAGCTTGGCAACTCTGAATTGCAGCTTCTTTATTTCAAACTAGGAAAAGTGCTGTAACTATATTGTAGTGTTTGGTATAGTCAAATGATAGACCGGGTGTCTTTTCCCCTTCACCAAGTTTTATTACAAAATATAATACAATGAATACAAGTGTCTCTAATTCAATGTCTCTTCCTCAATGACCAAGTGAAGGAATACTAAATGTTTTGCCGGGTGCCCCTTCCACTCATGGCAGTTTCCAGAACACTTTGGCAGGTTGTAGGTTAGACTTGGATTATAAGTTTAAGACGGATCCCTAGCCCAGTGCGACATAGGGTAAGGAAGAGGTGCTCCTAGTCTACAGCGACATAGGAAGGTAAAGGTTAGGCGATCAGTTGGTCGACTGATGCTGGGTCGGAAATACGGAAATACGGAAATAAATTAGAGAATAAAGAGGGCCCCTTAGCAAGAAAGCTCGCCCCCTTGAGTGATGCACCAACCTATATCTACGTGCACCTCCTACATGCAGTTAGAGATCTAAAGCAGCATGTCGTCTGTGGTGTCGCGCCGCGGTTTTTATCCTAAGACATTTACCGGACAGTGTGTGTTAGAGAAAGAAAGAAGAGTAAAATAGAAGATAGGAAAGCGCGTGAAGATTTTTCACCTCACCATTGGCTTGGGTAGTAGGAGGGAAAAACCTGGGAAACACATGGAGTCCAGGAAAACCCCCTTTATCGGTCATGCACATGCTCAAGTTATTTACATGGTAAACCACACTGAGAAGGGGTGGAAAAACCCATGTAAAATTATTATTTTACTGTCTGTATTTAATCTAACTTAAAAGCTGGGTGTGATTTAATCTAATTTGTTAGTTGTCTGTAGTTTGGTGGGCAAGTTTGGTTAGTGGGTCTTTGTGTTATTTTTAAGCATGCAACTTGGTCCTTGGCCTCGCCTGGTCGTCATCGGTTTTCGGTGGTCGCACCTTATCCATGTCCCTCTCTTCCCTCTGTCGGTTTGGATTTGGCGCTGCTTCCCCCGTTCTGTCTGCTTCTAGTGGCTATCTGAGGTTTGCTGACATACAGTTCGCCGGTTGTTGTTGATATGGTGTTTATTGTCAAGTGGAAGATCTGTTTTGTTGCTGTAGCTATTGCATCGGTGAGTCTAGGTCTGTTCGCTGGTGGCGTCGTCATCGTTAATATTGATGTAACCCACGTTACTATTTGTTGCGTTGCTCTATTAATAACTTCGTCTATTGCTTCAGATGTGATGTAGTTGTGGGGTTCGTCTTGTTTTTGTAGGACATCTTTCTCTGCTTGATGATTTTTTGTTTTCGTCTGTCCCTGATAAGGGCCTGTTTTTGTAAAGTTTTCTTCCGTGATAAGTTTTGGCTTCGTGATTTGAGTTGAGGCCTTCGGTCTCATGGGACAGTCGCTACTTCCTGTTCTGTGGCCAGTTGTTTTGCATGTGGCACAGAAGTTCCTGTTTGTTGCCATATTACATGGGTCTTTGTGCGTTTGGCCACACCTGTGGCACACTCTCTCGCTGGTACATTGAAACTTCCGGTGCCCATATGCGTAACAATTCCAACAGGGTGATGGTCGAGGTTGGCTTCTTGATTGTTCTACTCTGTAAGTCTTAGATTCTGTCTGTAGGCCTTGTGTAATGAGCTTGTTGACGTCTTCTGGGTGTGTTGTAAACATTCTCACTAGTGGAGTTGGGCCATCGTTTGATTGGATTCTGTTCAGGCTGGTAAACTGTATGTTTTGCTTCTGTAGTTCTTCTTGTAGGCTTTTTAGATCCTTGGTTATGGGAAAGCCTTTAATTACACACGTGAACATGTGTATCTTCTTCTTCCTCTGGTTAGGTTTTGGTGTTTGGTTCTTCCCTCCATCTTGACTGGCTTCTGGTAGGCTGCTAGTTGGGGGCTGCTGATTGGTAGTTAAAGTTTTGCTTTGGTCCTGAGAAGGGGCTGAGTTTATGGTTTGTGCCTGTGGCTCGTTTCCCACTTTAGCTGGTTTGGTTTTCACCTGTGTGTGACTGGTTTCCACCTGTGTGTGTTTGGTTTTTCTTCTAAGAGTTTGGTTCCTTCCTGTGTGAGATTTTTTGACACTGCTTCTGTTGTCTTCTCTTCTGGATTTTTCTTCTTTCTTCCTCTGCGTTGAACTACCTGGAAGTGGTGATCTTCTTTATCGGCTTTCTCACATGAGATTTCTGGTTGGAAAGCTGCTTGGTTGTCAACGTTCAGTCCGTCTTGGGATAGCTCTGGAGCTGTGGGATGGTGGTCCTCATAAGGCCCGGAACCCTGTTTGCTGTGTTTCTGGTTTGGTGTGATAGGCGTCAGCGACACCCCGTCATCTTGGCATCTTTTTCCTCTCTCGTAGAAAATTGCACGGGAACCAAATTCAGCTGCCCAGAAGATCTTGAGAAAGATTTCTCTCGCTGCTGCTGACTTGAAGTATACTCCAAAGTAGTCCTTCTCGTCAACTGCACTGAATTCCCTGGGATCCATCCTCTCTTCTATAATGGCTCTCACGTCTTGTTCGGAAAATCTGCTGTTAACATTTTGGATGAACACCGGTGGCACTGACAGCGCCAGCAGTGCATCGGCGTCTAGCATTGTGCTCAAGTTCTGCTCCTGCAACTCCTTCGCTTCACCTCTGTTGTCCTCTTCTTCGGCATAGGTTTGCCTTCTTGTTTCGTGTTGCTTTCTCTGGTTGTGTTTGTTAGCTGCTCCCACCTCATCTGCAACCTTCCTGGCAGGCGTCTTCTGTGCTCGTGGCATGGCTCTAAACAGGGCCGGAAATTGAGCTTGCAAATGTGGTAGCTGGGAATGGTCCTGACAAGGGCCAGATGTACAAAGGATAGGTAACTTTAACTGCGTGTGTATGCTTCGCTAATGCTATCCCAAAGAGATAGTATTGCGTTCCCGTCAGCCGACTGTCGCCAAGGGCTGTACAACCTATATGGCCAGTGCGAATCTTGGTCCACAATAGGGGGTCAAGCCGACGGAAAACAATGCCTATTTCCTCAGGAAGCGGTGAGTGTTAAGTGTTGTGAGATCAATTTTATTATTCACGAACTCTTCTCTTTAACCACAGAATTATCTCAAAAGACTATTCTGGTACTTTGGTGTCTTGCTTCTGACCACACCTTCGTTAACACCGCAAGGTCTCCCGGTGTGTCACGGCGTCTTCTAATACAGCAAACAGCATCTTCAGCGTGAAATTCTTCTCTGTGAGTGATGCTGGGTCCCTCGGTGATCCTCCTTTTATTTGTCCTCCTCGGGTTCTTCCGTGAGGTCCGTCTGCTTTCGGTGTTCCTTTCGCGTTGGCTTGCTGTCTGCTATGTTGTTTGTAAATAATAGCACGTGTTGACTTGATACGTGCGTCTGTTGTGATGTGGGGATCCTTGCAATATTCAGATTTGGAGATTAATATTTGTGTATTTCTACAGTAAGATATTGTAAGAATTTAATTACAACTCTAACTGTATTGTTTAAATTTAATTGTTCATATTTGAAAATAGATAATGAACATGAATATGCCTTGCTGCTTATTATTAAGATAAGGGCTGTAACCATATTTGGATTTAAGGATTGATTGTTTTATAATCGCACGGTAGATAGTGGACAAATTAGAAAGGAAACCTAATATAAACAATTATAACTGGATATGGTATACATGAAGCTGCATCTGTTCCCGAAGGAGCAGGACGCTCATACTTTTAGGGATTATTCATTGAGTATGTACGAACCTACAAAAGGGGTAACAAAGCGACTTTTATTTACTTATCGACTGATACGAAAATAAAAAAGAACGTACCTGTACTTTATATCTGCATGTGTAGTGCCCTTGTACTTTATCTATGACTATGTGTGTGGGAGGGCGGGGAATTTAATGCATATCGCATGTCTTGTGCACATGGATACTTCTTACCATTGCACTACGTAGAAAATTTATGGTATTTCATGTAGAAGTGGTAATAGAACACAGAAGAAACGCAAATCAGGGGGTTCTCATGTATACTATTACCTTATAACTTTTAATTAAATAGATTTTAACTTATAGCGTACAACCAGCAGAAGGCAGTTAATGCGGGATGAAGCAAATGTACCTTTGTACTTCCATCTCCTGGACCACCACTTGAATGAATTTTCTATTTCCTGGAACGGTAGCGGTGGCTCAGTAGCAGAGCATTCACCTCTGGTGCAAGCGCTGCCGTGTCGCGACAAAACGCTGTAACTTGAGTTACATTGTTTTGTCGCTATAAGCATTTTTGAATTTCCCGCCACCGATATTTATGTTCACCAGGCCCAGCATTGAGCTGAGTCAAATACTTTTGAAAATATACCAAAGAGAATTTTGATGTAAGTAGGAAATTAGCCGGTCTATAGCGACTTTACTGCTCTTTTTCTCAAAACTGCTCCGCCAAAGTTACAGCGTTTTGTCGCGACAGGGCAGAGTCCTTGGTTCGATCCCAGCTCGCGCAAAGTGAACTTTGTAGTAGACAAACACCATGTGGGTGGGTTTTATGCACTTTTTTCATTCCAGCATTTCTTTCATTTCCTAGATTTTTATCATATCTTTGCTCAAGATATATATATATATATTGTAGAGGATATCAGGCTTAGCGCCTATTTTGAATTCTCCCTGTATGTTGTTATTGTTCTTCAAACAAGAAATTGTAATTATTAAATAATAAAGAAGAGACTTCCCTATGTTGTCACCTCATCCCAATACAAATTCATGCTTACCATTCTCTTCCTAGTTTCCGTAACTTCACCAAAACAAACTCAGCCACGCCGTTTCAGCAATTAAACTTCCCTATTAACCAACATAATTGTGATGAGCTAGTCATCCACGTGCGGAGCACCAGGAAGAAGCGAAAGCTAGGAAGTAGAACAAAACCAGGGGACACGGAACCCTCCGGGTGAGAAGTGTGACAGGAGCCGCCAGAAACACACTTTGGACCCTATTCAGAAGAGTCGTCGTAGCAGCAATTGAGAGACGGTCGGCACGCCTGGGCCCTCACCATCCACTGCATGACAGAGGTGTCATTCCGAAGAGGCCAGGACATCTGGGAGCTGTTGCCCTGAGATCGAGAGGTTCTTCACTCTCGAACGTGAGGTCCAAGATCGATACCAGACGGAACCACTCAACGGATTGGAGGATAAGGCTTCACCCAATATTTGAAGAGGCTCATCACATCGAAATGGCTGAGGTACAGTAAAACCCTTTCCTTTCCTAACCTTTGCGTCTCTGTGATTTCTTCTATTAGAAAACATGCATTTCATTTCGCTCATCCCCAATTAATTACTTCAGCGCTGTACTGCTCAGATCCCCACGTACTTTCTCTCTTGCCATGCGAAGTGCTATCCCCACATTCTTTCAGTAAAGAACTGATAATAGAGCAAATAACTGTGGTTGTAACCCCACAGTACAGTACAGCAAGATGGTGGAGATGTGGACCTTCACTTTGTGAAGATTTTTCAGGCCTTTGCCTAGCATTTAGGAATTTTTTTCTCCTAATATAGAAATGCAGCTTCTGTGAGACATTGTTATTATAAATTCCGAACCGTAAGACATTTAAATTAACGTCAATCCATCGATTTTTATCGTATCATTTTTTTGTTACAATTCTGTTACATCAAACCATGTCTTTCTTATTATTTATTTTTTGAAGTGACGCAAAGATTGGGTTTATTTTAACTTTAAGTATGTTGTGTTGACACTGATTTTATGTGCATGTTTACTTAGCATTTTCTGCATGTTTCGATTATTAGCTGAACAGTATCTACAGCCTTTTGATGATCTAAACGATATTTCCACTACGCAGTACTTTGAACCTATAATTTGTTCATCACCGATTGCCATTCCGGTTACTAGAAATTTTTATACCAATCTTAAAGACAATTTGCATTTATCTACCCCAGTTTCAAGTATTTCTTATTCTTTCACACCGGACAGTTTAAACATGGCCCAGAATAATAGTGAGAATGTAGAAGGTTCATTGACCTCGATTCATACGATAGTTAGGCCCGAACCATTTTATGCTAAATTAGGAGAAGACATCAGGCGATATTTGCAGAAATACGAGGCTATTGCCTCCATCAATAATTGGACAGGCATAAGAAAAAAGCTAATACTATGTACATTGATGAAGGGTCCGGCTGAATTTTGGATGGACAATACTTCCAAAAAACCCGAATTTGCTAATTGGACTTACGATGAGTTCAAAGCGAAATTAATAGAAGCTTTTGGGAGCAACACCATGCCTCAGTTGACAGAAAGTGAAATGCGTGCTCGCGAACAAGGAGAAACTGAGAGCATATCTGATTATGTTTACTCTAAACTTAACCTCATTTTGAGGGTAGACCCTCAAGCCCCCCCAGCGAAACAAACACAATTAATCATAGAAGGTTTGCAACCAGAGTATTTTAGAGCCGTAATTCGTAAGGAATATGATTCAGTTGAAAAACTGATATCAGACTTAATAACTGAGGAAAAAACAAAGATCTTATTAGAACGGAAAACCATCGAGAAATACATTAAGCGTAATTCGTCAATATTGCAGTCTTCATTAGTTTCTAGTAATACGAATGTTGACCCGATGAATACGCATTCTTGCTCTCAGCCTACCCCACAGTCCAGAGCAGTTGAGAAAATTTCTGCTCAGAAAAATGCTGACGCGCATGTAAACTCTCAGGTCCCTGACTCCAATGCACTGCAGCAAATACAGCAACAGTTAGAGAAACTTTCTTTAAATATTACGTCTCTCACTGCAAATCAAGGTCAATCGACAAACACAGGAAATGCAAGTTCATCTTTTCGTGGTAATAACAAAGGAAGAAGAGGCCGAGGTAGAGGGGGAAACCAAGTTCGCTACTACAACAATTATGCTCAAAATCAAGGGAGTAATAGTGACAGGGGTAACGCGATTGACAATAACTCGAGTGACCAGGGTTCAAGCCCCGCTGTGGGAACTTCTAAACCACCACGTTCTCCTATTGTCTGTTGGCGCTGCCAAGGATTAAATCATATAGCCCGAGATTGTCGCGCATTTTTAAACGAAGAAACGGAATAGTTGGTTGGGACACAACTATTCGTCATTCTGTGTTACAAGTCCCTATATTCAAGGAATCAGAACTCCCATACATTAATATTAGAGCAGGGAGCGTGTACACTCCATTGTTAATCGACTCAGGATCACAAGTTTCTTGTCTCCCTGAAAATTTAGTTCCTAAAGGAGCAAAGAAAATAGCAATTACTACAAAATTAAAGGGAGTGACGGGCAACACAATTGAAGTATCTCATATTGTCTTTTTGCGTTTCTTCATAGGAAAAAAGAGCTTTACGCATCCGTTCAGAATAATTCCTCGGTTTCCATTTAAGCCTTTGCTTGGTCAGGATTTCTTAACATCCCATAATGTTTTCCTGGATTTTCAAAACAATATTTTTTCAGTTAATAGATTTGGGAAACCACCTGTAAACCAGCTTCCACGTAATAACAATGAGGGTGTAATTTCTGAAACTTTAAAAGAGAAATTAGCGTCTCTTTCTAAAGCTGTTTACACACTTTCTGAACGAATAGTGCTTCCAGCGAAAACACATACTCGAGTTTTTCTCACTAAACGTTACGATATAGGAGGAAATAAGAATCTTTTAGTGCCAAATATTTCTTTGCAGAATAAATTAGAAATTTTTATTCCTTTTTGTGTGTTGTCACCATCTCAGCCTTGTGTATGGATTACGAATCCTACTATTAATGACATAACGTTAAACGAGGGTCAAGAAATAGGGTTAGCCGAAGTATTTGAAGAAATATCAGAGGAAGACTCTGCTTATCTAGTAGGTCAAATTCAGGAGGAATTGTCACCGGAAATTTTAGAAAAAAGAAAACTGTTTGACAGGTCACAAATTCAGGTTAACCCCGAACTTTCTGAAAGTGATAAAGAGAAATTTTATGATCTCGCTTATCGTTATAGTGATATTTTCATGTGGCGCGACCAAGATTTTTCTTTTGCTAAGGATTATGAATATCAAATCCAGCTCAAAGACAACACGCCCATTTGTAAACCAGCCCTACCTATACCGTACCATTTGCGCGCTGTAGTTAAAAAACAGCTGGATAATTTATTACAAAGAGGGATCATTTCGAGAACTGTATCCCCATGGAACTCACCTATTCTTTTAGTTAAAAAACGAACAGGTGATTATCGTTTTGTTTCTGATTTTCGGGCTGTAAATGTAAACTGTAGGGTGGATTCCTTTCCGATTCCTAGCATGGAGGACGTGTTAAATCGTGTTTCTGGAAAGAAATACATTACAATGTGTGACCAAAAAGATGCCTTCTTCCAAATCCGCATTACAGAAGATAGCAAACCAATCACAGCATTCTCTGTTCCGGGGGAGGGATCCTTTCATTATAATGTGGTTCCTCAAGGATTACTTTGTTCTTCTGCGGCGTTGAACCGGCTCATAAAACTGACATTAGCCGATATTCCATCGCCCCACATATTGAATTACCTAGATGACTATTTTATAGTATCTGACACCATACCGGAAATGTTAGAATTATGCACATTACTTTTTGATGCTTTTCGCAAGCGAGGTTTAAAATTGTCTCCAAAGAAAACCAAGTTTGCACAGACTTCTGTAGTTGTTCTTGGACATAAAGTGAATAAATATGGTATTTCTGTGTCTGACAAAGTAATTGACACTATAAAATGTTACAAACGTCCTAAAACTAAGAAACAACTAAAGTCATTTTTCGGCACTTGTAGTTTCGTGAGACGCTTTGTAAAGAATTTCAGTGAAATTTCAGCTCCTCTCTTACAATTACTTAAGCGTGATGCTAAATATAGCTGGAAAAAGCCACAACAGGATGCTTTTGAAAAACTCAAAGAAGCAATCATAAATTCACCAACTTTAATGAACTGTCACCCCAACAGACCATTATTTCTGTACACGGATGGATGTAAATCTGGGGTGGGGGCGGTTGCTAAGCAACCAATTGATGATAACCCTAACAGTGAATTAGTTCCTATTGGGTATTGTTCCCGGTCTCTAAACGCCACAGAAAAAAAATACTCAATATATGAGATTGAGCTTCTTGGGGTGCTATATGCACTACGTTCTTTTCGTTACTGGCTCATCGGAAGACATTTTTTTCTAAAAACAGACTGTAGAGCGATCACATTTCTGAAACAATCTAAAAATGTTAGTGGCAAGCTAGCTCGGTGGCTTTCTCAACTAGAACAATTTGACTTTACAATATCCCATGTCTCAGGAACCGCCAATATAGAAGCCGATAATATCAGTCGTTTTGCTTCCAATAAAAGAGATCTCGAAGATGAAAAGTTAAGTTCAAAGGACCCCTGTGTTTTTTTTCTAGAAGATAACACCGATATTAATATTAGCGACGCTCAGAGAAAAGATAATGTTCTTAAGCACATTATTGACTGGCTTGAGGGCAAATCTAAAAACAATCAGTATGAAAGACAAGCTTCCTGTTATGAATTGCGCAATAACATTCTTTACAGAAAAAGCAAAACACCTATGGGTATGAACTACTTGCTTGCCATTCCTTTGTCATTGCGGGAAACAGTTTTTAAGAAGTGTCATGAGGAGATTTTGGGAGCCAATCACTCTGCATTTAGTAAAACATATAAATTATTAGTTAACAGTGTATATTTTCCTGACATGAAACGTTTTGTATATAGACGCTGTAGAGAATGCCTTCACTGCCAAATGTTAAAGAAAAGAGTTGGTTTGAGTTATGGTAAACTGCAAACTCACCCTAGTGTTATGCCCTTTTACCGGCTTTATTTGGACGTAGCTGGGCCTTATTGCACTAACAATATTTTGAAACACAAATATTTTGTAGTCTGTGTGGATGAAGCCACAAGATTTTGTATAACAGCTAGTATTCCAGACACCACTGCCAATACTTTGGCATCATTCCTTTTTAATGACGTCATTTTAAAATATGGGTTATTTTATGAACTCTGCCTAGACAGGGCAGCTGCTTTTACAAGCGCCATATTTAAGGAATTGTGCAATATTTGTGGTGTTACGTTGAAATTTGCAGACGTGAAAGCACATTTCTCTATTGGGCTTGCTGAGGTAACAATACGTAATTTGGAACAAAAATTGAAGCTCAACATTGACCCAGATAATTCAGGAAACTGGGTGGAGTTACTTCCCAAGGTTACATTTAGCCACAATATTTCTATTAACACAAGTATGGGACACTCCAGTTTTGAATTACTTCATGGTTTCAAACCAAGGTTAATACATCAAGCTATGTTTGACACACAGTGTCAATTTCAAGACAACGCAGTCAGGCTATCTCATCTTAACGATATTCGAGAGCAGGCTGCTGAAAAATTATTCAAAAGGTTCCAAACTTCTGCAAAATCATATGACAAGCGTCATAAACAAGTGCAATTTCAGAAGGGAGATCTTGTTTGGATATATGTAGATAATATGAAACGGGGCCAGACACGTGCTTTCACTGGGAAATACATTGGACCAGGTGAGATACAGGGCAAAAATAACGAAAATAGTTACTTCGTTAAATTCACTACTGGCACAGGAAGACAGAAGATAGACTCCATTACGGTTGACCGTCTTAAGAAATATTACCCTCCGTCGCCTCTGGACGAGTTAGGAGATCACGACCATCAACGCAAGAAGCCTCCCACCAGTGACGATATTGAAGCCAGAGACTCAGCCATTCAAGGAGAGAACGTACCCCCTGAAGAGAACTGTACAGAAGATGAGGAGGACCGGAATCAGCTGTCTCCACAGAATGATGAAGACGAAACAGGCTTACCAACATCTAGCTTTATTATTGAATTCATTGGAAGGAAAGAGGGAAAGGAAGAAAAAGATGATCAAACTGACAATTACACGTGCCTAAATATTGTTAAGGCCATTTCTATGCTCCATTTACCAGCGTGGGATGTCACAGCCAGACGTACGCTACATAATGCACCTAAAGTTCCTTCAAAATTTGGTGTGAATACTGAGATCAATTCTAAGGTAGCTTTGTACCATGGAAGCATTGTAGAACTCCAGGGTGATGCCATTGTAAACCCAAGCAACACGGATTTACTACCCATAGGGGGCACAGACAGGGCAATACACTTAGCAGCAGGGCCACAATTAACTCAAGAATGTGCACGCATTGGGAAATTAAAAGAAGGTTCGTGCATAATTACAGAAGGCTTCAATCTTCCAGCTAAACACGTAATACACACTTGTGGACCTAAAGGTGAAAATAGCAAATCATTACAGTCTTGTTACGAGAAAATCTTATTTAGTGTTTTAAACAATGATTTTCGTACAGTTGCATTGCCCACCATTTCAACAGGTGCATTTTTATATCCTAAAACACCAGCATGTCACATAGCCTTAAGAACTGTGAGAAATTTCTTGGAGGAAAATTTGGATTCCATAGATAAAATTATTTTTTGTGTTTACGATGTACAGAATAAACGAATCTACGAACATTTGATGCATGAATATTTTCCTGTGGTGTAAAAAAAAAAAAAAAAAGTAAGCTTGAGCATATGAGTGAATAAGCTAATCTTATTATTACGATACATTAGTAATGTATAGTGAAGTATTGATACTCTATTTTTGACAATTTTGAAACTACTTTTTAGTTTCTGTGGGATATTTTTATAATCCTTTTATTTTGAGTATTATTTATTGTGTATGAGTAGTGGGTTGCATGGCAAGTGTTCTTTGAATATGTTTCATATTCTTTCCTGACCTTTTTGTTGGTCGTTTTTTTTCACTGTCAGTGAGCCTTCAAGGTAACATGGAAATAAATAAAAATATATATGTACATATTAGATGAAAAATAAGGGAAAGAAGCACTCAAATGTTTCTAGTGCTGTATATAGTAGATAATTTTAATATTGTTTTATTATTGCTCATAGCTCTTCACCATGAAGTTAAGAAGTAAACACAGGAATACTGCTTCAAATCTATATTTAATTGTAGAACTAGGCATGATTTCTATTCTAATGTGCCACTTTTCTCACTTTGTTGCAGGCAAAATATCTCATTCTGCTTTTTGTGACGATAACTGCTATCACTACAGTAGCAACTTTAGAATTCAGTATTTCGTCTGGATTTTATTTTAAAAAGTTAAGTAATATGGTCACCTATCAACACTCAGTACCATTAACTTTCAATATCAGTTTTGTGTTCCCGGAAAAATTAAACTCTTCTACGCTGTATAAATTTTTACATTGCAATACACAACAGTATTATCACATTGATGTGTGCAAAGCCGCAGATACGCTTAAGCAATTACACGATCACATTTTGAAAAACTTTTTGCATATACCGAAACCTATGTTTCATAAGCCGGCACCTAAGAAATCTAAGAGAGCGTTATTGGGTTTTATTGGCAATCTTCTAGGATATTGTTGTGATGTAGCTGAATCATCAACTGTAGATGCTTTGCATCAAAAGGAAGAAAAGTTAGAAGAAACTGTATTGCAAGTTCAAAAACAATTAATGAAAAATAACATATTTTTACAGAACTCATCTCAAGAACTTTCAAATTTTCAGGCTCAAATTCAAAACAACTTCCAGAGAATTAGAAATTTTTCCCAACACATTGTAGAACAAGAAAAAAGATTAGGCAAATCTCTTAACACGCTAGATTCTAAAGTGACGGCTGAATCGTATGCTTTTATCTCCGAATTTTATGAAATCACGGCACAATTTTTGAAATTTTTGGAAATTTATAAATATGATTTATTAGTAGAAAGCTGTAGAGATGGCAAACTCAATGCCAATACTATACCATATGATGTTCTTGATGCACAACTATTAGCTTTAGAATCTACTCTTATTAAATCTGGGTTCGTTTTAGCCATTGATAGAAACCTATTAGAAATTTATTATACTATTTCAACGCTGTCATGCTCTATAACAGAAAATTACATATTTTTGCAACTGAAAATTCCTATCCTGGAAAAAGATTCTAGCTTTGAAATTTTTTCTGTAAGAAGTATACCGTTCGCAATTAGAAACCAAACATGTGTCGTCAATTTGGAACCTGTCATTGTAGCCGTTCAAAACAAAAAGACTATAATTCCCATAATAGGATCTGATATACTTGGTTGCCAGTTTCGAACTACTCGCTTATGTAAAATTCCCAACCACGTTATTACAAATTCTCGCCAAACAGAATGTATTACGCACGGATATAGAGGACAAACTGTAAAGGATATTACTTCTACTTGCGATTTTCGATGTGAATCAGTCACAACAGTTCAAATAATGGAATTAGATGACCACCAATATTTATTAACGCACCCTCCAAAATTTGTTACCCTATGGAATAATAGTATCCCAACCAACCTCTCATTACCTGATCACTTGAATTTTGGTGCTGTACAGATAACTCTACCGTGTAACATCAAATTGGAAGTCACTCAGCATCTCTTCGTAAAAACAAATTTTCCCTGCTTCGATAATGATTTATCAAAACCTAAACTTCTACATTTATTTCCGGCAATGATTGTAAACAATGATTTATTTCTCGTTGGACAAAAATTCAAACCCAATGTTTTCTTTAATGTCAATACATTAGTGAATGATTTATGGATTTCATCTGTTAGCCACATGAATGTAACACCTTTTTCATTGGTTGAAACATCATTTGAACGTCCTATCTTTGAACATGAATGGTTTGTTCCCGGAATCATTTTTCTTTGGCAATTAATACTTACCATTTACGTGATTTACGTTCTCAAACAAAACAAAATGTTAATTCTGCCATTTTGCTCCAAGCCTGTGAGAGCAATGGAATTATCTTCGGCGTTTCAAAGCTTTTTAGGAATTACTGACCTGCTCATCTTTATAACCCTAGTTCTCATGTTATTTGTGTTAATAAAAATCTTCCGATTATTACAAAAGAAACCATCATCTCTTCATCGTACTTTTCCAAGATTTTTGCCTGCTACTACTAGAAACAACGCCTCGATAGAAACACGCGAGGACTTGCATCACTCCACGCTGGAACTGACTCCGAGAAATATCTCAGCATCGTATTTAAACAATTATATCCCTTATGTGTAACGTATTTTAGCTCGTGGTATCCCAGTCATTTAACTAATCTGGAATAGTGCTACTCTTCATATACCGTTACCGAGTAGTCCGCGGTATATCGGACTTTTCAGGCACTTAGTAGAGGAAATGCTACTAACCAAATTAGTTAATCTAATTGTATCCTCCCATATTCTAACACTCCCACGAATATCAATTTTAACTAACACAAACTTTTACGAATACCTAAACTTAGAGAGATTTTACTTTGCATATGTATAAAATATATATTATTTATCTTATTTATTATTTATAATTTATCTTATTATATTACATATATTCATATATCTATTTTATATATCACAATTTGGTTAAGGAATCATATAATTATTGTATATAAACAAGTTACAATTAATTTTTCTTTCAAATGTCATTTTTTTCCTTCCCACTTAACCCCTTACTTGTATCTCAGCCATAATCTATATTAATAATCCATATTAAAATTATTATACTTACCTCCCATCAAGATTGCATAACACCACACTTCCTAATGTACTATAAACTAATTCGTTTTATTTTTCTTTCATGTAAAAAAAAAAATCTGAATCAGCGCAACCTTGAATTCTATCCTTCCACATCTTCAGTTTCTACGTAGTAATGGGAGCGTCCGCCAGAGGGCAACCTTCGACAACATATTATAATTAATTCATACCTGACCGCCATCTTAAGGACATTGGAGAATTACTACAGCATCTTTGGGTCATCAACACTCTTCTCCAGGAGAACACTCCGAATTTTTTTCAAAATCGTCGTGGAGAAATAGAGCAGGGAGTGTAGAGGATATCAGGCTTAGCGCCTATTTTGAATTCTCCCTGTATGTTGTTATTGTTCTTCAAACAAGAAATTGTAATTATTAAATAATAAAGAAGAGACTTCCCTATGTTGTCACCTCATCCCAATACAAATTCATGCTTACCATTCTCTTCCTAGTTTCCGTAACTTCACCAAAACAAACTCAGCCACGCCGTTTCAGCAATTAAACTTCCCTATTAACCAACATAATTGTGATGAGCTAGTCATCCACGTGCGGAGCACCAGGAAGAAGCGAAAGCTAGGAAGTAGAACAAAACCAGGGGACACGGAACCCTCCGGGTGAGAAGTGTGACAGGAGCCGCCAGAAACACACTTTGGACCCTATTCAGAAGAGTCGTCGTAGCAGCAATTGAGAGACGGTCGGCACGCCTGGGCCCTCACCATCCACTGCATGACAGAGGTGTCATTCCGAAGAGGCCAGGACATCTGGGAGCTGTTGCCCTGAGATCGAGAGGTTCTTCACTCTCGAACGTGAGGTCCAAGATCGATACCAGACGGAACCACTCAACGGATTGGAGGATAAGGCTTCACCCAATATTTGAAGAGGCTCATCACATCGAAATGGCTGAGGTACAGTAAAACCCTTTCCTTTCCTAACCTTTGCGTCTCTGTGATTTCTTCTATTAGAAAACATGCATTTCATTTCGCTCATCCCCAATTAATTACTTCAGCGCTGTACTGCTCAGATCCCCACGTACTTTCTCTCTTGCCATGCGAAGTGCTATCCCCACATTCTTTCAGTAAAGAACTGATAATAGAGCAAATAACTGTGGTTGTAACCCCACAGTACAGTACAGCAAGAATATATCCTAAGGGAGAAGGGGATTTAATATTTATGCGGAAAGGAAAGACGGTCTCAAGAACCTCTTAATTTGGGAAGATGGTATTCGGTATATAACGTTAACATTAAAAATAATTTGACATATGGAACTCTTTCGAAAATTCCAGTTCTAAGGAATGAAAGGGGAAATTTCTTTATATTTTTCCTTCTATATTCATATCACTGTCACTCTCGTCATTACGAGAAAACGACTAAATTGATTGAAACAAATCTTTGAACATAGAACTTGGCTTGAGCTGCGATTTTGTTATTTCACTTTCTTTAAGTACGTACTAGGTGAAGCTGCATTGCAGAAAGTGAGGTGTTGAAATAACACAAAATGACTACCACTTTAGCGTGTACTTGTGTGTTAATTCAGCACCAAGCACATCGCTTTCCGACCATATCAGAAATAACTCCTTACTACCTGAGAGAATTTGCATTGGTATTTATCGTTTAATATGAGCAAAGCTTTGCGAAATATATTTGGCACTTATGTCAAGTAACGAATAATGTTCTATGTTTTCTGTAATCGGTAACCTGTGAATCATCAGACAACAGTTACATAGGCAACAGTTCTGCCATCTTCTGTTCATATGTGCTAAGACACAAAAATAAAAGATAAAGAAAACAGATGGAAGCACTGCTATCTGTGTAACTGTTGTCAGATGATTCACAGGTTTACAACAATATTATTGTGACCGATTACAGAAGACCTAGAATGTTATTAGTTACTTGCCATGAATACGAAATATATTTCGCAAAGCTTTGCTCATACCAAACAATAAAAAACAATGCAAATACTCTCAGCCAGTAACGAGTTATTTTTGATATGCTCTGAAGGCGATGTGCTTGGTGTTGAATTGACACATAGGTAACACGCTGAAGGGGTAGTCATTTTGTGTTGTTTCAACACCTCATTCTTTGCTGTGTACGCTGTCTACACAAGGCATCATTCACATTGAGCATGAATCTTTTTGAAAATCCCCACATCTGTATATGTCCCTTTACAGACACAAGTGAAAGATGTCTTGATACAAATCGGTAAAATGTATCATAAAGAGAAGATTTTTCTGGATTAGTCTTTTTTAATATGTCGCACCGTTTGCAAGATTTGAGATTACTTCCGGTTGGAGTTTCTAATTCCTGTATGATCAGTGTATTCTTTCTTCTTGCATGCAGTATTAATAAGCAAATACATTACACACATAATAAATTATAATGTCAATGATATATGGCGTTTATTGGGCAAAACACTTCAAACAAAGATTCATCTTAGGGTGGAGAAATAGTTATCCTTCGTAGTTCGTTATCATTTGGCTATGAAACAAACGCCTGAGGGATATGCAACCACTATATACAAATATGTGGTGTTGTAATGTATAACTCGTAGTATATAGTGCTTTACCGTTTTTAAAAATTTCAACACTTCCAGTGCCCCCTTAAAAATGTAATAAAGAAATAACGGCCATATATTTTTTTAAAAATATTTAATTAGAACTGGACAATTTACACAAAATTTGGAATCGACCAGTGAAAACGGCACGTTTCTAGCACATGTGGTTTTCGAGATGTCATTGTCGGGACGATTGGAGAGAACCATATAAACTTTTTTTTTCTTTTTTGGAGACAACATATAAACCTAGCATTTTAATATATAGATCATAAGGGGAAAGCGTGTTTTAAATGTAGTCTTTGCCAAAAGTAGAGTATTTTACGAGTTTCTCACGTTCCGACAATGACATTTTGTATAGAAACTCTTAATGAGAAACAAGTAAACAAGTGCTCCAGCGTTTCATTAAACTCCACTTCCCTTAGATGAGAGGGGAAGGCAATACATAAAATGTTTTTCTTTATAGCTGTATTAAAATAACACGTCATTTTCTTTCATCATCACGGGAAAACAGCTGAATTGTTTGAAATGAATTTTCGAACGCAGCATCTGACTCTAGCCGTTTTTTTATTACGTCGTTTTCATTACGTATTACGTCGATTTCATTTACGTCCCTCATATTCTAAGGGAAAAAGAGGAGTTAAGCAGGCACACCGATAATTGAGTATCTCACGATCCTTTCATGTCAGCGAGATTAAACTCGGTACTCCTTATTGAAAATAAGTTGACAGGCGCACTAAAAAACAGTTCAATCGTTTAAAACGAATTTTTAAAAATAGTTGTTCAGTTGACCTGGGTGTTAAATCATTAATTATACAGTTTGATTGAGATACGTTTTTTAAGGATAGAAGAAGTGCGTCAAATTATTTTGCAAAGAATAACAGTTGAACCATTTGAAATGAATTTTTCAGGATAATTAACACTTGGGTGAAGATCGGTTTATATTTCGTGGTGGTTCAAAGGTAGAGCGTTCACCTCTGGTGCATGGGGTCCTTGGTTCGATCACAGCTCGCGTCAAGTGATCTTTGTGGTGGATAAACACCGTGTGCGTGGTTTTTCTCGAGGTTCTTCCGTTTCCTACCACTTTCTTAATTGCACCATTTCATTCATTTCTCATAATCACTGTCTCCTTTAGCCTAGCCGGCATAATCGTGGAACGGAAAAGTTAAAAAAAATCGGTTTACATTATTTCATTTCTATTCAAAAATGCACCAAAAAGAGGTGATAAAAGCCATTGAAATATACGTTGCAAATATTTGCTATAAACATATCCTTCCCGTGCTAAGAACAAGGATATCAGTAACACAAAATGCTGAGCAAAACAACATTTATTTAAAAATAGTACATGTATAACAGTTTCGCCAGGTCAGTTAGTCGGCGAAACTGTTACACATTCATTATTTTTAAATAAACGTTGCTTTACTCAGCGATTTGTATTTTTTAGTTTGTTACTTAAGATAGGAAAGCTAATATGAACTAGTTAGGCATTTCAGCTACCTGTTAATAAATAGAAAACTGATTTAAAAAAAAAAGAAGAAGAAGAAGCCACTCTTAATTAGCAACATCTAACTACTAAAATATCTAACATACTGTGATATTCTCTTTTTCATACTAAGTGCAGATAACCTGAAATCAAATATATATATATATATATATATATATATATATATATATATATATATATATATATATATATATATATATATATATATATATATTTCATGCTGATATACAGTGGTCTGGAAGTGGGCGTACCGCTCTTTAGCTTCAACAGTATAGTGTTAGTTATGGTAGAATGTCTGTACACAGTTACCTTGAAGTCTTAAGAGTCGTAAGAGTATAAATATCGGTATGATCACTATCCATGTCGTAACACAGCTGAATTCTGCGCCAAGTTCTTGCAGATATTTTGCGGAGATAGTTCGGAGTCCGATTTCTTCCACCCCAACATTGTTGCTTTTTTTTTTTTTTTTTTTGTGAATTAATACCAAAGCGGTCTGTAAATTTCCATGGTGTCACCTGTGTAACGCCTTTCGAGAAACCAAACCGTAACAACTAATATTTGTTCAATGCTATATGGACTTCGATCACACATTGTTGATTACTCCAACTTCACTACAAATAAGTGTTACCAAGCAGAAAACAGCAGAAAACAAATGAACATGGATAGCAATGTTGTCAGACAATGCCAAGCAATGTTACCAAACAAATGTGGGTAAAACCCAAAACCGTCAGAAAATACCAATTAGGGGTATACCCACTTCCGGACCACCCTGTAGAAGTTTATCTTGAATAACTTTACATTTTTAAAGCAAAATATACTTGTATTCGTGATTAGAAAATTATAATGGCAGAACCTTAAAAAAATTATTCGATTTATTAAAAAAAAACCGTTTTAAAGGCTATATACTCACTGTATAGCGCAAAACAAATTTATTGGAGTTTGTAAAACGGTAACAATCTACACAGCATATTTTAGTTTGATTGTTTGTTCACTGATTTTAAAAAGAAAAATTAAGATTAACATATATCGACTTTCTGTCGTCCAATCTTTGTGAATGGAATTCGCAAGACCACGGTGATCGCGATCCTTCTTGGAAGTTGAGTGAATAGCAATATTGTATTGCTACTGATAACTATCATTTGTGATAAACACCTTACACAAAACATAAACATAAGGAAATTCCTGAATTCACTTTAATCGTCACTCAATAAAGAAACTTGAATCCTTGTAGTTTATCAATTAAGAAAAGTAACATTTAATTTTTAGTCCGTTAAAAAAAATCAAGTACGAGTGACTTAAATAAAAAAAAAAAAAAAAAAACTAATTCTTTTAAGAAAAAATCACTTTTTTTAAAATCAACCAAGGTACCAAGTAAAATTCGCGCCCTTGATCTTCCTTTGTTTTCTTTTCAAATTAATGGTCAGTGAAATTTTCATCTTCGGAACTTAATAATACATTTAAAAAATATATATCACAAAGACACGTCTAGGTCGTACGTTTTCCTAAGTGGGCTAAAAAAAATCGTTTATACAGGAAGTACATGGGAGCAGAGCTCTCGTTTACAGAAAGAGGACTTTGAAAGATCCGGGAAAGGGGGGGGAAAGAGTATTAAACATTTTTTTTTGCTAGACTGATACCAGGGCAGGATTAAGGGGGAGCTTAGAAGGCTATAGGCCCGAGCCTCCACTCTTATCAAAATCTCAGCTGGCTATCTAGAAATAATCATGAAGACACACTCATTATCATAAAGTATGACCAAAAATATGAAACATATTCCCTTAACTTTCTTACTGGACTTCCACAGAAATGAAATAGGTGGTCAGCAGGGGCCACATATTATTTCTAGCCTCGGGCATTCAGACGGGTTAATCCAGCCCTGGCTGATACCAACAACCCTGATAAAATGGCTGGACACAGAAAATATCTCAACCTTTAATTTTTTTTTTTTTTTTTTTTTTGGTTTCTGAGGTCGTGACCTAAAGAGTTTTTAAAGAGTTAAGCTAAATTAAAGTTGGAGTGCATAGTGACACACACAACTTATTGAAAAGATTAGAAAATAAACGTTTGCACAAATCAAAGAGATACTGCTTCGTTTTCAAGTTGATAACGCAGTTACTTTCTGTGGGGGTGGTTCCATGCTCGCTCGGATAAAAAATAAAGTGGTAATTCGGACACTACTTTAAGTTATAGTTTCATCTTATACAGTTATGTTGCTGAAAAGGGTGTTAATAGTTAAATTACAATCGATTGCTAAATCAACACTTCACTAGATTAGTTTTACGTCAGGAATGCAAGTAAGCAACAAAATTTTACTAGCCCAGAAAACAAGCTACTAGCCCACAATAGAAATCATTTTCTTACCTTTCAAATAAATAATAATGATATTGAAAACTCGCCCGCACCGAAGAACCACTCACCCCGGACGACTGGGCGAGTGGTTATTTGCAACCCTGCTTTACATTGAACATAGGAATCAACATGAAACGAAATGATACAAATTTTGGATACATTACTTATAGTAATATTAGATGATCGACTTCATTACATGAGGCGTATCTCAGTTACGAATACACTCTTAAAACAAAATCTTACTACTTCCTAACTTTAAGTAGATGCTATAAATTTTAACTTTTTCGGGGGGGGGGGGGGGGGGGTTAGTACATATTTCGAGAGAACTAAAATTACGCGAATATAGGAACACAAGTTTCTGGAATTTTTGGATGGACCTTATTTCGTATGACAAATTATCAAAAGCTTTTAATTCTATGCCCAGTTTTCCAGTGAATCAACTTGATTTTCCAAGCGATGCAACTTCATGGCTTGCTCTTCACACTGATGTTCAAGTTTTGCTACTTTAGTGCGCAGAGTTAGAAGCATATTTTCCATCACACGTATATTATGGCTACTTTCCGCCTTGTGGCATTCCAATTCATCTAATTTTACTTGCATTTCTCGCAGCTTCCTCTGATGTTCCATTATTGTGTCGTTTTGGCTGCCAATAATACAAGAAAGGTTTTGTATCGTCTGGGTTTCACCATGAACTTTGTCTTGTAGTTCAATGACTCGTTTCTCTTGATTTTCAGTAACCACACACAAGTTATCAACAACTTCTTTTACGAGTTGCATATGGTGACTACTCTGCTCGGACGTGTGGCTACGCAAATCTACAGGAAATCCTTCAAAAGTGCAGTTGATACTTCTGTAAGGACAAGACTGATAACGTTTGGAACAGTTTTCGTCTAAATGTTTATCAATAATTTCTCTTATAATAGTAGTGCCACATTGTTCAGGACAATCAACAGGAAATTTGAGGCAACTAACACAATGCTGGTTGAAATCGTGTGCCTCAATTTCCAGTAAACAGTATTCACATTTGATAGTTCTTTTGGGACACTCGTGCTGCAGATGTTCATTAAGTACTTTTCTTAACATCTCCTTTCCACACTGATTATTACAATACACTGTTACCAGATCACAAACTAGCAAGTGTTGTTGGAGTGTATCGGCTACTAAATCACAATTACAATATCCACACTGAATAATTCTTTTCTTGCAGTTTTCCGCAACGTGAAATGGGAGGTAAAGTTTTTGGACTCTTAGTCCACACTGTTCGCAAGTATCCAAAGCAAGATCACACATCTGCATGTGCAATTGTAACTCATTTTCTTCCACACGATCA
Source organism: Thermobia domestica (assembly GCF_964235325.1). Taxonomy (NCBI): domain Eukaryota; kingdom Metazoa; phylum Arthropoda; class Insecta; order Zygentoma; family Lepismatidae; genus Thermobia; species Thermobia domestica. The sequence goes on from NC_137458.1 coordinate 30,736,798, forward strand.
CCACAGTAAAAACAGATTGCGAAAGTTTTAGATTTAGATTCCTGTTGTAACACTGCACCGGAATTTTCACCTTGATCTTTTAATGTGCAACATTCAGTTTCGTTATCGGTAGCACTAGTAGTATCAGTAGATTCTGATTCATCCTTGCACTTAAGATTTTCAGTACATTCGAATTTGATGTGGGTTTTGACCTGGTGACGCCGCATTGTTTGTCCACACTGTTTCGGACACAAAATTTCTTCGTCTTTGCACTTCATTTCATGGTCTTCTAAATGTTCTTTAATTTGCGTGCCACAGAACTTACATAATTTAAATAATGAAGTTGGCATATTTTTTTTTTTTTCAAACACTTAAAACAGATACTAAAACTTAAAGAAATCACGTAACAGATTGCTATTGCATAACGTCAAGACGTGAAAAAGCCTGTAAATTTATCTTCTAATGCAAAATTAATTCTCGCAACTACGAAACAACTGTGATACAGGACAGAACTGAGTCAGACACATTCACATTCAACACTGACTGTGCAATAGATACATATATATATATATATTTCAAGTTATATATGTCTTCTCACGCATTAGGGACAAAGAGGGAAAACATCGCGTGTTATTATCATAGTTCTGACGATCAATGAATAACTCCACCTGCAGTTGTTGAATGCAGACTGAATCAATAGAAAGCGCGCCTTCCTGTCAAAGTTATGATAACTTCACTCTGATAAAATAGCAATTCTTAATCTACAGTATTTTATATATTATGTATATGCGATACATTTTCACCTGTTTTGAAATATTTTATAATCATGATCTTAGTTATAGCATATATTTATGGTGTTGATAAAGTGATTAGACAAATACAGCAACTTGTCAAAATCAGAAATTAGGACATTCAAAAGTAAAACTATTAAAGTTTCGCTGGCCAATCACAGGTTCGAATCGATCACAATTTTCATCGAAACTTCTCATCTAACATTACATAAAAATAATTATCATAGCAATATTTGTGTTACGTTTCTTCATGTTCTTTTTTTTAAAATTATAGTTTTGTTAGCAACTCACCCATAATTAACCACTTAATACTACTACTACTACTATTACTACTACTAATAATAATAACAATAATAATAATAATAAGCTACCCTTGATTTACAAGGTATAAAAGGCTTCGGATAGCACAATGGTTCTCAACCTTTTTTGAGTGACGACACACTTTGCTGAACTTCAGACATCGCGACACAATTATTTGATATTTTTATAATAATAATAATAATATCTATTATAATAATGAAACCAATTAGTTTTTATAATGTCTCTATATATAGCACTGAGCTTTATTAGTAACGCTGGAGGTGTTGACTGGTGGTGTCTATCTCGATTTTAACTAATTATTATTCAATTCTTCATGATTTTTAAATTCTAAAATTTCGCGACACACTTTAGGGGACTGCGTGATATCGCGACACATCGATTGAGAACCACTGGGCTACCACATGATCTTTTATTGATCAATATTGTTCAATCAATATTGTCAATTGATCAATATTGCCCAAGAGACAAGACTAAACGAGAAACAATGTTTATTTTTGTGCTTCATTTTGTAAATTTATGTCCTGATTTTGTCTTAACTTCATCTAACAACTATCAAAATCCTTCTACGTCACGAGACATTCACAATTTGGTGTGGTAAGCACAACAACCAAGATAAGACGAAGAGTATAGACCAACCTGCGTAAACAAATGCTTCCTCTCGGAGTTATAGACTGCCGAAAACATGAAAGAAATGAATTTTAAAGGCCCATAACTCCAATACTATGGGACCTACCATACTATGGATCAAAACTTTATTTAGGACTTAGTATGTGTCCTATCCAAATAGCTATCTTTCAGAATCCTAACATACTCATTCAACAATATCTATATTGGGAATTTGGCTACGGGCATATAACTTGAAGTACTCACCAACTACCTCTATAAAAATTGTTACGGAAATACGGCAGAATTTTGAAACATGATATTTGTATAGGGCACATACTAGTTCCTAAACAAGTGTCTGGTGGTGTCTGATGAAGTGTCATAGCGTCTGATGAAGCCAAAGTGTTAGTTGGCGAAACTATCCCACGTGTAGATTGTAGGTTTTTTTTTTTTTACGTGAATGTATTATTTTGCTCAGCAAATAGTTTATTTGTGCTAAATAAAGTCTTGACCCGACTACGATAGGTCCTATAGTATTGAAATTATGGACGTTTTAAAGTTAATGTTTTTCATGTTTTCGGCAGCCTATAACTCCGAGAGGAAGCATTTGTGCACCAACGTTGGTCTATACTTTCGTCTTATCTTGGTGTCAGGAATCACCTCCCAAACGTTGTCGGTGTTATTTTGAAACATCTCTCTCTCTCTCTCGTCTCGGTTTTTGTTCTTCAGATCGAAAAAGAATCAACGTGAAAGAACTACTATGTCTCACCTAAAAACGGAACCTTGCCGGAAGATTTGTATTGCTAATTAATTTTAGTACACAAACAAGGAGTTTGAAAATCACATTCATTCTTTCGTCCTATGGGTTGTTTAACCTTCAGAGGAATTTAAAAAAAAGAAAATGATTCAAAAGATATTCAAGAGGGAACATATGTTATGACAATAATTTCTTGAATATTACTTTCAATGGGAAAGACTTTTTTTTTTTTTCGAGAAAAATGAAATGAAATCTTTGAGTTTTACGTCCCATGGTTATGCCGGTTAGGCTAAAGAAAGCTGTGATTATGAGCAGTGACGGCGGTTGGACGTCAAAAGTGGGGGGGCAAGACATGATCTCAATATTCGTATATCAATGTTAGTTTTTTGGTTGCTTCTAACATTTTGTTTGACTAAAGGTTGTATAACTATTAGGATACTGTATTTCCCAGTTAAAATACCGTATATCGTGTTTCATATTTTACTAAGTAAATTGACAAGAACAACGCAAGTAGATACTAGCCCTTTGTACTCTTAAACAACCAAGGTGTGAGAAGAGATTTGATTCCTTGCTCATGAACATCTTAAAATTCTGTCTGGAAAATTGTGTGGTCAGATTAGGGGCTTATTTGATAACGAATTCGCAAAACGAACAGAAAGGATAATATTAATAGAATAGTAATGAAAAATGAGGCTTGTTTCGCAAAAGTTATATTGAAACTGGGAATTAATGAACAACTTATATTTTTAATTCCATGCATGTTATTACATGTTATTACTCTTAGAAAAACAGTAAATACTACAAGCATATGCTGCGACATTTAAAGAAATACTTTTGCAGCTTCCCGAAAATTGTCCATTACCATTACGTACAGTTTTCACCTTCTTGGAATACATCAAAACTCAACAATACTTAGAATCACTCCACACTCCAGTTATGCAAAATAATTCTAAAACCTAGAATTATGTTGAATTCACTAAATTTAATTGTATATACAAAATTGTATATAGTATGTATACCCCTACATTCATATATTACACTGCAAAACAATGCCGCGCCTTTGACGTGGGAGACCCGGGTTCGATTCCTGGCGGGAGCTCATGTGGTTTGTATTCCACGTTAATCAGTAGGTCCACGTCTCATATAGCCTCACTGCTGAACGGGATGTTAAACTTAAAAAAATCAAATCAAAATATTCCTTACCATTAGGAAGAAGAAAAGATATTTTAGGAACTGTCGATTTTTGTGCAATTAAAGAATAGTTTGTGAACAGTGTTTCTTCCAGACATGCTTTTGGGAGGCACTGCCCCGCCCAAAGCACTGAGAGTTTCCCACCCCCCGAAGGAGGCCAAAATAAACGTCTATAATATAATAATAAATAGAATAGTACCTGCAGTGCTCCCCCCGGAATACTAAGTCTGAAAGAAACTAACATATCGAGCCCTTGTAAAAAGAAATGAAAGTACACTCAAAATGTGGCACTCCAATAGGTTAATTTTTGGACCATTTTTCGTGGCAATTAAAACGCAATTCATGTAGCTTTCTTCATTGTACGGGAAGACAACCAATACGTACTCTCGGAACGGCAAATATTTTATGGCACCATTTTTATTCTATGAACCATTAATACATACAAAAACTTTATATTTCCAAATGAAATTATATAGTCATGGGTCATTTAAAAAAGTGGGGGGGCAACTGCCCCCCTTTGCCCCCCTAATCGCCGCCCATGATTATGAGAAATGAATGAAAATGGTGGAATGAAGAAAGTGGGAGGGAACGGGATAACCCCGAGGAAACCCACGTACACGGTGTTTGTCCACCACAAGGTTCACATGGTGAGAGAGGGTTTAAACCCGGGACCACATTCACCACAGATGAACGCTCTACCACTGAGCCACCACGACCCCCCAACTTATTTTTCGATGACAGGCTTTAACTACTACTTATTTTATACTTCAATCGGCAGCGCAGAACTGTTTCATTGTTCAAATTTTAATCAACAATGGTGCTGCTACTCGCTGCATGTTGACCGCATACAAACTATTTCGTCCTGTCTGCCGTCTTCTGATGAACAATTTTACAATCAAGCGTTTTATCCAATCCAGTGGGTGTAGAATGAAGTCAAATTTTCAGTAATTTTCAGGTTAAAATTCCGTAACAACTTAGTCTAGCACAAGAAATGGCAGTTAAACACATAAAGATATGACTCTTGTTTAATTTTGATACCGAATTTTTCTTCTGCCGAACTTTTGGAGAACCTGCGTAAGTCTTTACACATATTTGCTTCTTGTTTATCGTTCTGAATTTACCGTAAATGTACAGGGTGTCCGAGAAGTCCTTCCCTGATTACAGAAATTGATAACTCAGGCTAGAAATAAGATAGAAATATGAAACTGGTGTTGAATTGTTTACAAACTATAAAAGTTTTGGTCACATCAGTACACTTCCACATGAGCACCCTTGGTAGCACGTAGCACATCTAGGCGATATTCAATTTCCATCCACACATTAGCCAACATCACTGGAGGGATCGATGCAACGAAAGGTCAGCAACCAACCCTGTGTTCTTGAACTTCTCATACCAGGCTTTAATGCTCTTGACGTCAAGTGGAGTCCTCCCAAATGTTGTCTGGAACTGTCTCTGCACCGTGGTTGGTGATCGTGTCTCATGGTACCACAGGACACACTGTGCCTTCTCCTGGTTGGTTGGCATGGCTTCTTGGGCTTCTTACTTACGTACTACAAACCTAAAACAAAAAAAAAAAAAAATTGAGACTTGGTAAAACAGAACAAACCTAATGCAGACAAAAACTTTTATAGTTTGTAAACAATTCAACACCAGTTTCATATTTCTATCTTATTTCTAGCCTTAGTTATCAATTTCTGTAATCAGGGAAGGACTTCTCGGACACCCTGTACTTTTTTTCTTGCTAAATTTGTATTTCTTTTATGATAGTGTTTCTGACTCAGGTGATGGCGCAACAAAGAAAAAAGTCTCTCTTCAATCATAAATGGGAGAGTATGTCCTAGTTCGCGCAATATTTAGTACCTGTTAGTTAAACAAAAGAAATCGGAATTTAGAATGAGGGCGCAGGACAGTTCTTATGTTACCTTTACACATTCTTTATGCATCCGTTGTGGGGCTTCATTTTTTGTGTTAAGAGTGTCCTAGTGACCTGGGAAAGACAGGTAAGTAATTGATTCTGACCAAATGAATAGGAACCCTGCCCTTCTGTCTGTAGCGTGGGTCTAAAAGGTCCGATGTCACTTTTTGGTAAAAATGAGATGTTCGTCAAATTTTAACGCCTATGAATGGATATTTTCTTGTAAAAAAAATGTTAATATGAATGGTATATATTCCAAACTTATTCATGTTGACATTTGCTGTTCTTGCACAAGAAAAGATCCATTTGTAAGACGTTAAAATTGAAGAGTATCTCATTTTTGCCAAAAACTGACATTGGCCCTTTTAGACCCAAGCCACAGTTATATAGCCCGAGATTGGTGTCACGGTTTTTCATTTACTAAATCTGGCTACCCTATAATTTAGGGTAATGTTTGGGTGTTACTCCTTCAAATTAAAGATAACAGTGAAATAAATAAGGAAGAGGAACGCCAAGAATGAATTATGTTAATTCATGGAACACTCGTCCTTCGGCATTGCTGTTTCTGTTGAAACTAAAGAAATTAGTGAAATGAACTTGCATGAGCAACACCTTCCGCGTTGCCCCTATCAATTGCCGAGCCACCTCACAAGGTCATGTACACCCTCTTGACTAAACTTGTACTTATTATATGCCATCGTGAGTGTCACCAATCATATTAGTGACTCCGACAACCGTGGATTCGACATTAATATTGGTCGTTTTCGATTATTTTAGCACGTACCCTCTTCCCATCTCTTTGTGGTGAACAAACAACGTGTCCCTGAGTTTTCTCGGGATACGTGATCTTTAAAATGAATTCTTTTAGTTTAACGTCCCACGAATTTGCCCTTTAGGCTAAATGGGTTCCTAAGGTCCCCAAATGCCCCCTGCAAATGGTCAAGGCTTTGTGTCTGGTTCAAACCACTTTTGAAATCGTAAAGGATCATTTCCCGAAAATGTTCCCTTTCGAGCTCCATTCTAGACAGCCGAATACTGCTCACATCAACACACAAGTGAAGGCAATTCGGTCACGCCGATAAGCGAGGCGAGTTGAAACTTACTTCGCTTCTTCGCTCTGGTTACCTCTACCGAACGCAATTGTTGGAATTCAAATACTGTGCCACAACAATGCGTATCTCAAAACTTTCGTAGTGACCCTCGTATATATATATATATATATATATATATATATATATATTCCAGGTTAGTCGGTAGTCAGGGGTTAAAGTTACACAGTTTTGCCATCGCTCAAACAACTACGTATTAGGTTTCTTGACGAAAGAAATCTAGAGCTGCAGCCGAGGAAGTCATTATGCACACGTTGTACCGCCCGGTCAACATTGAAGTTCTCTTGCAGCACTGAACTCAGGGGAAAAATATCCCTAATGGAATGTAGGGATGGTGCTCAGCATTGCAAGAGAATTTAATTTGGAATCGAATTAGTGCTGCAATTAGATAAATGAAGTTGGGAATCACAATAAATGAGATACGCTAATTAGTTAATGAGAAAGATGCAAGAGACACAAATAAGATAAATGAAATGATTTACCGTACTTCAGCCATTATGCAGTTATAAAATCCTTAGGTAAGCTGGTAAGGCTTGAAATACCATCCTGCAACAATGCCTATTTAGTTTCACGTGTTTCCAGTTGACAGTAGTGATGAGCGCAAGAGTCTTGGTCTTGTAGTTTTTGCACGATTCTTGTATGCAAGACCAAGACCAGGAACCTGATGAAAGACCAAGACTAAGACCAAGACCGAGACCAAGTCCATACCTGCAAGACCAAGACCAAGACTCTTGCGCACGAGTCTTGTACAAGCAGTGGCACTACTTGATTTCTTTTTATAGAATGTAAAAAGGAAGGAAATGGATTTCTTGGGTTCAGTAAAAATGCTGCTGGAGTGAATGTGTTCCCAGTAGTTAATGCAATCCGTGTGAGTCGATCTGCCCCTGTAGCATATAGCTACAGTATGTCGTTTTCTGAATTGGTTGTTCGGGTTTTCGGTGGATATTGCTCATTTTCAAACCACACAGGTGTCATCTTGCGTCATGTGAGATTTCTTCGTGGACAAACACTGTGTGTGTGAATTCTCTCAGCGTTTTCCGTTTCCTCCTACTTTCTTCATTTCACCATTTCAGTCATTTCTCATCATTACCGCCTCCGTTAGCCTTGGTTCATAAACGGACGTTAAACTAGATGCTTCATTTTATTTTAAAGCACCGCATATTAATGGTGTTCTTCTTCCAAAACTAAAGAGAAACGTAGTATTCAACATCGGTAATTCCGTACACTATAGGTGCCAACTACATGGGTATGATCTTGGCTCCGAGACTCAAGCATCCGTTGGAAATTTTTAATGTGTGCTCATAAAATTAATATCGAAATAACATTTTCATGACATTGGAAAAACGTAGTACATGTGACTATTTTTGAAAATTGAAAGTGACTATTTTTGTGACTCCTAATTTCTTGAACCAGCCGACCGATCTCGATCAAATTTTCAACATAGATGAAGTTCAGGCCTGGAGCAATTTTTACCATTTTACTTTGACGGTGCAGTTTAGGGGAGGAAGAGTGGAAAGATATTTAAAAATGATCGAAAATGACCGATATTAAAATGTAATCTATAGTTTTGGGGGTCGCTGAGATAAACAGTGACACCTCCGATGCTGTTTAAATCCAAATTCAGCTCCGTAGCTTGGCGGAGGGAAGGGAAGAAATATAAAAATGATCGAAAATGACGAATATTAGTGTCGAATCCTAACGTTCCTCTTCTTACTCTTAAAAATATCTAAAGTTCTTATATTTTCCCCTACTGCTAATATTTTTAACATCTTCTCATTCGTTTTCCGTTGAACACAGCTAATTCTCTCCTTTTTTCTCCATGTCCATGTTTCGAAAGCCTGTAATTTTTTCGTCGCTTTTGCGTACTGTCAATGTTTCTGCCCCACAGAGTACATATTGGAATCAGTAAAACAAAATATCAATATTTAATTGGAAGTTTTTTTTAAGACAAGGATTAGCTAATCGTGGTTGAAAAGAAAAATCTGACGCCTTTAGAGTGTAAAAAATATTTTGAAATCCATGGTATTTCAATAATCTGTGTCGTCTTAATTTCTTTCATGCGTTTCAGGGGTAGCCTCACCAGTTTGGAAAACAGTGGTGTGTTGGATCTGTTATAAATAATAAACAGATTACGAAACGTTGTGATTTAGGCATAACTAGGGAAGCGTGGGCACCTATTAAAAATAAATAAATGTCGTCACCTATGTTGTACGCTATCATCATACTTACACGAAGTTAAACTATATTACATTTAGAAACATACATTGTATTTCCGTTACTATTGGCGCATTGTAGAGTTTATTATTTGTTATATCCATAGTAAAATTTATCTATGAAAAGCTTGAGATTTCATAAATGCAAAGCTTGCAAGACTCTTGCATGCAAGACCAAGACCAAGACCAAGGGTTCCAGTGCAAGACCAAAACCAAGACCATCCCGGTCTTGGTCTTGCATTTGCTCATCACTATTTGACCGGCACGTACTTGAATGCAGACTTCTAGTATGGACTTGAATTTCTACCTCCTTCACAGCATCACAAAAGAGCTATGCTCTTCAACAATCGTGATGGTTCTTTGTCAGTATGACAACTTTGTCACATAAGTGGTGCGAGGCAATGGTTGGCCTTACGTCTTTGATAAAGGTGCTTCCTTTGGAATTAACATCCTGTTGCCTATTTGATTCTCAACGTGAAAAGTGTCTCTCATAGTCCCTGTTCAGTAGTTTTGTTCTTATACTCCTTTAGTGTTTGTTCTGTTTCTGTCCACCTTAACAAAAAAAAAAAAAAAAAAAAAAAAAAAAATCAAAAATAGGAAGTTAAGTGTTATCCCAGATAGCACAGAAAAGTTTTTAAAAATGTTTAAAAATTTGCAGAGGCAAACTAAAAAGTTTGCAAAAAACTTGCCTTTTCAAATGAGAAAATTTGCCGAAAGTTCAATGCAAATAACGAAGTTGACGCTGGCTGAGTTTGCAGCAAAGTTGCCTCAGAAAACGAAAACATCTGCCAATACAAACGAAATGTTTGCGACTGCACAGCAAGAAAGTTTGCCAGGACTTTGCTGCAAATATTTTGTGCAAATTTTCTTTGACAAAATTTCCGAAAATGAGCTGATAAATTTGGTAAAAATATTAAAAGGTTTGCAGCAACATTGCAGAAAGTGTTTTTACGATCGCAAGATCATGTTTGCTGCAAATGTATCAGGTAATGTTTGCTGCAAATTTATAAAGTAATATTTGGTGCAAATTTATAAGGTAATATTTGTAGCAAATTTAGAAGGTAATGTTTGTAGCAAATTTAGAAGGTAATGTTTGTAGCAAATTTATATGGTATTGTTTGTAGCAAATTTATAAGGTAATATTTGTAGCAAATTTAGAAGGTAATGTTTGTAGCAAATTTAGAAGGTAATGTTTGTAGCAAATTTATAAGGTATTGTTTGTAGCAAATTTAGAAGGTATTGTTTGTTGCAAATTTGGTATAAGGCTAAAATATGTATCAAAATTCTGAAACTAGTGATCGAGGTTTAAGTCAAAATAATAACTGCTTCCGATTTAATATTATTAAAACAGAAAACACAATCTACCATTCCGGTTGCATACATGGAGTAATCACCTGTGACGTTTAGAAGATATTTTTCATTATTTCCAGGTTCTGTCTAAATGTAATCGGCATGAGACATTGTGTTTCGTATGCGTTAATAGTTTTTAGATTCCAAGCAGTTTATATTCTGACTTGTACCTCACTAGTTTCAGAATTTTTCTACATATCTTAATCAAAATTTGCAGCAATTGTCTTGAAACTTTTACAACTATATAAAAATATCAAACGACATGGGCTGATAAGGGTAATTTTTCGCCCATCGAATACCGGAAAAATGAAGAGTCCGATTCAGACAAGTTTGTAATGTCTGTATATTGGAAGATATGTTTTGTATGTGAATATAATAGATATGTGAGAAAGAAAATAAGTCATAGAAATTAGTGCCCAAAAAGAAGTAGTTTTGCGTCATTTTGACAATGTTTGCTGTCGTTGACATAGGCTTGTGGTAAGAAGGATTCGATGAACCTAAATAAACCAAACTCATAATAATATGACGCTGTGTAAGTTTTGATATGAGGATCAATTTATTTTGGTAGTGTGTCTTTCGACTTATGAGAGAACAGAATGTATCTAGCCTCTATAGACACTTTACATTTTTCCGGTGTTCGATGGGCGAAAAATGACCCTTATCAGCCCACATCCTTTTGAAGAGAGCAAATATAGAAGATAGTTTGCTACCTTCCAGCTGCACTTTTCTTGTTCATAAAATAAGAAGTAACTTATTAACGACTATTTTAACGTCATTTAATTTATATATGTGTATACATAAATACTTAAAAAGAAATAGAAAACGCCTAAACCTGAATATTTCTGAAGGTTACATCAACGTTTATTCCATCACTTAACTTACTCTTGTAATGGACACGGAAAGTTTCTCTGGTTCCTCGTAGGGAGATTTCGACTTAAAAGCGAGTCATTGAAACAAATCTAATAAATTTTACCTTTTAACGAATTTGGCCTGTACATTTTAATCCAAAATTTTACAAAGTCGGCTGCACAATCACTCAGCAAAGTAGCAATTGACGACAAATTATCCAATAACAACACATTATACTCGAAGATAATGCACAAGGGAAAACAGACACTTCCAAATGCATAAACAAACATGGCGGCATCCAGATGGCTCCAAGAACAAAGGATTAAGCCTTTTCTAAATTATCATGTCGAAAAAAACCAGTAAAAATCATGGTAATGGCACAACCGCATTAGAATGTGTGAGAACAAGCAGTTAAAAATAACTAAGAAGATTAGGATGAAACATTAAAAAAATACTATACGGTAAATAAAGGGCATTATATATTTATTGCTTGATTTTGACTTTAGAATGACAATGTACTACAAACTATAACAATACTCAGTGATCATATTACAGAATTCATAAGGAGATTAACAAAAACTGTTTTATAGAAAAAAAAAAGTTGAGAAAAGTAAGTTGTTGTGTATATATAAAAATACTTAGTACCAGATGCCAGTATCTGAAGCCTATTCACAACGCTTCCCACCATTTTTTTTTTTTTAAGTTTGAAAATCGTGCGAAAATGGAAGAAAATATCAAAATTTTGAACTCTGCCTTCTTCATATCTCAAATCAACCTGATTTCGCATCAAGCAGAGATAGAACACACCCGGAAGCTTTTCCCCCGAACTATCGGAACATGCATCCAGAAACAAACGTGTGCCAATATCTGGCGTATAGACACACACTTGATCGAGAAGCGACCTAGTCATCACTCTCAGAAACTGGTTGCATAGCATCTGCACGATACAGGATTCATTTTCAAAATTCTTATTTGCAATCAGTTACTTCAGCTAAATACTATCTTATATTGAGAAACAAAAACATCCGGTTGTGTTTTATATATGCTCGCCATACTTGGTGCAAATTCGGAGGCGATTTGAGGTAGGAAGTAGGAGTTTTCTGGTGAGGAATATTTTGCTACATGTTAAAATTCTCCATTTCTCAGTTTTTTATCTGGAACTGAGGTCACAAACTATAAAACACTCCATTGTGGTTTTTAACTATTATTTGCCGGTCTTCATGCTTTGGTCGATGCTGTCAAAAACGAGGTCCGTGAGGTGAGTACAATATACCTAAAAATCCATTCGTACCATGCAGTTTCCCTACATACTCAATTATAAAAATACTTCACACTTTCACCCTTTTCATGCTAATTACTTTATTTCGAAAAACAGGTGAATATTTTTGGGGGTAACTTTTCTTAGCAGTTACAAGCCGCTTGAGTCATACCAACTGATAGATTTATAAACCCAGTTCTCTGCCGATATCATTGACCAGCTCACAAAATACCATACGACCATTTTGTCAAAATTTAATATAATTATATGAATTTCACGGAAGTAATACGAGTTTGTATATAAAGCATAGTGAATGTGGTATTTGAATGATGTTGATCTTTCAGTTCATAATATAGCACACTACCTACAGCACAGATGCTGCAAATTATCTCGTGGATGAACAAAACAGTTATATTACTGGAAACTATGTACAATGCATCTTTGTTGATAACTACCCCGATGGTAAACATTAACTCTTGTTTCATATGCATACAAGCTAAACGACTCTCTTTTCATTATGAGCAACTTTCCTTGATTATCACCTAACAAAAACTAAATGTACAAAGCAGATCTATCAACCGTGTGCGGTTTCAACCATATATAAACAAGTCTTAAGTTGTTCGGATTACTTCTTACAAATAGTTACAAATATTTCGTAATCACTGTTCTTCCGTTACGCATACAAGCTAAACGACTCTCACTTTGTGTAACTCTCCTTCAAAATTAGCACAAAAAAAAAAAAAAAAAAGAAAAACTAAATGCACAAAACAGACATCACCATGCGGTTTCAACCATATATGAACAAAGTCTTAAGTTTAGTTATAGGTCTCGTTTCATACGCATGGAAGCTAAACAACTCTCACTTCATTATGTGCAACTTTCCTTCAACATAGCACCCAACAAAAACTACAAACTCAAAACAGACCTATCACCACTTTTCGCCATCACTGTTCTTCCGTTGGAAACTGAGACTGTGCTACTGTGAGTGCCACCTCCAGATGAGGATGCTCTCTCATCCAGAGTAACTCGAATAGTGCTTCCGCTTTCCTCAAATGAAACTCGAGTAGCACTTCCACTCTCATCCATTGAAACTCGAGTGGTGTTTCTGCTCTCATCCAAGGAAACTGGAGTACTTCTGCTTCTGCCTTCTCTGAAATGAAAATTCAAAGAATTATGCATTTGCGCTATAACATTCGATTATCAACAAGATATTAAGACGAGAGTCAATTTCTCACGTATTGACAAGGAAATATCTGAGGACCACGGATGGCAGTTTTATGTCTACAGAATAAATCACGTACGTTGTATTGCTTCCGATACTTGGTGCTCATTTTCCATTAAAAACGGTATCGTTTTGAAAATTTCGCAATTGTTTCATAAACTACTCTTCATGATACAATCATCAGAACAAATTTCGTTTCTCTAGCTCCAGCGCTTCAGCCTGTGCAGCTTTTTCATATACGTTTTCCCGCTATTTTGGATCGTGTTTTTAATGTAACCTATACCTAATGATCCACTTTCGGTGGTCATAAACTCAAGATTGCGAATTGTTTAATACTTTATAATTTTCCGCAAACTACTGTTCATGATATACCATGATAGCGAATTCCGCTTCTCTAGCCTTAGTTGTTCGCGCTAGGCACTTTCTAATCGTATATTGACTGGCGGCCCTATTTCATTCAAGATGGCGACCTGGCCAAAATTCTCTTTTTCTCCAAGACATAACTTGCTCTTCAAGACATACCTTCGCACCAAATTTAGTTTAAGTCCAACAGTTCGGGCTGCGATTTTATATCACTGAATTGTGATTCAATGGCCATAAGACTTTGGAATCCTCATACAACTGAAGGTAGCACATGGGACCCTCGAGATTCTTTGTTACCCCAATTTGTGATTTTAAATATACAAACGTTGTATGTCAAATTTTCGAAAGATAATAAGACTTCCCTTGTACTTTTGGTTCATGATGACATGTATGTTGTACATTAAAATCATTTACTTTAATGCTAATTATTGCAGGAATTTTAGAACAAACACAAGCAAAGAGTTGAATTGCTGCCTCACAAGACTAATTGTAAGGAGGACTATGAACTTCGGTACCCGATTTTTAAAAGTGATTCCTGATTTGGTGAATAATCGACCAAGCAATTTTCTTAGCTTTTCATAAGGAACAACATAGCTTTCAGTTTTTAAAAACATCATGCTTTTGTTTTTTGAACATTTTCGAAAACAACAATTTTTCTTAACGTTTCGTGAGGGACACTATTCGCTTTAAACATTTTTCATTTGTTGTATAGTCTTGGAGAGCATTACTTTATTTCTCTTTTTTTCAACTATAGCACCTATGTTTTTAGGGTGTTTTGGGATAATGTATAAATCCCCGAATCTCCTAAAATGGTTGACAAAGTTGATGGTTGCAGACACTTTGTTTTATTACCACAAATACCAAAGCGGTCTTGAAAAATGATGAAATATATAAAGAAGTTCCTGAAAATTGAATGGCTCCTGTGACCTTCGACGTTTCGGAATTTGTAATCTTCGACTCCGTAATCCCAAGACGTTGGTCATAACTGCTCTAAATTTTTAAAACGTATTATCTGGAAAGTTGGAAAATGTGGCTTGGCCCTATATGCACCCGACGTCCTCTTCCGTTATAGAAAATGTACGCCACGCAAACTGAATATTCTTTGTAAACATAATTGTTTTAGCATAATTTTATTTCCACACATGGTTTAACAGAATACACGGTCGTTAGATGCAAAGGCGCATGAGAAAATGATTCAAATCAATAACAGATTGGTAACCCACTCATATATCCTCTCATGAGAAAATAGCTACCACATGATATGGAAAAATAAGCAAATTCCTTCTATTGTAGCGAGCTAGCAAAGATACAAGGCAAAATAATATTAAAACAAAAACGAATTCATACCACTAAGAAACAAAATCGAATAAAACTCACGAATAAAGAACTAAAGCAACTAGCAGGGAACAGGAAACAAAGAACAGAGTGCATATGGCGGCGTGGTGTCTATGTAATGTCATTCTTGCAGCATTGACTAGACTTAATGTACGTAGTAGCATTTGCCTGAATCCAGATTTAAGGATGGTTTGTGATCATGAATAAAAGTTATTAAGTTGTTTATTGTTTTCCCTGAGCCTATTACAATAACCTGTTTTATATCACTTGGATTTTGTTTAGAATAAACATCAACAAAATGTTCAACATGTCAAAGTAACAGGTTCGAAAAAAATGTTACTATAATGAAACATTTTTATCTATAAATAGAAACATCCTTCATTTTGAATTCAGGCAGGCTACAAAGAACGAACCTAGCTCAGTATTCCATCACATGTGGCCATCCATCAAAGATTCCTCACGGGGATATTTTAATAAGCAACTTATCTTTCATTAATTACAACACACCAAAAGATGTTTTCGAGGGTTGAATGGCTTCCATACATTCCTGTGTGAGACAGCTATTAACTCACAAGTGGCAGCAGATATGTAGACTTTGCTTACAATTCCAGTGGTCTTTGATACCCCACGTGACCCCATTCTCATTTATACTATGTTTGCAATTCAATATAGCGGCGTTTAAGATCGTGACATTGCACTGGAAGTGCCCTCAAACATAAGTTGTCTACCCCGATTTCCAATAGTTGTGTTGGATCTGCCCATATTTCCTTCTTGACGGATCCAAACAGGTATTCTTCACATTTTATTGCCTACCTGATTTCAAAATAGTATGCATGTAGCAGCTCAATGGAATATTTGTGAAACGAATGACCACTACTGACCTGCTTAGCAACTAGAACTTAATTTTAACACAAAATTTCATAAAAATCCAACTCTCATGATTCGTGTACTTTCCTCGTAAGCAAACACACTACAAACATATAAAAATCACCGCCATTACACCCTCCATGTGGTTATAAAGTGCTTTCCCTGAAAATATGGATTTTCTTGCATTGGTTCAAACTTGCACGAGTATTTTTATTTTTTCATTATTTGAAAAGAATACTAGGGACGATATGAAGATTGCACTGCTTTTGAAGTGACAACTACTTTCATTTCATAATGACTACTGAATTTTTAACTGTTTCTTAGTGCTACTTTAAGAAAAAAAAAATCGCTGAATAACCGAAGCACATGCTTCAACTGATGAGTAATCATGGAAGAAAAGTTATTTATTACCATCAAAAGTGCCCTTTACACCCGTGTGCACCAACGCAGTGTAAACGAGCGTTCACTTAAACGCATTCAACATTAAACTCTCAACTTTAAACGTGGCTGCCAGACTTTCGTTGCACCGTTGAAAATGGAAGTTCAGTAAACCTCGTTTAAGTAAACTTCGGTCAATTTGTAAAATTGACTCAGATTGCTTGTCGTCTTTCGTCTCTAACCTTCTTTTAACGAAGTAACAAATGAAGAAATCATACCGCGTGCCGGGGTTTTCGACTTTCGAGATTGCGTGCATCTCGACTGAATATAACATCAAAGAATAGACTAATAAATTCTACCTGTAATAAAATAAATGAGTGATACCTGGTGTTGCAATATTAGTAGTAGTAGATTTTAGATTAGATTGTAGCGTGTAGTTTTACTATACTCATCCATAGTTAAGTAGTAGTAGGAAAGGGTTAGAAGTCCCGCAGGGGTTTGTTGGGTTTTGTTCTCGGTGCACTTTTACTGTACGGATACACAGATTGTAAAATATATTAAAAAAAAAAAAAAAAAAAAAATATGGGCAAGTCTTTAGTTTGAACATTTTATGTCCAGAACAGAACCCAACTTAACCCCTGCGGGGATTCTAACCCGTTCCTACAACTACAACTACTACTACTGATACTATGGATACGTAGAGTAAAACTGCACGCTGTTCTCGACGTAAAATGGGCGAATTAAAGACTTCTGCATTTTTTCCATATATTTCACAATATGTGGTTGCGTATAGTAAAATTGCACTATTAAGATTACACTAAACTTATAAGAAAGAACAAATTTAATGTGGATCTATGTGAACCAGTGATGATTTCAGGAATTGGCCAGGCCAATTTCTCCCCGAGAACCATGAAATTCCATCGGGACCTATGCTCAATGCGGAATCCCAATATTTTTATTACTAACACATTTCATCCCCCAGTATACTAAAATTCGCCACCAGTAGAAAATATTAAGAAAGAAAAAAAAAAAAGCTTGTGGAATCCACTGATGGAGAAAATTGATTCAACAACATATTTCATCATCAAAATGTTATTCTAATGTCTTTTACATCCTTTTCCTTGTTGGCATTTGCCTACAATTCCCAGTTAGCATAGGTAAAGTTGAGGAGCACTACCATTTATTCTTTCCACTTATGATCTAACGTCTTCTGCATTCTTAGTTTCTCACCTGTCCACCAGCTGCATACACATTTATAATATGCTTGCAAACTTATATGTTATAGATACAATAAGTGCAAAAACCACGGAGTTTGTATTTATTCCGATTCCAAGCAGGGCACAATTTGAGGGATCGCTCGTGATTTTGTCCGAGAAAGCAGGCACATTAGCGATGGTGGTGTGTGAATAAGGAAAAGAAAAGTGTGGAAAATGTCAGCCTCCTGTTTTTCGGCGCAATTTCTCAAAATACATTCGTTACACGTGTAAGTAACATGTAATTATAGAAACAGCATTAAAATGTATGGTTCATAATTATACAATTATACTGCATAACTAGATTGTAGTTATCACCTACTACAGATTGGTACGTATTTTTGGTTCTGATTTGCTCATTACTCGAGCAGACGGTTCTACCAAATTTTGACACGTTCTTACATTTTCAGGTTAGGTTAGAGCTTTCGTTTAGCAGAGCATGCACTAAATGAAGAGCTCCATTACTGCTTGCGGATTGATTTCAGGATGGCTCAGTATCATATAAATCAAGTGTGGACGTACAGCATAAAAACTACTGTGTATAAAACACGAACCAACTTGTGCTACGTGGCCACCAAAAAGCACGAATGCTATCTAACAGAGTTAGAGTAGCAGTGCAGTAGGGAGGCCCGAACGATAGCGATCGGTTGCATACATAGGGAGCAGGCGCGTCAACAACCGGGTATACGTATAAACGAGGACAGTGAAAGAGCACACTTACACATACAATAATTTCTTTATTACTAATAATTCATTTCAATATGCTGTGATAGATGGTAATTACTTATATTCACACTCATTCCTTCATGAAAAATATTTCACGTCGTATTTTACCTATGAAATTTCTATTTGGTAGAACCGTCTGCTCGAGTTCACCCTTAATTTGCTTACAGGTATATGCACCTCGACTATAGCCCTCCAGCTTCACCTTCGAACCGTAATAGGTTAAAAAATAGCTTGTTACGAGCAGCTTCCAAAGTTTGGTGCGTAATTTTGAGACGTGTGGCTTTCATTATATGAAGCTAAGTTTGTATGTGTCTTATACAATTGTACGCACAAGTTAATACCACTTGAGGAATAACTAGATAATAAGTTTTACGATAAATAATTGGATAAGGATTTTTATGCTATTTGCATGGAGTTTTGACCAAAAAAGAAAAAAATACTGTATTTATAGACATAACTTTTATGCCCTCCTAAGGTTAACCTTTACTGGAAAATTGTTTAGAAAATTCATTGTCGAAAATTCTATGAGCTGATTAAAAAAAAAATATATGTGGTTTATTTCTCATCCAGTTATTCCTCGTAAAACTCATTACCCAGTTATTCCTAGAGTGTTATCAACCAATTGCGCACAATTGGTTGATAACACTCTAGGAATAACTGGGTAATGAGTTTTACGAGGAATAACTGGATGAGAAATAAACCACATATACTGCGTACAATTGTATAAGACACATAGAAACTTAGTGAAAGCCACACGTCTCAAAACCACGTACCAAACTTCGCAAGCTACTCATTACAAGCTATATTTGAACCTATTACGGTTTACGCCAAGGTGAAGCTGCTCGGCTATATTCGAGGTGCGTCCGTAGTGAACAGGCAAATTTGCCATGGTGTAAGCAAATTAATGGTTCATTTCAGCAGGCAGTTCTACCAAATAGAAAATTTATAGGTAAAAAACGACGTGAAATATCTTTCATGAAGGAATGAAAATGTGAATATAAGTAATTACCATTTATCACAGCATATTGAAGTTAATTATTAGTGATAAAGAAATTATAGTATATGTAAGTGTGCTCTTCCACTGTCTTCGTTTATGTACATACCCCGTGCTTACGCGCCTGCTCCCTATGGACGCAAACACTTGGGGCTCCCTACTGCGCTCCTACTGTAACTAGGTTAGATAGCATTCGTGCTTTTTAGTGGCCACCTAGCATAACTTGGTTTGTGTTTTATACACAGTAGTTTTTATGCTATACGTCCACACTTTATTTATTCGTTACTGAGCCATCCTAAAGTAATGGCGCTCTTCATTTAGTGCATGCTCTGGTAAAAGAAAGCTCTAATCTAACCTGGAAATGTAAAAAAAAAAAAACCGTTGAAATTCGGTAGAACCATATGCTGGAGTGATGAGCAAATTAGTACAAAAAATACCTACCAATTTGTAGTAGGTGATCACTACAAACTAGTTTTGCATTATAATTGCATAATTATGAACAATACATTTTAACGCTGTTTCTATAATCACAGATTACTTACATGTGTAACAAATGTTTTTTGAGAAATTGCACCGCAAAACATGAGGGTGATATTTTAAACAGTGGTATTTTCTTATGCACAGACCACCATCGCTAATGTGCCTGCTTTCGCGGAGAAAATCACGAGCGATCCCTCAAATTGTGCCCTGCTTCGAATCGGAATAGATACAAACTTCGGTTGTTTTGGCCATTTAGCACAGATTCGTGCGTGGTTTTTGCACTTGTTGTATTTATAATATATAAGTTTGCAAACATATTATAAATGTGTGCGTAGCTGGTGGACAGGTGAGAAACTAAAAATGCAGAAGTCGTTAGCTCATAAATGGAAAGAATAAATGGTAGAGCTCCTCAACTTTACCTACGCTAACTAGGAATTGTAGGCAAACACCAACAGGGAAAAGAATGTTAAAGGCATTAGAATAACATTTTCACGATGAAATATGAATAACTGTTGAATCAATTTTCCCCAACAGTGGATTCCAGAAGTTTTTTCTTTTTTTTTTCCATTTTTTATTTTCTAGTGGTGGCGAATTTTAGTAACTTATACTGGGGATGAAATGTACTAGGAATCCACATTGAGGATGATAGGATGGTCAATGTTCCGTTAAGCGGGTCCAAAACTACACTGGACCCCCTTAAGCTAACCAGACCTAAGCTAATCTAACCAAACCTAATATAACGTTATATTATGTAATCAAACGAAAATCAATAGAAACAAGTGGTGTCAAAGACACTGGACCCCCTTAACGGAACATTGACCTATAGGATATGGTCATGAGGGAATTTCATGGTTCTCGCGGAGAAGTTCCCCCCGGTCAATAGATTCACATTATATTTTTTCTTTGTTATAAGTTTAGTGTAATCTTTATAGTGCAGTGTTACTATTGGGGCTACGGATCCACAGATTGTAAAATATATGGAAAAAATTGCAGACGTCTTTAATTTGTCCCGTTTTATGTCGAGAACAACATGCAGTTTTAATATACGCATCCATAGTATAAGTAGTAGTAGGAAAAAGTCAGAAGCCCCGCAGGGGTTAGTTGGGTTCAGTTCTCGACATAAAATGGACGTGTAAACGTATAGTAAAACTGCACGGAGAACAGAACCCAACAAACCCCTGCAGACCTCTAACCCTTTCCTACTACTACTTATACTATGGATTCGTATAAAACTACACGCTACAATCTAATCTAAAATCTTCTACCAATATTGCAACACCAAGTATTACTCGCTTATTTTATTAAAGGTATAATTTATTAGTCCATTCTTTGATTATGTTCAGTCGAGATGCACACGATCTAGAGAGTCGAGAACTCCGGCACGCGGTATGCTTTCTTTATTTGTTACTTTGTTAAACGAAGGTTAGAGACAAAAGATGACAACCAATCAGAGTCGATTTTACAAATTGACCGAAGTTTACTTAAACGAGGTTTACTAAACTTTGATTTCCAATGGTGCAACGAAGATCCGAGAACCACGTTTAAACTTGAAAGTTCAACTCCTTCAGTGTGGGTGGCGAGTTAACTCGTGTCTTCAAAACACACCTGCTGTGCGGATGGCGTATATTTATGCTTTCATTTTGCTTTGGCTACTTTGTATTGCGTATGGCGAATATACTTGCCCATAGTATGAGTAATGTTATCCCGACAATATTTAGCGAGTTTGCGCTCAGCTGGTTTCAATTGCTGCTTAATGAAAAGAAGAAGAGGAAGAAAGAAATTAAAATAGAGTTTGTGCTTCGTCAAATACAATTTTCATTCTTTGTTTTGTTTGAGAGCAGACAGCACAGTAACGGCTTCAAAACGATATTTCAACCATGCTGACATCGAGGAAGAGTTATTAATTAGTGATTCTGATGTAAGTGATTTTGAAACAGATTTAGAATCAACATCCAAAGTTCTCGAAAAAAAACTACACTTTTTACAGCGGTTCGCGTCTGAAAATTACGCACTGAAGGGGTTAATGTTGAACGCGTTTAAGTGAACGCTCGTTTAAACGGCCGTGTGCACCAACGAAGTTCAACTGTTGAACGAGGGTCATAACCAAGCTCGGTGTAAATGTATGTTGCTCCAACAACGTTCATGGTTAAGTCTCGCAGCCGTGTGCACCAACGAAGTTTAAACGAGCGTTCACTTAAACGCGTTCAAAATTAAACTTTCAAGTTTAAACGTGGTTCCCGGACTTTTGTTGCACCATTGAAAATCGAAGTTCAGTAAACCTCGTTTAAGTAAACTTCGGTCAATTTGTAAAATCGACTCTGATTGGTTGTCGTCTTTTGTCTCTAACCTTCGTTTAACAAAGTGACAAATGAAGAAAGCATACGGCGTGCCGGGGTTTTCGACTTTCGAGATTGTGTGCATCTCGAGTGAATACAACATCAAACAATGAACTAATAAATTATACCTGTAATGAAATAACCGAGTGATATTTGAACGTAAAATTGCTTACTTACCTTCGAGTTAACCTCGTTTTGGCTTGATTCACAAATCCTTGTATATTTCTTTATTGAATCTTGGGTTGTGTTGGGATGTGATTTCATAACAGCATCTGCATTGAAAAAGAATATTTTTGATCAAAATGTTAAACATCAAATGGTTTATTCTAATTTTTACACACATTATTTGAACATAGTGGTTGCCTTGTCCGACACTTTTCAAATACCACAGTAGTCGTCAAATGCAAAGAGTCTAGCCGGATAAGAAGACCAAAGTGAGCGTTACTAGGATTGCTTTGATATTCAACACCAAAAAACCTTCATATGAAAAGATGACTCAACTTCGGTCACTTTCAGATTTCGAATTGTAAAAAAATTGAAAAAAAAAAGTTTTTTTTTTTTTTTTCCTCCTAGACTCGTCACTTGTAGTGCTTCGCACACTGCAACATTTCAACAACAGTATCTATCCTCTATAAAATATCTTGCGTTCCAAAGTAAACGTACAACAAAGTGCAATAGGTTAAATGTTATAAAATGCATTCATTAAAACAAAACACTAGAAACAAACCACGAGAAATAGACCTATTTTCAGTTTTAAAAGACCTCGATTGAGCAGTTTCCTTCATTACACTTGAATGGGCAGAAACTAAAAGTATTTAATCTGAAACGAAAAGCATTTAATATTATAAGCTCCTTTTATCCCCCTTTTCTGATTGTGTGGTAGGATTCTCTCAGGGTATCAAACCTAAAAACATTACATTTACCATTAAACACTGAAGAAAATGTTTATATTATGGCCCATGGTGTGCATTACGAAAACCTCCAAATTCAAGTTCTCAAAGAAAATTCTAAACATTTGGAACGTATGGTGCAATTTAATATATTCTGGTCCGTTTCCTTTATGAGAATTCCGCAATTTATTTTTACAATATAAACACAAATGACGTTTAAGGTTTATTGTGCGAAGTCGTAAAAAATTATCATTATTTACTTAACTAAAGACTAATTCTATATTACCTTTTCTTTTTCTTTTTTTTAAAAAAAAGTAAAAGTCTATGTGACACGACACAAATCCGCGCATTTTAAATTTCCAATACTTAATATTTATAACGACTATGTATTTCAAGTATTGAAACAAGTTTCCACACTATAAATTTAATTCAAACTACTAGCACTTTTATGGATACCGCATTTTCATACACCTTATATTAAAATATATGTAACTAGTACTAACCGTGGATTATTTTGTATAATTCAGTGTTTTTAAACCAGGGTTTGAAAAAACCCGGGCTTTTTTTGAAAAAGCCCAACACACCTGGGCCCATATGGGTTTTTTCGGGTTTAATCGTTTTTTTCGAAATATTTCAATGTCTTTGGGATAAAAGTGTTAAAATGTTATTTATATTTCAAGATTGTCATTGTCACAACTTGCAGCAATTTTCTACTCACTGCCTTTTTGAAATTTTACATTCAATCGCCGAGAAAATCTATGCAGCAAATTTAGCATATCTTGTGCTTCCACCGTCAAAATTTCAACGTAAAAGACTGAAAATTGCGCTTCGTAGCGTAGATACTCGCTGTTTTGAAAAAATGGCCGCCATTTTGACATTTTACGTTGGTATGCCGCCAGAATCTATACGGGAAATTTAGAGTGCCGCGTACGTGTACTCTGAAAATTTTAACTTAAAAGTCCGAAAATTGTACCCTGTAGTTTGTATGGTAGAGGCAGACAAAGGAATTGAGTTGATTTTGTGTTTAACGTCCCTTTCAGCAGCGAGGCTATGTGAGACGGGACCTACTGATTAAAGTGGAATCCGAACCACATGAGCTCCCTCCGGGAAGCAAACCCAGATCACCCACGCCGAAGATGCGTACACTAACGGCTTAGCCATGAAGGACCTCGGCAGAGAAATGAACAAATGTAGATCAAGTCATCCAGAAGCCTGACTGACGTTCGCCAAATATGAATACCAAAAGGGGTCTATTAATTTAAAACAAAGATACAATTCGTGTTGTATGAAATAAATAAATGTTTTAAAATTTCTTACATGAAATTAACATCTTACAGCGTAAATAAACCTGTCATATTTTCTCCATGAGAATACGGGACATCTCAGATCCCCCCCTTCAACTTTCCAACACAATGAATTGAATAGTCTGCTTATGAACAAAAGTGTAATAGGCCGCGGTAGCTAAGTGGTAGAGCATTCACTCTGGTGCATGGGGTCCCTAGTTCGATCCCAGCTAGCGCCAAGTGAGCTTTATGGTGGACAAAAACCTTGTGTGAGAGTTTTCTCGGGATTCTCACGTTTCCTCCCACTTTCTTCATTCCGTCATTTTATTCATTTCTCATCATCACCGTCACCTTGAGCATAGCTGGCATAACCGTGAGACTAAAAGCAAAAGATTTCATTTAATTTAATTTTTTTTTTCAAGAATATAATTGGCGAAAGTTCACTATCCAGCAGCTGCTTTGCTCTCTTCGTACCCTGCAATTAATTGTATAGACTAAAGATGCCTAAAAAACTTAAGATGCGCTGTAAAAATGCTTTACAGGAAAACAATATGCAAATTATTTAAATCAGTGGTACAATCTACCTTCAAAATGCTTCGCGCGTTTAGCAATATTTATTAACATGGTTGTATTTGCCAAAATTACGTTCGTCAGTTTAATCTGATATTTCTCCCTGTGTCGTGTGTAATTGTCAGGACCAGATTTACATTTTTCTAAGACCTGGACCAAAGCACAATTCTGTGCCAAAATAACTGAAAAAACAGAAATGAAATCTTTAAGTTTTACGTCCAACGTTTATGTCGGTTAGGCTAAAGGAGAGGGTGATGAGAGATGAGTGAAATGGTGGAACGAAGAATGTGAGAGGAAACGGGAGAACCCCGAGAAAACCCACCAGCACCACAGTCCACACGGCGCGAGCTGGATCGAACAAGGGACCCCAAGCACCGGATGTGAACACTCTACCACTGAGCCACCGCGTCACTCGATAAAATAACTGAGTGCATATGAAAGATGACTCTATTACATGTTATTTTCCACAGGCGCAGCGGTGTTCTTCTGCACAGTGTACAGAAGCTGTGTATTATGTTTATATGTGGAGCGTTACTAGTATGACACCATGACAAGTTCTATTCAAATTCGTATCTTTGCCAAAACCCATTTAGGTTTACTACCCTCGCTTACGCGTATACCCATGATCATTGACGCGCCCACTTCCTACGGACGTACCCCGCGCAGGCACACCAGCATTGCACCGCCCTGGCTCGGTTAGATCGCACTCGTGCTTTTTGTGGTCATTTAGGACAGGCTGGTTGTGTTTTTGGACTGTAGTTCTTATGTCATACACCACGAAGGCGTGTTTATATGGAAATCGAAAAAGAATCGTAACTTTTCAACAATTACTTCTGGTGGCCTCCTTGAATTTTATCTATTTATAGTGAGATATTTTCAAATATAACCTAGCGAAATCTTTTAGGAGACAATATAAAAGAAACCAATGAAAGTATCAATTTTTTAACAATTATTTCGTGTGGTGCGCCAAAAGTAAACCTGCACGTCACTTTGTGCATTAAATCATTGTTTTCACATCATGTTAAGTTCTTCACACAGAAATCAATCAGTTCTACTTGTAAATCTTCTAAAGGTAAGTAAAACAAAGAGTAAAATATTTGCATCCAATAAACCTTTCGCGCTATCAGATTGAAAGGTCCGACTCGATTCACTAGCAAGCGCTACACGAACATCGTATAATTCACATTTACTCCTGTAACATTTTTATTTTATACAAAATAAAAGAATATTTAACTATTACTGTGCACTTACCAATTTGTACAGCACTCTCTCTCTCTCAATGTTTTGATGTCCAGGAACTCGTCCAACAGCACTCACACGCCGCAACACATAAAGAAAACAAACATATGACGTCTCTTTCGTGAAACGTCCAAGCGCAGTGAATTGTGGGTAGGTAGCTTGAAGACAACTTGCCAAAAGTTTGTAGTCGCAAATTGTTGAAACTACATCTGTATATAATTTGCTGAATGAAATTTGCTATAACATAAAACTTGAAAATAATATTTAATTTGCTAAGACATTCAAAGTTTGAATTGAAACTGTCAAGCGGACTAGATAGGTGGAAGCAAATTTGCAGAAAAATGCCAAATGTTTGCTTTTGCCAAGTTTTGAAACTACATTTGTATGAAATTTGTTGCATTAAATTTACTCTTTCATAAAAATTGCAAATGATATTTAATTTGCCACAAACATTCCAAGTTTGCATTGCATTTTCCGCATATACAAAATGAAAACTTTCACATTATTTGGTATGACGAACAATAGGCAAGTTTACGGAAAACTTCTGTGCTATCGGGGATCCTGAGATAGTCACGGCCAGTGGTTCTTTCAGAAAAAAAAAAAGAGTCCTGGAGACACACGTAGTATACCGAGGGGCACATTATTTTCACGTCGTATTATGCTATTTGTTATTACTTATTATATTATAGACGTATTATCTTGGTCTACTCCGGGGGCCACTCTCAGAGTTCCAGGGAGGCAGTGCTCCCACAAAAACATGCCTGGATGAAACATTAGTCATGGCCGAGAGAGTTTTCACAAATGCAGACAGAAACTAGGAAGAAAAGAATCATAACTCAACAGTTTGACAAAGGAGTCTCTTGTGTTATTATTTTACTTACAAATACAGAATAATAATTCAATAAATGAAGACTGCATCTTACACTAAAAATTCGATTTTTTTTTTTCAAGTGCTTAATCGAGGATTAAAAACATTGGAGAAATGATCTGCTGATTTTTCTGTTTCCTAAAGGTGGCAGGTTGGAACAGCTTGCTGCAGTGAAGAGCTGTAAGCTACTGCCATCTGGTGACGACTGCTGAAATACGCTGTGGAGTGCAGCAAAGATAAATGTTATGCGGCTGACTCAAGTCATCAATTTTTCTCTTCAGAGGATGCATGCAATAAAAAATAAATAAATAAATAAATAAATAAATAAAAAATAAATAAATAAATAAAAATAAAAACAATAATAAACAAATATAAAAATTAGTACTGATTTATAAGAGCTAGCATAAAGGATGAATAAATGTAGTAATGAGTAAGAGTTTATTTTTTGAACTAACGGCTCTGTCTGGCCGTTCGTCTGTCGACAGGAATCAGAGTAAAAACTAAAAAAATGTCGAGATATGGTTTCTTGCAATCCATTCAGTGCCCCCAGGATAGGTTCCGTCTCTTCCGTTATCACAACACGGGGTTACTTTGCACGAAATAGCTATGAAAAGAGTTTCACAGTCCTCTGTCGGTAAAACCATGAAGTGTAAAGAGAAAGTAACATAGAACAAGGGGCGCGGTGACTCAGTGGTAGCAATTTTCTTGTTGTTTCAAATGAACAATTAACACTACGATGTACTGGTCCATAGTCTTTTCTTTTTCAATCTTAATCTATGAGACCTCTTTTGAAATGTATAATTTACTGTTACTTGTACAATGTAATTCCTTCTTGTGTTAGTTCAATTATGCAATTAGGGATGCACACGAGACAAGATTTGAGACTGTCTCGTCTTGAGAATGTGCTGTAAAAGTGATGTCTCGACTCGAAAAATATATATTTTTCTATTGGGAGAGCTGTGTATCGACTAGGTATGGCCACAAAGATCCGGTTCCGCGAGGAACCGGTTCTCGGAGACCCGATTTTAGGAACCGGTTCCATACCCGGATCCGAAAACCCTTTTCCAGAACCGGATCTTACGGTTTCAGACCTGGATCCGAAAACCTGGTTCCAGAACAGGATCTTAGGAACCGGTTCCAGATCTGGATCTGAAAACTCGGTTCCAGAACCGGATCTTAGGAACCGGTTCCTCACCTGGATCCGAAAGCCCCCAAAGACCCGTAAAGGAGGCACAAAGTTCATCTTCAAAACACTGCAAAGAGGACCATGCGCTTGTGCCCTACCCGCCCAGACCCGCTTGTGCCTTCAGAAAAAAATTGGTCCACCACTGGGTGATTAGCCAAATGATTTGGCCAGTTTGCCTGTTTAGGCAATTAGTTTGCCAGTTACCCAGTTTATTTAGCCAACTGAGACAAGCGGCCGCCGCTTGGGCGCCTGCCTGTCGCTTCCACCATTTCATCTAGCACACTGTTCACAGTCTGCCAGCAGCTCGGGTTTAGCGTAGGGATAGTCACAAAGTTTCGGTTCCAGTGGAACCGGTTCCTCGCGGAACCGGTTCTTGGGGATCCGGTATTCAAAACCGGTTCCAGAACTGGATCTTGGGAACCGGTTCCAGACCTGGATCTTGGGAACTAGTTCCAGACCTGGATACGAAAAACCGGTTCCGTAACCGCATCTTCTAGAACCGGATCCGTTCAGACCCGAAAACCGGTTCCACTAGGAACCAGTTCTGGCCATCCCTAGTATCGACTCGAATTTTGTCAGGAAAATTCTGTCTCGACTCGACTCGAGCTCATCCCTATGTGCAATATACTTCTGACTCAATAAAAGAGTGAAAAGAAGTGGTAGAGCGTCACCTCCGGTGCTTGGGGTCCCTGGTTCGATCCCACCTCGCGACGTGTTTATTTTGTGGTGGACAAACACCGTGCTTGACTGCTCGTGGATTTTCTCAGGGTTCTCCCGTTTCCTCACACTTTCTTCATTCTACCATTTTATTCATTTCTAATCATCACCGTCTCCTTTAGCCTAACCGGCATAACCGTGGGACGTAAAACTAAAGATTTCATTTTCGTAACATAGAACATCTAACTCTATTTAGCTATAATGTTGGCGGTTAACATTAGTTCTAATTATCAGGAGAGTTCGTTGTTGTAGAAGTATGAAAAGCAGTCACTGTAAAGGCCGAAAATTTGAAATATATCACGTACAAGAATTTCCGTCAAAGTTAAAAGACAGTTTCGTAGAATACTACTATGTATAATGGGACTTCGAAGCAATAGTTGAAATTGAAGTGTGGAACGTTTTAAAGTCATAAAAAATAAAATAAAATAAAATAAATAAAACTGGGAGAAGGCGGTTTCAACCTCTAATCGGGGTTATTTTGCACCAGTCCAAAGTAACCTCTTAGATAGGAAATTATACTGCTGGTACCCCTGCCTTCTAATTTTAGATAAATTTCCTATTTAGGTAGGTGCCGGAATGGATTCCTTGTTGGAAAGTAAATTACCAACAGTGGTGGATTCAGAAAATTAGTTGGAGAGGGGTTACACTCAGAAAAGCTTAGTTTTTTTTTTTTTTTTTTAAGAAATCACTAGATTTTTTTTGTGTGTGTTTGCGTGTGGGGGATTGAAGCTTATACGCATAAAAATGACTAACATTAGAGTTTTTTTTTTTTTTAAATAGAAAATATGCAATTTGGGTGGGCTTCAGCCTGAAAGCCCCAAACCCTGCAAATATTCCACTGATTACATTTGGTTCCACTGATATTCTTGTATGTAAAGAGAAATCAATGCAAAGCAGTTCACGAGGATTTTTTTTTTTTGTTCCTGAGTTGGCATTTTTGTGAGACATATGTTAAATTATCAGAATGTGGTTCCTGTGCCGGTACCAGAAAATACATAATTTTCTTTACAAATGTCGATAATTCATACTAAGTACTGGTATCAGTATCATCATTCTAATATTAATATTTATAGACTGCATGCAGTTTTGTGTAGGAAGTGAAATGTATAAATACTGAAATGAAAACATTACACAGAAACATTATGTTCGTATGTTTAACAAACTTTTTTTGTATGTTGTGCAAAGTATCCCCACCTATGGGGTAACTTTGGACCAAAGTTAATATTTCAATAACTATGGTCATACTGAATGTTTACTAATACACTTGCACGAATGCTTTTCCATATATATCTAGCTATTATATCTTTCAAATACCGGTTTCTAAATCATTACGTTTGTAAGGTACATGCGATTTTCTTTGAAATTCCATAAATTGGTGCAAAGTAATCCCGTCTTACAGTGTACTTCAAATGGAAATGGTTCAACTAGTAATCTTCCTGGAGCGTCATTTCAGATTTTGCTTAGGGGGGGGGGGGGAGAGGCAACATTTCTTGATAGAGGTAAAATTTTGCGTTTTTCACTGATTTACTACTATTTTATTGATAAAATCAAATATAGATAAATCTCAAACTCAGGGACCAATTGCCCCTCCCTGTCTCCTCTAAATGACGTCCCTGTAATTGAAGGGTTTGGATCAAGAAGGAGGCAGCGAGGCAGCTCCACTTTGTGCTGATATTGAGTTGCACACCCTATCACATACAAAAGAAAAAGGCGCTTCGTTTGGTACAAGAATGAGGCAGCTCCACCTGCTAGTTCTAAAGAAATGCGGCAGATGGAGCTGCCTGTACACCTTGGTACACCTTGTCTCAAAAAGGTTGAGCGCATTCTTTATTGGTGTTTTGAGGCAAAAATTTTCTAAGTCCAGCTTCGGGTATCTTCGGGAAAAAGTAAGCCAGGTTCGAACCTCCAAGCCAGCCTTTGCAATCGGGAAAAAGTTTGCAGATGTGTTTTTCTTCTTTTAAATATAATAAGACTTGTTACCAAGTGTTTAAAAAAGCAACATTGATTGAAATACTTAATGATACAATATTTCGAAACCTTGCACATGCTTGTTTGTCATTTAGCTCTCTATACGTAATGGAGCATTTAAATACGTTAAAGAATCTTTCCATATGTAAAAGAATGCTCAAAGTTAAGAAATAGAACATAATTATCGCCTGAGTACTAAAATAAAAGTCAAAGTAGAACAGAAACAGCGTTTGTCATGGATATGAATGTCATAATTATCTTGAGATCCGTTATACATCGCTAGAAGGTTAGCTCTGGAAGTCCTTGTGTTAGCTCATTGGTAAGCTATCGGATTTCAAATCATAAGGTTGTGAGTTCGAATCCCATCTGGCTCAATACTTTTTTTAAAATTATATTTTCCGCAATGCATGAAAAATTATATAAAATAATTATATTAAAATACATAAGTTGTTTATATATAACATAACAATTGCAGAACATACTAATTATTATGTTTAAAATATAACATCTGAGATAATTTTCACAGTAGGTCGGTATTATATATGAGGATGTAAATACAAGTTAAGAAACTCGTTCAATAGCAATAAATAAATCATGTAGTGTATTTATTTGCAGCTATTTGTCATACAGATTTAACTTCTCAATATTCTCATTACAGTATGTTATTTATATTCGTGAAATACAGTATAATCCTACGGATATAGAAAGTGTATAAACAGAGTATCCAAAGTCCTATCCTGCTTCAAGACACATAGCTTTTCCCGATCCCCTTAACGTCACGGGAAGAAACACAAATTCTCTTTAGAACGGAATGTCGTTACTTAGAGTCTCATTCAAATACGTTGAATATGCTTTTGTGTATTCATCTCTCTCTCTCTCTCTCTTTCGCTTTGTTTATGTGTGTGTGTGTGTTGCGGAATATCCCAAGTTGAATACAACATTTGCAAAGTATATGAGCATCATTGTCATCGAATACCAGAAATTGAAAGTCGTGTTTCTTCAGGTTAGGTTTGCGTGGTCATGTTAGCTCACTGGTAGAGTACGGACTTGCCACTGAAGAGGTCTTGAGTTCAAAGCCTACAGCTAATTATCATTCTTTTGTTAGTAGGATTGCACAGAAATCGGATACAAGAAGTGGTTTACTTCTAGAAATATTTTCAGAAGCGTTTAGGTAGCCCTGAAAAGGGCTGTTTTCGGGAGTTAAGGCGGGGATATTAATATTTTTTTTTTTTTTTTTGGCTCAGGCCCGTCTTTCAGATCCGGCATCTGAAACTTTTGACCGGAACGGGTTATCATCATTGCCATTTATTTATTTTCTTATCTTTATTGGGTATCCATGTTTGAAAGAAAAAAGGTGAAAAGGAAAAGGGAAAAAGGAAAGAACAAAAAAAAACACAGCACAAGAACAAAACAAACAAAAAAACAAAGAACAACAAGAATAAACTATGAGAAAAAAAATAACAACAATTTTCTTGCAAAGTGCTACTCAGCTTAAATCTATCTGCACCTATCCTGAACTATACTACTTAGTATTTCAATTCCTGATCCAACAACTGTAATAGTATGGAATACGATATAAAATACTTAAATAATATATTCTATTGTTATTAATTCTTATCTACTTATCTATCTATATTATCTAACTAATCTACTCTTCTATTTTGCTGTTATTTGTTTATTTTTATATATTATTTCCCTATAGTTCTTAACCATTTAATTCCTACTGATTGATTTCTTTTCTTAATTATTAAGATTTTTTTTAAAGATTATAGTCTTATTATGTTTTTTAGTTACCTAGTTTCTAATTTTTATTTTTATTTTTTTTTAAATGTAATTATGGTTTCCTATTCTTGTTTAATGGTTTATTATATTATTTATTATCATGTATTAATACATTTATTAATTAGGCTACTATTTATCCTTTTTCCCTCTTGTTATTCCACATGAGTGTTTAATGATGTTGTTTAATTAATTTTATATTTACTTTATTAATTATTTAATTTTTTTATTTTTTTATTATTTAGTTAAGTTTTATTTAATAATATGTTGCTTCATCTTCTTTCTTCGGTTTTCACCGTATGACAATGGTTCCTCTCCCGTATGCTGTATGATTATTTATCAAACTGCACTTCTCTTCACTTTTCACAGCAAAACAGATCACTATGGTTTTCCACTGTATGATTGGTTCTCTCCTGTGGTCACGGAACACATTTACACTAACATTTCACTTCACTAATAACTTCCACTCTTATATGACATAAATTTAATAGTTATTCATGTAGTGTTCTGTGAGTGTTCTCAGTTTCGTGTCCATGCCATATCACAGTCCTGTATGTGCTGACTTGAGGTCCAGGACCCACTCAGAGCACTTAGTGTGGATCCTGGTCCGTTGTGTCCTTCCGCCCGCACACCCAGGCTGGGACCGTCATTTCGGCCGAGATCGACTGAAGCGGTCACTAAGTTCACTATCTCTGAGACACTCCTCTTCACTTATCGTCCATGACGCAATGAGGTACACCCAAAAACCCGAAAACCGAAAACCCGGAGACCACGAACACAAAAGCACACATGCGACGCACACACACAAGACCATACGCGTCCGGAGTTCCATCCGGTGTAAACCGGGGATGCGATGATCCACTCGCTCCTCTCCCCCGGGGGGCACGGAATACCAGTGCCATCCTGAAGATTTTCTTCGGTCCGGAAGATTTCATTCATTCAAAACACTCAAAGACACATCCACTCTAATTCTATTTACATTTATGCAATGCTTATTCGTTTTCATTGTAATAAGTTCTTCTTCTTATTTCAGAATAGCTGTTTGCTATTCGCTTTAAGATGTTAAAATCATTTTCGTTTTCGATTATTTGTATTAGATTTTTACGTCTGATATTTTCCCTCTCTGGTATTACATCTTCTGTCAGAGGGCACCAAAAGATGTGGTGCTCTGGTGTTCCA
The DNA here is from genome assembly GCF_964235325.1 of Thermobia domestica. Classification (NCBI taxonomy): domain Eukaryota; kingdom Metazoa; phylum Arthropoda; class Insecta; order Zygentoma; family Lepismatidae; genus Thermobia; species Thermobia domestica. The sequence continues at coordinate 30,770,768 of NC_137458.1, forward strand.
ATTTCGCCGCATTCACAAATTGTATTTTCTTTGGCCTTTATTCTATACAGGTAAGTTTCATAGGGGCCGTGCCCACTTAGAAAGTGAATGACACCTGGACTTGGATCTAGATGTTTTAACTTTTTCCTTTTATTAATTGTTGGAATAATATCCCATAATCTTCTTGATTTGTTTGAGTTTGTCCATTCTAAGTTCCATATTTCTTCTATAGTTTCTTCGATCTCCTTCTTTGTTGTTACTGCCTTGCCAAGAAGATCTATTAGCTTTTCGTTTTCTTTCTTTTTTAGCCAGTAGAATGCTGCTCTTTGTAGTATTACCAGATGTAGTGGTTTTATATGTAGTAGTATACATAATGCTTCATTTGGCACTGTGTTAAAGGCTCCACTTAGTCTTATAAGTAAATTTCTTTGAGGTCTGTTTATGGAATCTCTAATTTTTTTGTTCTCGAAAATTCGATGTACCCATAGACTTGAAGCGTATGCCATAGTCGCACATAGTATTGTATCATGGTATAGCTTTAATATTTTATTTGGTAACTTGTATGTATTTTTGCCAGTTGTCATTAGTTTGTTGGCAATTTTATTACTTTTTTCAACTATATATTGTACATGTTTCTCAAAGTTTAAATTTTCATCTATTGTTACGCCTAAGTATTTAAATTCTGTTACTCTTTTTATTTTTTGATTTAATATTTTTATTTGTGGTTCCCTAGTTAATTTGGTTCCAAAAAGCATAAACTTAGTTTTTTTCGCTGATAGCTTTAATTTATTTTCAGAGCACCAGTTATATAGACTTTCCACTACTTGGTTAGTTTTTGTTTCTATTTCTCTTCTGGAATTTGCCGAGGTTATTATTACAATATCATCAGCAAAGGCTATGATTCTATCTATTGACTCATTCTTTGCCATTTTCTCCAGGCAAGGCTGTAGTTGTATATCCCACATCAGGGGTCCCAAGATTGAACCTTGTGGACAGCCCTTTTCATTTTGTATTTCTTTATCTCCCATTTCTGTTTGTATAACTATTTTTCTGTGTTGGAAATAATCTTTTATTACGTTTTGCAGATATTGTGGAAGCCTTAATTTCTTCAAATTCTCTAATAACGCTGGTATCCATAGATTATCGAATGCTCCCTCAATGTCAACAAACAACGCTAGAGCATATTTCTTTTGGTAGCTACTATTTTGTATTTGTTCTTTAAAAACATTCAGTGCATCCTCAGTCGATCTTCCCGGTCTAAAACCATATTGTAGGGTGTCATTCTGTGTATTTCTATACTTGTTTATCCTATTAGCTATAACTCTCTCATAAATTTTGCTTATGTTCTTTAGTAAACATATTGGTCTGTAGGCACCAATTTCTAAGGGGTCTCTGTCCAGGCTCTTAAGTAGTATAATTAACTTCGAAATTTTCCATTCATTTGGGAATGTTTGTTTCTTTAACAATATGTTGTAAAGTCTTGTTAAGTAAGGGACCCATATATCTTTATTCCTTTTATATATTTCATTTGTTATTTCATCGAGGCCTGGGGCCTTACCTGCTTTTAGTTTCTTTATAATTTTTTCTACTTCATCATTTGATACCAATTCGGAGTCGTCCACATCTACTACTGTTGCTTCTCTTGCATGATTTCTTCTTAGCTGCATCTGTCCCATTGTATCATCTTCCACCGTATCCTTAGGAAAAAAATTCTGCATTAATTTGTCTAGTGTTTCTTCTCTTGTTTTTGTATACGTTTCATCTGCATTTTTAATTGTGCATAATGTTGTAGGATTAATCTTTTGCATAATTAATTTATATGGAAAACCCCAAGGATCCATTTCTATGTTTTTCGCCAGAAACAATTCCCAACTTCGTTTTTTCTCCAGTAATACCGCCTGTTCATATTCATCCTTTACCTTTCTATAATTTTGGAGCCTAATATTTTTGAGCCTCGGTTCTAGGGTTGCCTGATAACTTTTTCTTCTTGCTTTTACCAATTTTTTTAATCTTTCCAATTTTGGTTTCCAAAAGCCACCGTATCCTACATTTTGCCCTAATTTCAGAGTGGATTCTCTTATCGCGGTTATTGTGGCTTCTTCTACCTTTATTACCATATTGTTAGCATCTTCTGTTTGTTCTAATTGGGGGAGGTCTAGCTTGTCTTTAAAAACTTCCCAATCTATTTTCTTTATATTTAATCTTTCTTTATTCCTTCCTTTATCCATTTTTACGTCGAAGGTTATGACTTCGTGGTCACTGGTAGTTTGTTTATCGTGAACCATCCAATTTTCTATTTTGTCCATAATGTTTATTGTGCTGATTGTTATGTCTATAAATGATTCACCTCTTGATCCTACGAAGGTTGGCTTGTTTCCAGTATTTATAATTGCAAGATCGTTTTGCATGATAAAATCTCCCAATTCCTCTCCTCTTTGATCGGTATATGGTGAACCCCAGGCTATGTTCTTGGCGTTTGAATCTAACATTATTATGATCTTTTTCCCAGGGTTTTGTCTGATTATTTGCTGTAGTTTATTTAGAAATGGTTTAATTTCCTTACTATATTGAAAATAAGAATTGATTAGCCAGATTGAATCAGTTCCTTGTGTAATTTCAACACATACAGTCCAATTATCACAGTATTGTGAGATTTTTAATACTTCTAGACTTTTGTTCATGATCACAATCACTGCTAGGGAGGCCTCACCACCATAAATTATTCTCGCTGATGCTGGGAAAGCTACTAATCTGTTATTATAAGTATATGGTTCTTGTAGAGCGATTAAATCGATATTTGTTGTTTCCACAAATCTTCTTGCTTCCATTGTCGCGAGTTTCGACCTATGCGAGTTGTTTTGTGCAATTTTTAATGTTAGTAAGCTGTTAAGCATGTTTGGTATATACAAAGGCGTCCATACCAGTTTTGCTGTAGTCGAAACAAATTCTGCCGTGGGCGTTCACCATCTGTTTGTATACGTTCTCTAATTCCCAGTGTATACCTCTTCTCTCATATACTTCATTTATTAAATCTACTAACTCCCATCCATTAGCGGGAAGATCGTATGTTCTCAGTTCTATTCTATCGATTTCTTCTAGCGTAGGGTATGTTATCGTCCGTCCCTTGTCATGTAGATCTCTAATTACTTGTCGAAATGCCACACTAAGAATGTTCTTGTCCTCCAATTTGGCTAATCTATATTGATGGCTCATATTATCATATAATTGTCTTGGTTCCATCAAAATTGGTTTCGTATTTTCTGCTTCTTTCGGAGATTGAGTTGATGTAATTTTGTTATCTTGAATTGGTTCTTCTTTGATTGGAAATAAATATTTCTGCTCGCCATTCACAAAATTTATCTTAAGTGTTGTTTTTTCTTCTGCTGCTGGATCTGGAATAGTTCCTTTGTCTTTTTTCTTCCAATATATGTCAGGTGGTTTCTTAATAGTATTATTATCTTTTTCTATTTCAGTTTGTATACATTTATCCTTTGTAGATACCATAGCTCTTCTTTTTCTATCCAAAAATTCCTCCAAACGTTTTTTGTCCCTTTTGGCCTTGCTTGGTGATTTGTTTTTCTTTTTCTTGCATACTTCTTTGTGTCCTTTATCCATAATTTATTTTACTGATTATCCTTTCACGCGCTACCCGATATGAAACACATTCTTCCGTATTTGGAGTTTGGCATATTTTGTGTCTGAGTTTACATGGAATGCATACCTTTTTGCCTTTATCTTCACAGTCTTCACTTTTGTGGCGAAGGGATCCGCAATATCTGCATCGTACTTTGTCCTTGCTTTCGCAATATTTCGTGATGTGGCCAAATTCTTGGCACGTGTAACATTGTGGTACCACAATGAAATCTTTAACTTTATGTGATTCATAATCGATATATATGCGATCTTTATTAATCAACATTTTCCTTATGTTTGGTGTGACCTCTATAACCAGGTGGCATTTCTTTTGCCCTCTCTTACCAGCTCTAAATCTTGCCTTTATGTTCTGGGCTTCCGCTAATTCTTCCTCCTCAAAGTTCTGTTGGATGATAGCTTCTATGAGGTCGTTGTCTTTTATTTCAGCCGGTACGCCATACACTATCATCAATGGGTTTCGTTTCCTACTTTCCTCAAACTTGAAATCTCTTTTTATTTGTTCTTTATCCTTTATCCTGTTTAGATCTTCTTTTGTTGCGGTTTCCAATACCACAATATCCTTTGTCGTACGCATGCCAGTTATTTTTAACTTTTCCTTCCTTGGATCTATTGTTTCTGTTAGTCTTTGAACAGTTTGTTTAACTGTCTCCCCTTCGTTGGGTCTAAATATTAAGGTAGGTTTGGTTTTAGCTGTTACTTCTAGGATTTTCTTTTCTTTCTCTGTTACTTTTCTCCCTCTCACTACTTCCGACCACGTTTGTCCCTCATCTGTTTCCATCTTTTCCTGCTTTTCTTCAATCTTTTTTGTTAGTGCCTGTATTTCGTGTATTACTGCGTCTGTGTCGGTTCCCTGTTTGTTTCTTAATTCTTCAATCTTGTCCCTGTAGATATTTTTCTGTTTTTCCCATGCTATCTCCTCTCTGCCAAAAGATTGTTGTGTCTGTATTAACTCCTCCTTTACTTGCTCGTATTTTTTCTCCAGATATTTGTATTCATCCTGCAGTTTGTGTACTTGTTTCGTTTTTTCTTGTAATTGTTTCTTTAGCTCGTTTCTACTTTCCGTTATTTCTTGGATTTCTGTTTCAAGCCGTTTATATTGTCTGTCTCTGTCGTTTTTAATTTCTGCCTTCTCATCCTTTAATTCCTCTATTTCTTTCTCTAGTTTTGTATTCTTTTGCCTTAATTCTTCCATTTGCTTTTTGTCTTCGATGCGACCACCTTTTTGTCCCGACATCATTTCCATTTCTGTTATTAATTTTTCTTTTTGAAGGTTGTCGTATTTTTCTTGAAGCTTGACATTTATTTTCTCCATTTGGTCTAGCCTTCCAAGTAACTGGGCCCTATCCTTGACCCAGACTACCGCTCTCTTTTTTAATTTTTCGAGGTGGGACTTCCCTATCTTTTTCCAGTCCAATAAGTTTTCTATGTAATTCATTTCTTGGTCTAGCTGTCCCATTGTGTCGAATTCCAAATCCTCGGTTGTCTTTCCCTTAGTTGGCTCTTCTAGTGCTGTAGACTCCTCTCGTGCTCTTTTTCTTTGTTCATTTTCTTCTGCTCTTGTAAGTCGTATTGCAGGGTTGATTGGAGACTGGTCTCTGGATGGTGTCCCCGGGGGAGAACGATACATCGCCATTTTCGGATAGCCTATTATAGATGTCTGTGTACAAGTTTTTTAAATCACTATGTAGTATAATGTCAATATTCGTAGTACACTTAAATAATTATAATGAACAAAAGTTTTTTTTTTTTTGTGTGTGTGTGTACCGATTAACTCGAGACTTGATAGGGACACTTTGGACACACTTTCCGAAAGGGGAGACCTGAGAAGGGTAGGTTGGTCTGGGGGGTTACGCGAAGCTGCTTTTTTTTTCGGAAAACGAAAAAAAGAAAAAAAGAAAAAAAAGAGAAAAGTCGGGGGAGGGGATACCGATATTTCTCCAAAAAAAAAGGGTCAAAGGTCAAGACAAATAATTTTGGTCGACTATAATTCGGGAAGGGTAGGAGATGGGGGATAGAGGGAGTGAGGGGGGTTGAGGACCCACCTCCAATGTTTCAGGTCCCTGGCCCTTTCGGTCCATGTGCCATAGTGTCCCAAAGTTAGATTAAAAGCCCATGGTGTACCTCTCCATGCTTGAAATAGTTCTAAGTCCAGAAAAGTGAAAAATTTCCAAGTTACTCACCGGAGTGATGTTCCTATGTGCTCTAGATAACGAGCCGCACTTGGAAGTTCATTCACTGGTTGATCTTCGATCACTGACACAAACTGCTGAGCTGTTTGTTTTTACTTTTTAGAAACTTATTGCCACATGTACGCTGTATATTTATTACAATGTATTTAAATAGGAAAATTTTCGTGTAGTTTTGGGCTTATATCTTGGAGCCACTGTTCTAAATTCTATATGCTTTACACTATAGTGTTCACCAAAAGTTTACGCATTCACTGATATAAAGCACTTCGCACTACTTAGACTTTTTCCCACTTTTTGTTGCTCCTTTGTGGAGCAGCGAGAATCACACTTCCACACTTAATCACTCTCTCTCACAGGATATTAATATTGTGTCCAAGACCCTTCTGAATTTATTACACGCTCCATTCTTCTGGGCATGGAATCTATTACATGGGTGACAAATCTATCTCCTTCCCCTACCTCCAGCCATGCTTCGGAAACAAGATGCCACAGGTCATCCTGAGTTCTTGGTGGATCTGCCTCAGGCCAACTTTCCCTTAGAGTACGCTTCACTTCTGCTCACATATTTTCCATGAGATTGAGGTCTGCTCCACGAGGCGGCCAGTCGATTAAATCAATCTCAGGGTGCCCTGCGAACCATTCCTGAACCACACGGGAATTATGTATTGGCGACTGGTATTGCTGGAACTGAATTACACCATCAGGCTGAAACAGATGGCACCATGATATTACTGATAATGTCTAAGTACTGAGCATTGTCCAGATGTCCTTCAATTCTATGAAGCTGTCCTGCTCCGCGACTGGAAATCCAACCCCAACATAAAATAGATACATGGCCACTGCGATTGCAAGCAGCCACATATCCATGGTCATATCGGGTGCCTCTCGGACGATACACAAAACGGCGTCCCTCCTTTGATGTTGTGAATATGGATTCATCTGAGAAAACTACGTTTTCCCAATTGAGACCCACATTCGCCTGTGCAAACGCGAGACGGTAAATTTTGTGGTCGTCTGAGAGTTTTTCCTTCACGGCAGCAACACGGCCACGTAACCCAGCATGACGAAGCCTTCGCAAAGCTGTATGCTTACTACCAGGAAAGAGAGAAGCTTCCCTTATCTGTCTAGACGTCCTTAGTGGGTCTAACCGGGCTTCGTTTACTAATCTCGCATCTTGGGCTTCGGTTGACACATGCGGACGACCAGGAGATCGTAAATTACCAGTCTGACCTGTAGCACCATATTTCCGAATCCATTGCCTTCCTGTAGAGGCCGGGACATCTACTCGCCTGCTAGCTGCAGTTGCAGAATAACCTTCCAACTCCCATAAAGTAATTACTGCTGTACGTCTATCCATAGTTACCAATGTTCTGAGCTGTGAGAAGAAAGCAATAGGTAAAAGCTAGTACCTGACGTGTGATTGGTTACTTGCACGACACGCCTATTGTGGGGAACAGCGTTGCCAGATCTAGCATAATGATGCTAGATCTAGCATAATTTGCATGTCTCTAGCACCTAGCATCTTGCTTTTAGCATCCTGTCCAAATCTAGCACAATTTCAGCAAGTTATCAAAAAGCCGTAAAACCTGGAGAAGTTGGTCGTGGGAAGAAAAAGAACGGCAGAAATGTATCCTCTTCCATTGATTCATACACTCGGTAAACCATACAGGCAGTCTTATTTTCCTAAGTAAGTTCGGAACGGCTTTGGGCTTTTTTTTTTTTTTTGTGGCTCCACCCAGGGTTTTCTAATCCTTTAACTCCGAGGCATGGGCGGAGCTATGGGGGCCATTCTCCCCCCAACTTTTTGACAACTTCACCATCTTTACTTCTGACTCCATGATCATATTTATTCCTGAAATGACAGCTCCGAGACCGACCAAAAATCTGCCCCCTCCCCCAGCAGACGATTCCCAACTCCGCTTATGCTGCGAAGTAATTTTCTTTCAAAATATGTAAACAAAAACTTTGCATTCATTTATACGATATATACGCCATTGAGTTTGGCAACGACTGCAGTAATTTAGTTGAGTTAAAATTTTGGTGCGTGAAGTATTGAGTTCTATCCATGCATTCTTGCTCTCTGTGTATTTTAAGTTACGTTATCGTATCTCAACTTTGTTTTTTTTAAACTCCTGAATTAGTAATGATGATGATCTAGCATAATTTGACCGAATCTAGCATAAGTTCGATCAGGTTTTGGAATAATTCCGAGCTGTGAGTCTGGCAACGCTGGTGGCGAACGACTTGGTCAACGACTCGCGAAAGAAATCTGAAAATGGTGCGCCGTAATAATAATAATAAAAACAGTTTTTATAAATTAATATTAATACATACGAAAAGCTGTTTAAAGAATGAATTGTTATACTGACTTTACACGTATAAAAACATATACCATATACCAAACAGATTGAGCGATATGATTATAGCTGTTTTGAGACGAGCACTTTCGAAGTCCAACTTCGGGTATCTTCAGAAAACAGTAAACTAAAGCTGCTGGTTCGAACCTTCAAAGCCAACCTTAGTAATCGGGAAAAAATGTACAGATATGTTTTTCCTTCTGTTAAATATAAGACATGTTGAAATGGTATTAAGTGTAGAAAAAAGTAACGTTGATTGAAATACTTAATGATACAATATTTCGAGACTATGTATTCACACTCTCGTTTCGTCATTGTGATTTCCATACGGAAAAGAGCATTTACGTATGAGCTCAGTTATATTTCAGAAGCAGCTTCCGAAAAGCGGTCATGTTAGCTCAGTGGTACACCACCGAGCGTTTAAATCGTGAGTTCGATACCCGTTCAGGTGAGATTCCTTTATGATATTCTACTTTCCTCAATGCATGAAAATTATGTAAAATAGTTACATTACAATTCATCAGTTGTATATATATTTTCATATCATCAGTTGTATATATGAGTTGAATATATATATATTCATATCATCAGTTGTATATATCAGTTGAATATATATGTTCATATCATTTCACGACATAAGTAATTCTTATCTTTAAAATATAACATCTGAGGTATTCACAGAACGTCGGTGTGTTATGTGTGAATATTGAATACAAATTTAAAAAATCGTGTAATAGCAATAAATAAGTTATGTAATATATTTATTTGCAGCTACTTTCATCGCAGATAACTTCTCAATATTCGCATTACAGCATTTAGGTAGAGCATATCGAAAATCGGATCGTGGTTCAAGACAAAAAACTAGCTAGCCCCAAACTGTCACGTAAGAAATTCACGAATCGCAAAAGTAAAGTGAAGAGATTGAGAGCGGTAATTCCTTAATCGCTCTCTCTCAACTCTCTCTTATCTGCATTTATACATATAAAAGTGTATGTATGTATGTTCCATCATAACTCATGTATGCCTAGAGCAGGGTTTCTCAACTTGGGAGTCGCGGCCCCTAGGGGATCGCGAAGATAGGCGGAAGAGATAAATATAGTTAGAATCTAATACCAGAAATTATTTTTAAATATTATTTTTAATTTTGTTCTGATAGGCATACTTTTATTTTTTATACACACTGTAAAGAACAATAAAAAATAAGTCTACTGAACATTTTCAAAGGGTGTAGAATTCGTGTTACTATTCGGTTCAAAGTCTCTTGTCGTCGCGAATTCTGTCGAGAAATTTGAAGCTTAAAATATACAAAACGATAATCATGCCTGTTGTTCTGTATGGTTGCGAAACATGATCGCTTACTCTGAGGGAAGAACATAGACTGAAAGTATTTGAGAACAAGATCCTTAGACGAATATTCGGACCCAAGAGGAACGGGAATGGGGAATGGCGGAAACTTCATAACGAGGAACTACATAATTTATACGGTTACCCAACATTGTTAGGGTCGTCAAGTCTAGGAGGCTTAGGTGGGCAGGTCAGGTAGCTAGAATGGAAGAAAGTAGAAACGCTTTGAAAGTCTTGACTGGAAGACCAAACGGAAAACGACCATTAGGAAGACCTAGGGGCAGATGGAAGGACAATATTAAGATGGATCTCGCTGAGATAAGAATACAAAGTAGAAACTGGATCCAATTGGCTAAGGATAGAAGTCAATGTAGAGCTTTTGTGAACGCGGCATTGAACCTCCGGGTTCCATAGGCCATAGAGTTAGTTAGTTAGTAGAGTTGTTTAAAAATGAATTTAAATCAAAGAGGTATGATATAAAACTAATGAGAACTGTATATAGAAATACTAGAAAAATACACATGAAACAAATCCTGCACATTGAAATACAATTAAAATTAAAACCTAATGAGATACCTAAGCATGGTGTAATTTCACTAGTGCAGCAATGCTCGGTTCAATCTTCATGACGAATATTATCAACTGATAAGCGATTTCTTATCTTTGTTTTAATGTTTACCATAAAAAAAAAAAAACACTTTCGCACAAGTACGATATAGCAAATGGAATTATTACTTTTAAAGCAGCAATCACCAGACCAGGATATTCTTCTCTCCTCATCAGGCAGAACTTGTCCAAGTCTTCGTTACAGAAAACCAGTTGCAAAGACTTGTCGCATGATCATTCTATTATTTGGTCAAGAAGTTGTGGGCTTAGATCGGATACGTTAATGGCCTCTTCAATGAAGGAGTTTAACATCCATCTTGAACCAGCACCTTCGTCGTTGGGAATATAGATATTACAGTTACTGTATCCACTGTCAGTGCCGGGCGCCGAAAAGAGGGGCCACACATTTCGGAGGAAGTGTGTTACTCAAGTTAGGAAAGTGCATGTGCACATGTGTAAAATAGAAGGAAAAACGTAATAAAATGTACTCAAAATTAAGGAAAGGTAGGGTTTATTTTGAAAATGTTATTGAGCTTCGTGCCAACCATGGTGGCGCTTCGTAGCTAGTCTGTCGACGTCACTCATATATACGGTGACATCGTACTATACTCTCGCCTCGGGCAATGATTTTCCATGGCACTGTTCACTATAAACAAAAAAATGGATTCTACTATTGTAGAAATAGGTATGTTAAAAATCCCACACAAGCTTATTATAAAACAAATTATAAAAGGGTCGCTGGCAAGAGCGTGTGATAAAAGGGGATCGTGATAGGAATTAGATTGAGAACCACTGGCCTAGAGTAATTTTAACCACATTTCTTATAGTTTCAAAAAGAGTGCTGTCGGGTTACCTATGGTGAATGGGAGGGGGATACATATAAAAGATTGCTAGAAAATGATCGATATTAGATTCATAGTTTTCGGGGTCGCTTAGATAAATAGTGAGACTTTCAATTTCGCTTAACTCCGATTAAGCTCTCATTAGTAGGGATGGGCACGAACGACTTTTCTTTGAAACTCGACTCGACTCGAAACAGACATCTTTGAGGTCTACTCTTGGACTCGGCGCGAAAAATATCTTCCAACTCGACTCGGATTAGAGTCAAGTCGAACCAAAACGAGCCAAATCCTGTGTGTAGTCCTACCTAGACAATACATAGACAATAATTATTCTATCATCAATTATACTACTGTTACTACAAATAATAATAATAATAATAATAATAATAATAATAATAATAATAATAATAATAATAATAATAATAATAATAATAATTATTATTATTATTATTATTATTATTATTATTATTATTATTATGACAACACCGTGTACAAACATGAACGATAGATGGTTAGTAAAGGAATACTAAAAGCTAGTTGACTGCCGACGTCGGTAGTCATGAAGTCTACAAGGCAAGGACATCGTTCATTACCCTAAGCTGTAAGCGTCGGTGGACTACAGATGGTCAACTATTAACCTCTCGCCAGAAATTGGTGACCCCGCAGCGACGATCCGTGATGGCCCAAGTTCCATTTTGAAAACTTTACTACCAGCGGCAGAGACGCGATGAAACGCCAACGAACCACAAAATTACTCTCCCAAAATATGTTAAAATGCCTATATGTGTGATTTGTTTATATTTAGGTGAAACAAAAAAACACAAAACAAATACCCCGGGATGGACGCGAACTATCAATATTACGATTACTAGGCACGTGTTCTTCTGACTTCCCCACGGAAACGATCATAAAAAGCTTGGTTGTTGAAGGATAAATCATTGACGTCTTAATTTAGCCAATCAGACAAACCCCTACATCTCGAGTTCTAGGAGGTCATACCGTGAACCGTTTCAGATTTATTGCTTTCTGGTGGAGTACTATCCATGCGCAAAATTTGAGCATAATAGCCGACATGCATCTTCGGTGCCTCTTATCTTTAGTATAATTTTAACCAGAGATGGTGTGGGTCAATGAAAATTTGATTCACGACCCACCATGACTCACTATGACCCACCACCCAAATGACCCATTGGCCCACTCTGACCCATCAACCATCGTGATCCACTCTGACCCACCACCAACTATGAACCACTCTGAACCATTGCGACCAACTCCGACCCACCAAAACCCATCGACATCAACTCTGACCGATGACCCACGTCCTCCTCTCCATTGACTAAAGAGATTACACTTGTAATAAAACAAGACTGTGAAATTATCACTTATCGGAGTTTGAATTTCTACCGTCATTGGCTCAAGCACCTCTTTGTTACAATACTGGTGGGTCTGACCTTTACGATATATAATGGCAATGTTTCTCATCTTCCGAATTAAAATGAATTTAAATTTACCATATGTAATTATTTCTTTGTTGCCTTACAGACACATTTCAGTAGAAAATAGGGTGAAATTTAAAAGTTTCGAATCAAGGAAAAGTAGACCAACGTAAAAAAAAAAAAAAAAAAAAAAAGAGAGAGAGAGAGAAACTAATTTTCTATATAATTAAGCATGCCGTACTAATTGGAAATGCCCATGTAATTAAGTTTAGAATACAAATTTTATGGCCATTTTTCTCTAACTTTATGGCTTGATTGCCTTATGCTCGGAACGCTCCATATATTAAACACCAGCTTCAGCAATTATAAATAGAAAGCAGTGGGTATAAAATTCAAAAAGAACTTTAGTTTGCATTACTCAATTTTTTTCTCAACTAATATCAATCGTTTTCGATTATTTTTACAAATCAACCCACTACCAATTTTCAATATATAGAAAATGCACCCCCGTCCCCCCGCTCATAAAAGACAATTTTAAAAAATGCCAGGGCATATTCTCTTTATTTTTAATAAAGAGTTATATGCTGAATTTCAGCTCTCAGTTGAACGGCTTGTGAGACACTAAATTTTTCGCAAAAATTCGGACTTCTACTCCCCCTAAGGATATGTATTATAATGAAAGTGTCCCGCGTATGATAACTTCCGAGTTGGGATTGGAGCCTGATTATATACCAAACGTCAATTCATTTGACTTTGCAATTTGACCGTGATGATTACGCAGACATAGTTACTTTCAATTTTTTATGATACATATCCTTATTTCATATGTTACAGATGATTCAAAAATATTTTTTCAAACAGTTAGCTCCTCTAGAATCTCACAGGCTGCATCCCAAAATCCAACTCCTACTATCCTATGACAATCCAAAAGTGACTGAACTTTTTTTATTAGGAACAAATGACAAAAGAAAAATGAAGATCTTGAAAGTAAAATGTAGAAAAGCTCGGTGCCCCCAATAACTCCATATTTCTCCGCCCCTTCATTCCGAACTTAAAAATAAAACTTAATTCGAATATGGTTAATTAGTGAATTTATTACGTTAAATTCCACTCACTACATGCTACAGCTACAACTATATAAGAAAAAATAACAACTGTGAAACATGTTCTGAATTACTATTACATTTCTTACGCTATTATTAAACATATTAGAATAGTAAAAGAGGATTGTTCGTGAAATACCGGTAGTATATTTGCTCATGATTTTTAACTTTTTCATACGGAAAAAATTAAAATATTATTCAAGTTTTAAAATTTGCACTCTGCAAATATGTTGCCCTCTAGGCAATGGGACGAATGTGGACTAATCGGAAATGCTGCACTGTTAGCGGCGCTGAAAACTTACGATTCGATTATAGTATCGGTTGATTTCGATATCTTTATGTCGCTACGTAACCACCCTGGGTGCTAATGGGAGCTTAATTGGACTTGAATTGAAAGTAGAGCTATTCACCTAAGCGACCACGAAACTATGGATTCATTAATAATATCGACCCGTTTCTAGCATTTTTGATATGTATCCCGACAGTACTCTTTTTCCAGACTGTAAGAAATATAGTTAAAATTGCTCTAGATATATCAGAATTATGTTGAAACACACACATAAATCCACTTTTATATTCTGTATAAATAGAGAGAGAGTGAGCGAGCGAGCGAGCGAGAGAGGGCGTCTCAAGGCATCACCAATTCCACATTGCAAAAGCATATATCAGGAATTGAATTGAAAATCTATGTAAAGACTTTCTGCTGTGGCATGCTTCATAAGGACAATTCCAGTCTGCTCATGTGACCTTTGGGGTTCATGAATTTTTTTGCGAGCGTTCCGACTTTGGATTCTCTGTTTATACCCTCTGTTTATGCATCGAATAACTTTTCAAGAACATAAATGACATTCTATATTATGAATGTTGAGAATTACTCTCTATATGACAAATAGCTGCAAATAAATACACTACATGATTTATTTATTGCTATTGAACGAGTTTCTTAACTTGTATTTACATCCTCATATATAATACCGACCTACTGTGAAAATTATCTCAGATGTTATATTTTAAACATAATAATTAGTATGTTCTGCAATTGTTATGTTATATATAAACAACTTATGTATGTTAATATAATTATTTTATATAATTTTTCATGCATTGCGGAAAATATAATTTTAAAAAAAGTATTGACCCAGATGGGATTCGAACTCACAACCTTATGATTTGAAATCCGATAGCTTACCAATGAGCTAACACAAGGACTTCCAGAGCTAATCTTCTAGCGATGTATAACGGATCTCAAGATAATTATGACATTCATATCCATGACAAACGCTGTTTCTGTTCTACTTTGACTTTTATTTTAGTACTCAGGCGATAATTATGTTCTATTTCTTAACTTTGAGCATTCTTTTACATATGGAAAGATTCTTTAACGTATTTAAATGCTCCATTACGTATAGAGAGCTAAATGACAAACAAGCATGTGCAAGGTTTCGAAATATTGTATCATTAAGTATTTCAATCAATGTTGCTTTTTTAAACACTTGGTAACAAGTCTTATTATATTTAAAAGAAGAAAAACACATCTGCAAACTTTTTCCCGATTGCAAAGGCTGGCTTGGAGGTTCGAACCTGGCTTACTTTTTCCCGAAGATACCCGAAGCTGGACTTAGAAAATTTTTGCCTCAAAACACCAATAAAGAATGCGCTCAACCTTTTTGAGACAAGGTGTACATACTGGAAAAAGTGAATCTGCCTCTTTCTTGCACCAAACCCTTCAATTTTCGCTTTTAACGTTTACCACAAAGAACAAAAACGGTAACACCTAGCGAGAAGCGTCTTCTTGCAAACGATTCAATGTCGCAAGCATATATCATGACTACACAACGTTCTACGAAAAGCAGAAGTGGTACAAATTTACTATTATTTCCAGTTTATACTTATTTCAATACTTATTTCGTTATTTCGAAAAGTGGTGCATACTAT
Organism: Thermobia domestica; assembly: GCF_964235325.1. Lineage (NCBI taxonomy): Eukaryota > Metazoa > Arthropoda > Insecta > Zygentoma > Lepismatidae > Thermobia > Thermobia domestica. The sequence goes on from NC_137458.1 coordinate 30,786,213, forward strand.
CACGATGTGTTTTTCTTGCTATAGGTTCAGCATCCCAAGAACAGGATATATCTGCTCTGTCAGCCCTCTATTCAAACCGGAAGTAATTAAATTATCCATTTCCGGTTTAAACTTTTATTGCCATAGAACGAAAACGGTAACAGAAGCAAGAACGGCAAGAAGATTTTTTTTTTCCAAACGATTCAGCGTCTGAAGACTATCCACAGCACTCTACCAAAATCGATAGTGGTTTAAATTTACTTTTACTTCCCGTTTCTTTACTGATTTCGGTAAATGCTATCAAGATTTTTTTTCAATTGATTCAGCGTCCCAAGAATAGTTTTCATCTCTTCCATTGTAGCTCCAGTCAAACCGGAAGTTATTAAAATTAGCCATTTCCAATTTCAAGGCTTATCGCCACATAATAAACAAGGCAATAATAAGAAACATTTTTCTGTAAACGATTCTGCGTCAATATATCATGGTTATTGACTACAGTTGACCGAAATCGAAAGTGGTTCAAATTTACAATTATTTTCGCTTTCAATATTGATTGCCATACAGCAAAAAAAGAACTGCTATCAAGATGCAGATTCTTCCAATCTATCCAGCGTTCCAAAAATTGGTTTCATATCCCGTACTGAAGATCTATTTAAACCGGAAGTGGTTCAATTATCCATTATCGGTTTCAACGATTATTGTCATAGAACGAAGACAGCAATGGATAGCGAGATTTTCTGTAAACGATTCAGCATCTCAACACATCACATCATCCACAACACTCCACCGAAATCGGAAATGGTTCATATTTAATATTACTTCCGATTTCAATACTGTTTTCTGTATTGGAAGTATCGAAAACCCTGACATGCTAGTAAGAGTTTGGCAGAAACTTGATTATAGGCTAGATGTGTATTGTATAACTCGTGGATCGCCTATTGAACATTTATAATATGTTACGCATTACTTGAGCAGACGGTTCAACCAAATTTTGGCACATTTTTTACATTTACAGGTTATGTTAGTTCTTTGTATTTCTTTTAACAGATGGTGCTTGGGGTCCCGGGTTTGATCCCAGTCCCCGCCAAGTGAACTTTGTGGTGGACAAACACCGTGTGCGTGGGTTTTCTCGGAGTTCTCCCGTTTCCTCCCACTTTCTTCATTCCACCATTTTATTCATTACTCATCATCACCGTCTCCTTTAGCCTAACCGGCATAATCGTGGGACGTAAAATTCAAAGATTTCATTTCATTTTTCTTTTAACAGAGCATCCACTAAATAAAGAGTTCCATTACTACTTGCCGATTGACTTTAGGAGGGCTCAGTATAAATACAGTATGGCCGTATGGTATAAAAACTACAGCGCATAAAACACGAATCAACTTGTGCTAGGTGGCTACTAAAAAGCGCAAGTACTATCTAACCAAATCAGAGCAGGAGCGCAGCAGAGGAGCCTGAGCGCTAGCGAGGGGGTGCGTCCGTAGGAAAGGCGCGTCAGCGACGGGGGCTATACACATAAACGAGGATAGAGGAAGAGCTCACTTACATATACAGGATGCGCAGAAAGAGGCATGCACAACTCTCCTTAAGGCATTCCCTTGCAAAGGATCCCGTGGTGCAGTCATCTTCACAGACGAGTGTGCTATCTATCGGAGTATGCATTCTTGGAACGTTGTAATGTGGTGTAAGGAAAACCCCGGGTTTGCAAAAAGATGGAGAGAAATCCACCACAAGTGATGGTGTGGGCTGGAATGAGAGCAACACACATTTTTGGATCTTACTTCTTTGAAGGCAATATTAATGAATATCCTTACCTGGAGATGCTTAATGAGTGGTTTCCTGGCCGCTGAATTGGAAGAGGTTGTGCATCTTCACCAGCTCCCTTTGCCTGGCCTCCAAGAAGTCCCGATCTGATGACAGCAGACAATGCTCTCTGGGGTTTCAAAAAGCTATAAATAAGAAACACTCGATATAGGAATTACGAGCAGCTGTGGAACATGCCTTCACCCTCGTGACTCCGGAGTATCTCAGCAAAACATCTGCGAGAACTTGGCCCAAAATTCAGCTGTGTTGCGACATGGATATTGATCATAACGATGTTTATGACTCTTAACACTTCAAGGTAACTGTGTACAGACATTCTACCATATAACTAACACTTGTTAGGTAAAAATTAAATAAAATAAAATACTTTGGTTTTTATTTCTCTCCGTTTGGAATCTCTTTATATCTATATGAAATTATAAATCTAATCGAGATTCTTTATCATCACTCAAACAAATGAGTCTGCCATTTTTACCTTACAACAGTTCTAAATAGACTCCTCAAGAAAATAAATCGTCCGCTCGCTGTAGTCTAGGTAACAGGTTCTAAATACGATTGAGTTAAAATGAAAATTCAAGGAATTTATGGTGGATAAATAGTTTATTATAACTAAAATTCCTCTAATTTAGATATGGTGAGTGACTAGTAATTTTTAGATTCAAAGGACGTTACTTCGCCCTTGTAAAAGAACTTTAATATCTTGCTCGGCTTCCCAAAGAACTCAACAACAGAGTTCAAGGAGCACAGACTCTAATTTCAATATCTCTAAACTTAAACAATAAAACTTCTCTAAGATTTCTTTGGGCTCTGCGGTAATATGGAAACTAGTACTCTCTCTACTCTAGGTCCATATTCTTTGCTTTCAAAGACTGTTAAACTTCATTACAGTAACAGTTTGGCCTACACCTGGTTTGGACTCTCAACACGCAGAGAAATCCTGATAGGAAACTAACTAAAATCTTCAAGGATAGGAAAACTTAGGGAATTAGGAGTAGCAGCAGTTACTCATGGCCTAGCTATTATATTACGTCTATCATTTAAGACTATAGGTTAGAAAGATAAAACGCACACTCTTAATACTTTCGTACACGTAAGTCGCAGTGTGAAAATAGAAACACTAGTCAGGCTTCACTACCGCCTGACTGTATGGGGATCGAACCCAAATCGCAACCTGGATTCAAAATTTCATGGGAAAATCCTTCAGCACTTGGAGATTTCAAAACCCTAAGTGTCCTGGGTTCACTCTCTTCCTAGGATCATCCTAAGAGCAAATTACTTTTCACTCGTTCTAACCATTAAACTAGAGCTCATTTAAGCCATTATTCTGACGTAGAGCTCAAAAGTCCTACTTAAGTCTTTAATTCCTACTTCTATCTCGGGAATTCACCTAAGTTATGGCCAGAGACCACTTTCTCTAGCGGGACTGGAAGCCAAGGACTCACATATCCACTGGACATTCAGTAACAAAACTAAAGGGCAACTCCCGAAAAAAAAAAGCTTACTTGCTAATTTCCTTTGGACTGAACAGCCACCAGTATAGCCCTCTACTTTACAGGCCTCCCTAGCTGAAACAGCGAAAGCCATTAAAAAATCCGCCTTTTTATGTTTTACTGGGGATAGAAAAAATGAAGAAAAAATTTAACTTAGCAATGGTTCTGGAAACTTGTACAGCAATGGAAAAAAAACTGGAAAAGCAAGCAACAAAGTGAAATCTTCAAAGTAGCTTCTCTACCAGGTTTATAATTAAGTTGGCGCGAGAGTAATATTCGATCTAAGTGAATTTTAATTTTTAAAAAAAAAAATAGTGTAGGTATATATATAAATGATTGGGATAATTCTTTAATTAATATTTACATACATTTACATATTATAAACATAGTAAAATTATATATATTACGCTATACTTATATTAATTAAATAGTGTCAGATAAATGCGTTAGGCCTGACTTACTAATTAGATACACATCTTAATTATATATATATATATATATATATATATATATATATATATATATATATATATATATATATATATATATATATAATACTAAATACTAAAATATGCATAATCAAACAAGGTAACGAAGTAGGCCTACCCCTTTCACACTATACTGTCGAAACTAAAGAGCGTACGCCCACTTCTGGTCCACCCTGTACAATGCTTTCACTATCACTCAAAATTCATTTCAATATGCTATGCACTGACAATAATTAGTTATATTCAAACTCTTTTTCTTCACAAACAATGTTTCACATCGTGTTTTACCTGTAAATTTTCTATTTGATAGAATCATCTGCTCGAGTGAACCCATATGTTGAAACAAACTTATTGAGTTGTTTCATTCATTTATCTGTGTGTAATCTCTGTTTACATTCGTGTTATTAAAAAAAAAAAGAACGTTGAAATGAGTAAGATCATTTTGTCTCATCCTGTAGGCCTATATCAGAAGAAGCAGGTATATTGCTCTTCCTTTTGAATTTTACCCATAAAAGTTGAACTGTGGTAAGTTTATTCCTAATCTGCACCTATTTGAGAATTCAAGAAACAAGTTTGAGAACCAGTAATGTTCAATTTGTTGTTTACCGTCCATACATGCCTCTAGGCAATCATTCTTTTAAGCCTCTGTTTAGTAGTAGTAATTATAATTCGTTCTTAATGAGGACGTAGCCTATATAATTTTTACCATTGTTGTTGTGTCCTAGTGAATAAGACTGAAGAAAACATTAAAAATGCACATTTATCTTAAGAAACGAATATCAATACTTTTACCTGTGAGAGTGCAATAGCTAAATCGAAAACTGAACAAACAAACGAACTAGTTGTATTTTGACAAAATTATTAATTTCCGTGTAGCAAACATGATTACAATGAAGATTATAAGTTATTTGTTTCTTCTTTTTCTTTTACTACCTTCAGGTAAGTGATTAGATAAGAATAAGCAACTTTTTGTTTTTACAATTACAGTGTTGCCACATATTTCTTTGAAGTCAAAGGAAAATATCAGGTGTAAGTTGAGAATAGACCGTAACAAAAATGAAAATTCCACTGTTACTATTAAAGTTAATGAGTGCATTTGAAAGAGGACTGTATAAGATATTAATTTCCATTGGTGGAACATTTCTGCATAATATAGGAATCAGTATGTAATATTTACAATGTATGGTTACAGTTGTCAAACGATGACAGTGCTTTAACTTATAAAAGTGTGTGTGGCAGGCCCGAAACCAGCCACAGAGTTTTGAGGGGGCTATGAATATGTCAGGTGGCAGGCCCCCTAGCCCCCTCTGGTTGCGGGCCTGGTGTGTGGCCAACTGCTTCGCTCCTGACCTGACTCAGTTATCCTCCTTAGACCTGAGGCTGTGATAACAGGTAAAAATTTACACGACTGTAATTAAATTGTTCATTCATGATCAAAAAGTAAGAAAATGTGGTCATTTGGTGTATCAACACTGTGGGTGCATCACACAGTAAGGTATCATATTTGATACCTTAGGTCTTAACCAAGCAAATACATGAATTCCTTGCCTGCAAGTTAGATGGGCAGTTGTGCATGTAAATAGTGAAAATAGTAAGAAACAATGTTACGGTTACACGTCTATACAATTTTTGAATTTCGATTACATTCTAAATAAATAAAATAAACAAGTTAAATATTACAATATGCATTTATTGTAATAGTATTCCAATAATATTTAAATAAATCCAGAAAATTAAGCAGTTTTCTTGTTTCTAAAACGATACACTAAATATTATTAACTATTGTCTTAGTTATAATTTCAAGTTGTCTTCGTATGTTTTACATTTTCTGAAATACAGCAAAGCAATTTCTTCCAGTGGCAAAACAGAGGTGTATATGACAAGATGAGCATCGTGCAAATGTTAACCCCTTGCAATTTTCCATCCTGCATTTTGACCTACTAGCCTGTGTATCGGGAGAAATAGGGTCATTTGCCCAAGTGTCTATTTCCTCAAGTGTCTAAACTAGAGTCATTTCCTACAGTGGTTATCTTTTTTCTTAATCTGATGATCATCAACCGAAACAGAAGGGACACCTGCCGCATTCTTAGCAAATATCAGAAAGGGAAAGGAAGATATTCCTCTGCAGGCTATTATGAAATATCTCTGATAGACAGGGTTGCAGTGTCAGATAAAATTGTATGTGTGAGAGGGTTTTTTTTTTTTTTTTTTTTTTTTAAATATGGTAAACTTAGCATAGTTGTTTCAGTGCTTAAAAACGGGGTTTGAGTGAAATAACAACATAATTTTCCCACTGACATTCAGGTTTACTAATATATAGTGCATTACGTATCTATTCATAATTCAATTTGGCCCAAAATGACACATAATCCCTTTTAACAGTGACTGATTCAATTCTACAATGCAGTATTAAACCACGCAGCATATCACCCCGTGAAGTTAGCGACCAAAAGATTAAAAAATCGATATATTTTTAGAGTTCTGAGTAGCACTCAAAGAGTTCTAGAGTTCCTGCTAGGTTAGACCAATAGTTCTGGGTAAATAAAGATTTTATAGTGATTTTAAAGCGTTGGTGCTAACTTCACGCAAAACCAAAAATCTTAAAATGTCTATATTTTTTCGAGTTTTGAGTAGCACTCGAAGAGTTCTAAAGTTCCTCATGAAAATTCAGAAGAGTTCTCGCAAAATAAGGGAGAAAACGGGAAATAAATGTTTCCTCATAATCTACTGACCACAGAGGCAAGCGGTGCAAATCATTCACAAATATATAACACGTACCTAATAAAAATCAACCAATATTACACAAAATATTATAGAAATCGACAAGTGCTACTCAAAACTCTCATCAGAACTCTATTTCATTACGAAATGAAAGAGTTCTATCATCTTGTTCACAGACGGTTCGCGAATAGCCCATAAATTGTTGACTAAAATTGTTATAAATAAATATTTAACCATTCTGCGAACAGAACTTTATAGAACTTGAAGAATAATACTAAGAACTCTCATCAGAACTGTATTTCATTGCGAAATTTAAAGAGTTCTATCACCTTGTTCACAGTCGATTGTCGAGTGGCAGATAAATTGTTAATTTAAATTGTTATAAAAAAGATTTAAACATACAGAAAATAGGCCGCTTAAAAGTTGCAGGAAATTGCTTTGGTCAAAAACTACAATTACAAGATTTGCAAGCTATTTCCTTTGTCAAATAAATTATGTACATCTGAAGCAGTTCTTAAAAATTTCACTGGTTTACTCTAGTTTCTGATAAATTGTGTACACATGAAGCAGTTCTCAAAAATTTTCACTATTTTACTGTAGTTTCTGATAAATTATACATATGTGAAGCACTCCCCAAGAAATTTCTCTGGTTTTACTCTAGTTTTTGAATGTAAGCCATCTTTTTGAGAAACTACCTAATATCTCTGTCAACTTCATATTCTGCGCACCTCTTTCTAATATTCTCATCTGATTTGTCATATTTTCTCTTCCTCTTCTCAACTTCAGGTTAGACACTTGAAATTTGGTGTTTGTCTTTCTCATTTAAACTAATTTGAAATGTATTTAAGCGTTTTCTAATATTTTAGTAAAAAGAGAAAGAAAAGTAGTGATCAATAAGGTAGGGATTGCAATTATTATAATGTCACCCTATTCGTATTTTATATATCTGGCTTAGAAGAAAAGAAAAAAGGTGAGGATCACAATTAAAATATGTTCATATTTCCGGATCTCTGAAGATTAGAGGCATAAAACTTCGTATTTGAACTGAAATTCGGTACTCTATAGGTTCATGGGATGTGAATCCGTAGGCCGATAGAACGCGGGTTTGGGGGCGAAGTCCCCTGGTACTTGAAATGTTCAGTGTATCTCGGCATTCAGGACGGTTAGTATTTGAACTGAAATTCGGTATGCATGTACAGCTCACAGATGACGAGAAGAACCCTAGCAGAAGTAGTGTGACGTAGATATGGGCTCGCCCACTTTTCGCACGGGGGTTTCAAATGAAACCACGGAATAGCACACATATAACTTTACCCGGAGTAGCAGACGACATCTAAGAATAGACCACACCTCAAAAACCGAAAATGGACTTGACCGTGTCGTTGACCTTTCCCCGCTAACCCTGTTTTAGGGTTCTTCTCGTCATCTGTGAGCTGTAGGCTTATAAGGTGCTAGGCAGTAGCTGAACAAATGCAAGAGTCTGAGGGCGAACCACCCAGCTAGTCGAAGTATTACAATTATTAGGATCACGTAGTGGTACCTATAAGATTATAATGTTAGTACATCCGTTACTCCGCACGATAACTTTTGAACGGATGCGAATTTTTAAATTCTGTTTTTTGCCATAGATAGATAGAGTGATTATCTCGAGGGAGTTCGTTGATGGAGGTGATTCGCCGATCGGAAGTAGTAGAAATGAGCCATTTTCAGTTAACATATTTATCACTGTAGAGGAAAACCAGTAATAGACAGAGATAAACGGTTTTCGGAAATCGATTACACGTTTCAAGAAAAACTTTCCTCTTCATCCTTAACACTCTAGTATAACCGAAAGTAGAAATTACTCACTTTCGGTTATAATGTTGATCACTATAAATTAAAAACGGTAATAGATAGCGAGAAGCGATTTTCTTTAATCATTTAAGTGTCCCAAGAATATAAGTGTCCCATCTCAACACTAATCTTTCTACTCAAACCAGAATTGAAAGAACCATACAACTTCCATATTCCATATTAAATGATAAAATATTACATAATCCTCTTTACGGTCTTTGAGTTTATTATAATAATATATTCATATCTGGGGATCCCGAAAGTTAGAAACATGAATCTTGATGTTTGAACTGAAATTCGGTATGCTTGCAGGTGTATGAGATGTGAGACCGTAGGCCGAGAAAACCCGGCGATTTCTGGGCGAAGTCCCCAGATAACCGAAGGCTAGTTATTAAATACATATTTTTATCATATTCTGATTATACATACAGTAGCAGTAGTTTCCGTTCTCCTCACAGGAAGATAAGGTGTAATAAATATAAAACCTGAAATTTAAATTGTCACACTCGGCACTTTATGTATAAATGAAAGGAAATTTCAATATAATAAATATGACCTTCCTTCCGTGTCGCCTCGTTTCGCCTAATTAATTATCTCACACTTTTATGACAGATAAATGATAAGATTTGTGTCCGTCATGTTATGTGAAAAACAGATCCTCGTTTGGCCTAATCTTCGTTACGCCTAAAATGGCGGGAAATAAGAAAAAATGTTGTGGAAATTCAAAATGCAAAATGCAAAATATATATATTATTGATATTAATATTATATTAACTATTTTATATATCGATACGTTCTCTATCGATCCAAACGATTTATGGATCCCTTCACTCTTCTATTGAAGCCAGAAGTAGTACAACTTCCGGTTTCAATATTGATTCCTAAATATTAAAAACCGTAAGAGATAGCGAAAAATAGTTTTTGATGAGAATTCAGCTTCCGATAAACATGTTGCATGTCTCAAATTATCACTCTATTGTTGCCGGAAGTTATAGACATATTTCAAGTTTCAATATTGAATGTGCATAATTTGAAAATCTACAGGAGTTTAACAATGTGAAGAGAAACACATACTTTGAATATAAAATTAAGTAATAGTATAAATAAGGAGTTTGCATTAACATTTTATACAGTGTGTAACTGAATAACTGATACAACGCGTGGCTAAGGAAACGACAATTCTTAGAAAACAATATTCCAAGTTTGGTCTATTTTAATGTTGGAAATAAAATATTGTATTTTATTTATTTAATTTCATATATGTATGACACTATAAACGAAAAGTGATGTTTAGAGGGAATTTCGGGTGCCAACTACAATAAGAGAACAAGATATAAATATTTTCATAACTTTGCTTACTACACCGAACACCAGCAAATCTTAGCCTAGATAGCCACCAAACCGAATAAGGGGTTCAGTCGGATACTTACAAGTAAACCTTACGTTTGGGTGAATCGAGTTGCTGACTGAGACACATATGAGAAAGTAGTACTAAATGTGGTCAGTATTTCAGTGAAGTTTTAGGTGCGAAGCTCCAGGGGTTTAGGAGATACAGCTACCAGAACATCACATTGAAGTACAGAATAGTCTTCATACAGTTGGAGGTAAAAGCTCTGTAAGACCTCTTGTAACGACAAAAGGTGAATAACAAATATATGGGTACATATTAGGACTAGGGGGAAGTCATATAGTAAGGGTATACCTGACGGCGGCCATCTTGAAATCCGCCATTTTGAATTAAGGTTAAGTTTTTAAAATAGGAATAGGGTCATGTGATACATGATTTAAGGCGCGAATTTAACCAGAAGAACAATGGTGACGTTAATTTTGATTCACGCGCAATTGGTAAACAGTTACAGGGAAATTAAATATTATTGCAGTATATGTATTAGTCCTTTACCCCACCTTGTAAATTTGGTGTTAATGATAATAATTAAATAAAAAGCAGATGGATAAATATTAGGTCTATGGTAAGAGTTGTCTTGATGGCGTCCATGTTCAAATCCGCCATTTTGAATCAGACAAAAGTTTTAAACAAAACGCATAACAGTGACACCTTATTAATAGCAAATTTTACCATAACTCCAACGGTATAACCATTTTTGCTTTATCATTAACCAGCATAAAATTAAATGGATCGCTCCTTACGATTACTGCTTTGACGGAATTGTTAACGACAAATGTGTCAAGTGTAACTCGATTGCCTTTGTCAGGTGTGCTCACTGTGAGCAGAGCATTTGTGCAAGTCATGCACTCTTTTCTGAACTACATACTGTTTGTACTAATTGAGGACTTTTCTGGAAGAAAGACCCAAGTTCAATTATGACTCAATTCCACTTTGGTCATTTTTCCTTAAATTAGCAACTTGTTTATGCGATAACAAATGCTGGTTAATGATAAAGCAAAAATGGTTATACCGTTGGAGTTATGGTAAAATTTTCTATTAATAAGGTGTCACTGTTATGCGTTTTGTTTAAAACTTTTGTCTGATTCAAAATGGCGGATTTGAACATGGCCGCCATCAAGGCAACTCTAACCATAGACCTAATATTTATCCACCTGTTTTTTATTTAATTATTATCATTAACACAAAAGTTACAAGCTTTGGTAAAGGACTAATACATATACTCCAATAATATTTAATTTCCCTGTAACTGTTTACCAATTGCGCGTGAATCAAAATTAACGTCACCATTGTTCTTCTGATTAAATTTGCGCCTTAAATCATGTAGCACATGACCCTATTCCTATTTTAAAAACTTAACCTTAATTCAAAATGGCGGATTTCAAGATGGCCGCCGTTAGGTATACCCTTACTATATGACTTTCCCCTAGTCCTAATATGTAACCATATATTTGTTATTCACCTTTTGTCGTTACAAGAGGTCTTACAGAGCTTTTACCTCCAACTGTTTGAAGACTATTCTGTACTTCCATGTGATGTTCTGGTAGCTGTATCTCCTAAACCCCTGGAGCTTCGCACCTAAAACTTCACTGAAATACTGACCACATTTAGTACTACTTTCTCATATGTGTCTCAGTCAGCAACTCGATTCACCCAAACGTAAGGTTTACTTGTTAGTAGACAATGTTTGCTTCACCTTATGGACTTCAGAAGCCGATAACCGACGAAGTTATCACTTGCCATTACACGTCACTGCAGTTAATGTTTTACATTGGAAACAGAATGCCATGACAGGACGGTAAAAACGAGTAGCATGGTGTGATGAGTCTCGATTTCAAGGTGCATTTCGCCAGCCCCCCCACCTTGGAGTTTCGAAAAAAAACCTATGCCAATCGTTTGTGCTACCTTTGTGCCGGAATGTACCGCAAAAATTTTCGTTTGTACCACTTCCGGTACGAAGTTATAATAGTTTTAAAGTGGGGGGGCTGGGGAAACGGCAGCCCCCCCACCTTGGAATTTCGAAACGAAACCTATGGCAATCGTTTGTGCTACGTTTGTGCCGGAATGTACCGCAAAAATTTTCGTTTGTACCACTTCCGGTACGAAGTTATAAGGGTTTTAAAGTGGGGGGGCTGGGGAAACGGCAGCCCCCCCACCTAGGAATTGCAAAACAAAACCTATGCCAATCGTTTGTGCTACGTTTGTGCCGGAATGTACCGCAAAAATTTTCGTTTGTACCACTTCCGGTACGAAGTTATAAAGGTTTTAAAGTGGGGGGCTGGAGAAACGGCAGCCTCCAAACTTGGAATTTCGAAACAAAACCTATGGCAATCGTTTGTGCCGAAATGTACCGCAAAAATTTTCGTTTGTACCACTTCCGGTACAAAGTTATAAGGGTTTCAAAGTGGGGGGGCTGGAGAAACGGAAGCCTCCAACCTTGGAATTTCGAAACAAAAGGTATGCCAATCGTTTGTGCTACGTTTGTGCCGGAATGTACCGCAAAAATTTTCGTTTGTACCACTTCCGGTACGAAGTTAAAAGGGTTTTAAAGTGGGGGGCTGGAGAAACGGCAGCCTCAAAACTTGGAATTTCGAAACAAAAACTATGGCAATCGTTTGTGCTACGTTTGTGCCGGTATGTACCGTAAACATTTTCGTTTGTACCACTTCCGGTACGAAGTTATAAGGGTTTTGAAGTGGAGGGGCTGCAGAAACGGAAGCCTGCAACCTTGGAATTTCGAAACAAAAACTATGCTAATCGTTCGTGCTACGTTTGTGCCGGAATGTACCGCAAAAATTTTCGTTTGTACCACTTCCGGTACGAAGTTATAAGGATTTTAAAGTAGGGGGGCTGGAGAAACGGCAGCCTCCAAACTTGGAATTTCGAAACAAAACCTATGGAAATCGTTTGTGCTACGTTTGTGCCGGAATGTGCCACAAAAATTTTCGTTTGTACCACTTCCGGTACGAAGTTATAAGGGTTTCAAAGTTGGTGGGCTGGAGAAACGGAAGCCTCTAACCTTGGAATTTCGAAACAAAAACTATGACAATCGTTTGTGCCGGAATGTACCGCAAAAATTTTCGTTTGTACCACTTCCGGTACGAAGTTAGTAGGGTTTTAAATTGGGGGTGCTGGAGAAACGGCAGCCTCCAACCTTGGAATTTCGAAACAAAACCTATGCCAATCGTGTGTGCTACGTTTGTGCCGGAATGTACCGCAAAAATTTTCGTTTGTTCCACTTCCGGTACGAAGTTATATGAGTTTTCAAGAGGGGCTGTGGTAACGGCAGCCTCGCACCCAGTAATTTCGAAATGAAACCTATGCCCACTCTTTGCACTACTTTTGAACAGAAACGTTTCGCTAAACTCTTTTCTGTACCACTTCCGGTACAAAGATACGAGAGTTTCAAGCTACGGGGCTGCCGTTTTGATGCCCCCTCGGAATTTCGAAACGAGACCTATGCAAATCGTTTAACAACATTTGTGTCGGAATGTATCGCAAACATTTTTGTATGTATCACTTCCAGTACAAAAGTATGACAGTTTTAACTAGGGGGCTGCCGTTTCCAGAACCCCCCATCTTGGAATTTCGAGATAAGACTATGTCAATCGTTTGTGGTACGTTTTTACCGGAATGCACCGCAAAAAAAATTACGTGCCTGAAGTTGGCCCCCCACCTCTCCCAAATCACATCAAACGTTGCACATCGTTAATTCATCGTTAGTGCACGTTAGTGCATTTAGAACTAACGTTAGTGCTATCAGCGTTTACGAGATATTGAAGATTTTGGTTTGGGACCTACTTCATATGAAGTTAGCCCCCCACCCATCTTTATGCAGACAGATTTTCACTAAACTTAGCGCATCGTTAGTGCGTCGTTAGTGCACTTAAACACACTAAGCACTACCGTAAGTGCTACCATATTTTGAGATTATTCAAGAATTTCGGTGGGGGGGGCCAACTTCAGAAATATCAAATTCTATACAAATAGAGGTAGAAACATGGGGTTGACGGTAATCGTTAGTGCATTGTTAGTGCACTTAAACGCAATAAGCACTAACATTAGTGCTACCATATTTTGGGATTTATTCAAGATCTTTGGTGGGGGGCCAACTTCAAAAATATCAAATTTTATACAAATAGAGGTAGAAACATGGAGTTAACGGCAATCGTTAGAGCGTGATTAGTGCACTTAAATGCACTAAGCACTAACGTTAGTGTTACCACATTTTGAAATTTATTCAAAATTTTTGGTGGGGGGCAACTTCAGAAATATCAAATTCCATACAAAGTGTCAGTATTTTCAGGAATCAGTAACGAATGCACTAATTACTTTGTTAGTGCTTGAAGAGCGCGCAAATTCACGCTGACCACCAAAGATATTTTACTTGTAGCACCTACACTAATTAAGCACTAACGTTAGGGGTTGGTGCACGAAGAAGCACTAACGATGCACTAAGGATTGTACTGGAAATGATCATTAGTGCTTTTTAATTTGGCAGAAATTTGACACAGTGAAAAACTCCCCTTAAATTTCTTATGTGAGTTTCCTGAGATGTAACTGGCCATAACTACACTAATAGTGAAGCACTAACGAAAACAGCTCTAATTTTTTCGTTATTGGTTGAAGTGGGTGCCAAGTTCATGAAAGCTTCCAAAGGTTTTTTTACTTGTAGGACCTACATTAATGAAGAACTAACGTTAGGTGTTAATGCACTAAGAAACACTAACGATTTCAGTAGAAGAGGTCATTAGTGCTTTTGATTTTGGCGGAAATTTGACGCAATGAAAAATTCCACATGAATCTCTTATGGGATTTTTGTGGCATATAATTGGCCATATCTACATCAATAGTTAAGCATTAACGGAACTATGAGTGTTTTGCAGAAGCGCTAACGATACATTAACGAATTGCCTTATTTTTCGTTACTACTTGAAGTGGGAACCAAGTTCACGCTGGCCCGCAAAGGTTTCTTACTTGTAGCATCTACACTAATGAAGCACGAAACTTAGGTGTTGGTGCACTAGGAAGCACTAATATTACAAGGAAAGAAAACTTTCGAATTTATCGTGAAGTTAGCCCCCACTACAAGCACTAACGAAAAAATTAGTTTTATACGTTAGTGCATTGTTAGTACTTCTAGAAGATACAAGTAGTTTCGTTAGTGTTTCACCATTAGTGTAGAAATGGCCAATTATAAGTCTCAAAACTCCCATAAGAAACACATGGGGAATTATTCATTGTATCAAATTCCCATCTCATTCAAAAGCACTAATTACCTCTGTTAGTGCAATTGTTAGTGCATCGTAATTGCTTCTTAGAGCACAAACACCTAACGTTAGTGCTTCATTAGTGTAGGTGTTACAAGTAAAAAAAAAAACTATGGAGAAGTCAGCGTGAATTTCGCACCGACACTTTAAGCACTAACGGAAAAAATAGTCCAATTCGTTAGTGCTTCTATAAAGCACTAACAATTTCGTTAGTGCTTCACTATTAGTGTAGTTATGGCCAATTACATATCACGAGACTCACAAGAAATTTAGGCAAATTTTTCATTGAATCAAATTTCCGCCAAATTCAAAATCACTAATGATCTCTTCTAGAGCGATCGTTAGTGCATTGTTAGTGCTTCTTAGCGCATCTACACCTAAGGTTAGTGCTTCATTAGTAAATGTGCTACAATTAAAATACCTTTTGAGGCCAGAGTGAACTTAGCGCCCCCCCTTCAAGCACTAACTAAAACTTAGTGGTATTCGTTAGTGCATTGGTAGTGCTTCTGGAAAACACTAATAATTTCGTTAGAACTTCAATATTAGTTTACTTATGGCCAATTACATGTAACGAGACACATAATAAATTTATGGGAAATTTTTCATTGCGTCAAATTTCCGTCAAATTCAAGAGTACTAATGATCTATTCTAGTGCAATCGTTAGTGCATCGTTAGTGCTTCTAGAAAACACTAACAGTTTCGTTTGTCCTTCAATATTAGTGTAGTTATGGACAATTACATGTCACTAAACTCCTATAAGACATTTATTGGGAATTTTTAATTGCATCAAATTTCCACCATATTCAAAAGCACTAATGATATCTTCTAGTGCAATTGTTAGTGGTTCTTAGTGCACCAACTCCTAACGTTAGTACTTCATTAGTGTAGGTGCTACAGGTACAATATCTTTGGAGGGCACGGTGAACTTGCGTCAACTTCAAGCACTAACAAAAAATTAATGCCATTCATTAGTGTATCGTTAGTGCTTCTAGAAAGCACTAAATGTTTGTATGAAATTTGATATTTCTTAAGTTGGTCCCACCAGAAATCTTGAATAAATCCCAAAATATGGTAATGCTAACCTTAATGCTTAGTGCATTTAAGTGCACTAACGATGCCATAACGATTGTCTTTAACTGCATGTTTCTACCTCTATTTGTATAGAATTTGATATTTCTGAAGTTGGCCCCCATCTAAAATCTTGAATAAATCCCAAAATATTGTAGCACTAACGTCAGTGTTTAGTATTTTAAATGCACTAACGATTGCCGTTAACTCTATGTTCCTATCTCTATTTGTATAGAATTTGAAATTACTGAAGTTGCCCATCCCACCGAAAATCTTGAATGAATTCCAAAATATGGTAGCACCAACGATAGTGCTTAGTACGTTTAAGTGCACTAACGATGCACTAACGTTTGCCATTAACCCCATGTTTCTATCCCTATTTGTATAGAATTTGATATTTCTGAAGTTGACCACCCCACCAAATTTTTTGAATAAATCTCAAAATATAGTAGCGCTAACGTTAGTGCTTAGTGCGTTTAAGTGCACTAATGATGCACTAATGATTGCTGTTAACACTATGTTTCTACCTTTATTTGTATACAATTTGATATTTCTGAAGTTGGCCCCCCCACCAAAAATCTTGAATAAATCCCAAAATATGATAGCACTAACGTTAGTGCTTAGTGCTTATAAGTGCACTAACGATTCACGTTAACTCAATGTTTCTATCTCTATTTGTATTGAATTTGATGATTCTGAAGTTTGCCCCACACTTTAAAACTATTGTAACTTCGTACCGGAAGTGGTACAAACGAAAATTTTTGCGGTACATTCCGGCACAAACGTAGCACAAACGATTGGCATAGGTTTTGTTTCGAAATTCCAAGGTTTTAGGCTGCCGTCTCTCCAGCCCCCCCCCACTTTAAATGACTTATAACTTCGTACCGGAAGTGGTACAAACGAAAATTTTTGCGGTACATTCCGGCACAAACGTAGCACAAACGATTGCCATAGGTTTTGTTTCGAAATTCCAAGTTTGGAGGCTGCCGCTTCTCCAGCCCCCCCACTTTAAAACCCTTATAACTTCGTACCGGAAGTGGTACAAACGAAAATTTTTGCGGTACATTCCGGCACAAACTTAGCACAAACGATTGGCATAGGTTTTGTTTCGAAATTCCAAGGTTTTAGGCTGCCGTCTCTCCAGCCCCCCCCCACTTTAAATGACTTATAACTTCGAACCGGAAGTGGTACAAACGAAAATTTTTGCGGTACATTCCGGCACAAACGATTGGCATACCTTTTGTTTCGAAATTCCAAGGTTGGAGGCTTCCGTTTCTCCAGCCCCCCCACTTTGAAACCCTTATAACTTTGTACCGGAAGTGGTACAAACGAAAATTTTTGCGGTACATTTCGGCACAAACGTAGCACAAACGATTGCCATAGGTTTTGTTTCGAAATTCCAAGTTTGGAGGCTGCCGTTTCTCCAGCCCCCCCACTTTAAAACCCTTATAACTTCGTACCGGAAGTGGTACAAACGAAAATGTTTACGGTACATTCCGGCACAAACGATTGGAATAGGTTTTGTTTCGAAATTCCAAGTTTTGAGGCTGCCGTTTCTCCAGCCCCCCCACTTTAAAACCCTTATAACTTCGTACCGGAAGTGGTACAAACGAAAATTTTTGCGGTACATTCCGGCACAAACATAGCACAAACGATTAGGATAGTTTTTGTTTCGAAATTCCTAGGTTGGAGGCTGCCGTTTCCCCAGCCCCCACTTCAAAACCCTTATAACTTCGTACCGGAAGTGGTACAAACAAAAATTTTTGCGATACATTCCGGCACAAACGTAGCACAAACGATTGCCATAGGTTTTGTTTCGAAATTCCAAGTTTGGAGGCTGCCGTTTCTCCAGCCCCCCCCACTTTAAAACCCTTATAACTTCGTACCGGAAGTGGTAAAAACGAAAATTTTTGCGGTACATTCCGGCACAAACGTAGCACAAACGAATGCCATAGTTTTTGTTTCGAAATTCCAAGTTTTGAGGCCGCCGTACCCTTATAACTTCGTACCGGAAGTGGTACAAACGAAAATATTTACGGTACATTCCGGCACAAACGTAGCACAAACGATTGCCCTAGTTTTTGTTTCGAAATTCCAAGTTTGGAGGCTGCCGTTTCTCCAGCCCCCCCCACTTTAAAACCCTTGTAACTTCGTACCGGAAGTGGTACAAACGAAAATTTTTGCGGTACATTCCGGCACAAACGTAGCACAAACGATTAGGATAGTTTTTGTTTCGAAATTCCTAGGTTGGAGGCTGCCGTTTCCCCAGCCCCCACTTCAAAACCCTTATAACTTCGTACCGGAAGTGGTACAAACAAAAATTTTTGCTATACATTCCGGCACAAACGTAGCACAAACGATTGCCATAGGTTTTGTTTCGAAATTCCAAGTTTGGAGGCTGCCGTTTCTCCAGCCCCCCCCCACTTTAAAACCCTTATAACTTCGTACCGGAAGTGGTAAAAACGAAAATTTTTGCGGTACGTTCCGGCACAAACGTAGCACAAACGAATGCCATAGTTTTTGTTTCGAAATTCCAAGTTTTGAGGCCGCCGTACCCTTATAACTTCGTACCGGAAGTGGTACAAACGAAAATATTTACGGTACATTCCGGCACAAACGTAGCACAAACGATTGCCCTAGTTTTTGTTTCGAAATTCCAAGTTTGGAGGCTGCCGTTTCTCCAGCACCCCGACTTTAAAACCCTTATAACTTCGTACCGGAAGTGGTACAAACGAAAATTTTTGCGGTACATTCCGGCACAAACGTAGCACAAACGATTGGCATAGGTTTTGTTTTGAAATTCCTAGGTGGGGGGGGCTGCCGTTTCCCCAGCCCCCCCACTTTAAAACCCTTATAACTTCGTACCGGAAGTGGTACAAACGAAAATTTTTGTGGTACATTCCGGCACAAACGTAGCACAAACGATTGCCATAGGTTTCGTTTCGAAATTCCAAGGTGGGGGGGCTGCCGTTTCCCCAGCCCCCCACTTTAAAACTATTATAACTTCGTACCGGAAATGGTGCAAAGGAAAATTTTTGCGGTACATTCCGGCACAAACGTAGCACAAACGATTGGCATAGGTTTTGTTTCGAAACTCCAAGGTGGGGGGGCCAGCGAAATGCACCTTCGATTTCAACCTGGTCACAGTGATAGCGATCTACAGTTTGGCTCCAGTCCCACGAAATTATGGATCCAGCATGTCAGGTTAGAACTGTACAAGATAATGGCGACTCCATGTTGATTTGGAGTGCTTTTCTGTAAGCAATGTTTTGGATATTTGGGACATGTACTATGCACCCCTATTGTATCGAAGTATGAAGATCTCCAGAGTCAATTATATCTTTATTTATTTATCATACGAGTAAAAATGGAGTGTACCAGCAGGGCAACCACACTCGTAACAGATCCCACTTAGCTAGGAGCATTCCACTTCTTCCTGTTGAAATAACCACCCAGAATCCCGAATTTCAATCATCTCAATTCTCAATGGGATGATTTGATCAGAGACCTATGCCATGGACGTTCCCGGTAGTATGTGAAACGAGTTAAAATTCAACTCAAAAGTTGTAATTTAAAAAGTAATAATAAGAATTGAAATATATATTTCTTCCTTCTTTGTTAGTAACACATTGAGATGTTTGGATTGTGGAATAATCCAAAGAGCAATTTGCCAGCGGAGTGATTTGTCACAAATCACTCATTTCGATCACAGTTGTCCATTGTTAAGTTATGAGCAAAATTCTTTTGTCAGAAATAGCTCGAAATATTTACAAATTTCATATGAATTAAAATTACAATAGAATCACAATAGGATCCCTTATAATTCATTAACAGTTTCAAAAAAGCATTAAAACTGAACGAAATCCTCTGCAAGATGAGCAAAACCTACAATAAAATAATATTTGCGTTTACATAAGAACGAAACAAACAGAAATATAAAATCCAAGTGTTGTTTCCTTTTATACTGACACAAACTATATTCCCTTTAACATATCGATTAGCAGAATCATTTGACACTATAAAATATTTGGAAACAAACTGCAAACTAAAAGTTACTCGTGAACAGCACTCATCTTTAAATTAATAACAGGGTGTAACTTGTTCTTTTTCTCTCATCTCAAATACTATAACCACTGTACACACTGTGAGGGAATTAATATTCTCAAAATAGATAACCGTAACACATTTGTCGAAACATTTTTCCGAAACCAAATACTCGTATTACAAATTAGTTATGGGAAAACTAATTAGTGTTTCTCAGTTCTTCACATAGTAGTGAATATATTTTTCCGAAAAATTTCCCTGCAGTTTTATTTCCACGATTTTTGTTATAATCCGCCATTTTAGGCAAAACGAGGATTAGGCCAAACGAGTATTCTTAACTTATCCTTTATCTGTCATAAAATTGTTGGATAATTGGTTAGGCGAAACTAGGATTAGGCCAAACGATGCAAGATCCTTCTATCTGCTCTTGAAACGCGTGTTCCATCTTATTCTAATTAAGAATGTGTGTACCGAATTCCACACCTCCAACTTAAGCGAATCTTAACTGTCTCTGAAGAAAGGAAGAGAAGTTTGAATATTATAGACATGTCTCCGTTAGAAAGCGCTGAAATACGTATTCCCTTATTTTAAAGAAGAGTTTATATGCTGAGTTTCATCTCTCTAATTTCATGAATGTGTGAGATATTAAATTCGTAAAAAAAAGAAAAAAAACACTTAAAAATCTCTCTATTTCCCTTGGAATATTGGAATACACTCTCCAAAAATCCTTTCTTATTTCTTGCCTTCGTGATAAAAGGAATAGGCCTACGCCGGGAGCGCACAAACAAGAGCCTATGTGCGATCATGACATAAATAACAAACCTCGTGTGCACAAAATATGATGCGATGATACTCCATTGTGTCAAACAGTTTTTGGCAATAGTGATTTTTTTTTCAAAATCACCATCCTCTACTCTCGAATCAAACATTGCATTATAACTAGGCACATGATTAGTTAATTTATTTAGTGCTGGAGAAGAAAACAGAATTTGGAGATAATTAGGTCAACATATTGCGTGTCATAACTTTATACTTTCATATTGTCAGCATATACTTAAAAAGAGTAAAATGCTATTCTCTATTAACATAAGGTAATCGGTTTCAAAGTAAACAGCAAGGATAATTGTACATAAATGAAATTCAAGAATCCTATTTTAAATTTTCTAAAACTGGTACACAAACAAACTTAACCCTTTCCCCTCGAATTTGTTTTGACACAGCAAGCAGTACTGCTCGGATTTATTTTGAGATAATTTCAGTGATTTCTGCTTACTACCATTTCAATACAAATAAACAAACACATTACAGACAATACCTTTGTTTTATTTAAAAATACATAAGAAATTAATTATAAACTGCCCTTTTACATATCTGTTACCTATATTTGCGCTGTGTGTGATATTTTTCGAAACATTCACCTGGATGCAATCCAGGTTTTCTGGAGCACGTATTACAAAGATACACAGTCTCTCTCCTCCCACCTTTTACTTTTCTATCACTGCACACTGCACAGCCTTTGGAATTGCTCTTTGGATTGGAATATATAAAATGTGGTGCATCATTCAGTCTTTCTTCCGTATCTGTAGACGACGGCCTCCCTCTCTTGCGTTGTGTATTTCGGACATTGCCTATCAGCTGAGTGATCAACTTATTTTCTGTAGTCAATATGGGCAACTCTTGGATTTTGATTCATTTTTCTCTGAGTGTTGAATAATAAGAAACTATTCACAATTGCTACCTCTAATAGCCAGAAAAATAACTTTCTCCACCATTTCACCGATTTACGCATAAAACTGGCAGCAGTTGTCGACTAAGGAACGGCCGAGTAAGGAGTTGAATAGACGGCCAAAAGATGGCAGAAGTTGTCGACTAAATCATACAAGCGGGGCTCTGTCGACATGCGAGTAATTAAAGCGTCAAAAATTAGTGCGGGGTAGCCCCGACACACGAGCGGAAAGGAAAATTTCAAATGTCGGGGCTCTCGCAGCATTCGAGGGGAAAGGGTTAAATCTTCCCCTTGATGAAAGTTACACATTTAGCGACACTTATACTGTGGTGGTAGCCCGTGGTGCTTACTGTTTTTTCTTTTTTATAGGTGCGAACTAAAAATTGGTAAATGTCAATTAAAGGCATATCATGGATATAGAATTTACTATATAATAATATCACGTACGCATATGTTATACTTCTTGCTATTTACCCTTTCATACAAAAACATCTTCCCGTATTTTTCAAAAATCAAAATGTGGAAATTAATCATGTTATAATACACGTCTATTATATTTCTTGACATTTGTCTCTTTATGTAACAGAAACAATCTCTTATATAATTTGTAAAACAAATCCAAACATGACAACGCAACATCAAATATTATGTGCTCCGGATACCATAAGCACTTTCTTTCGTTTCTTTGTAAGCTAGTGGAGTACACCCAGGAATATTCTGTCCAAATTTCACGTTTGTTTTTAGCTAAAGAAGTATGATCTAAGCCAGCGTTTCCCAACCGGTGTGCCGCGGCACACTGGTGTGCCGCGAATGGGCCGCTGGTGTGCCGCGAGGAAATCGAAACTAATTATAAATTCTATAGGAATCAAATTGCAAGACATAGGGGAAAATGTACATTTGTATTTCACATTACTATGAACCTCTACTATAAATCTACAATTTTAAGTTTCATACTGTGTTACTTTTCTGTACATTTTTAATGATGGAAAACGTATTTATCATTGTCATGACCATTATTACTTCTTTATTGCTGCAGACTATTTCGTAACTTGAAATTTTAACATATCATTCAATAAATTCAACAAAGCAAATATGCATACATTTGTGTTTTAAAAGTATAGGAGATTTGTTTATTTATTCGTTATTTAGTGATCTTCCCTTTTAGTTAAAAGTTAGGTACAGTTTTCGAAAGAGAAAGTGGATTTTTAAAAACCGGAGTCCTATATTTTATTGTAATTGTTTTCCATTTTAAAATTAGAATGAAAAATAAGCATAATAATTTACGACGGGGAAAAATCAGTGATCCGGCTTTCTTCAATGTAAGGAGATCAGTAGTCACATAAAAATACCACGGTATATATATAAAATGGGTGTGCCGCGAGAATTCAAGTTACACCTATAGTGTGCCGCAAGTTGAAAAAGGTTGGGAAACGCTGATCTAGGCGATGATGAGCAAATCACTTCCACTCATTTATATAGATATGGTATTAGTGTTACCCAACATAATGTCGACGGAGAATTTTCAAGATGACACCAAACTCTTCCAATAAAAACGTTTTTAAAGACAACACTTTCACGCATCCTTTTAAAGATGAAACAGTCTTAAATCTCGTCTCTTGTCTAACACTATTCTTAATCTTTGTTATACTCTACGCATAAAACATTTTGTTTCAAACAATGGAAAATTTAATATAATTTCCTTCAATACAGCTAATTTTAATTGTACTGACATAACCTACGAAATTAGTGTGATTTATTGAAGAATTCGTACATACGGTGTAAAAGGACAGTTTATTTTAAATAAATATTGTCTGTAATTAATTATTCTCTTTTTTTCATAAGTCTTTTAACCTTTAGGACACGAAGTAACTATATTAAGTTACCTAAAAATAAGGCTTGGGATACGAAGTAACTATTTATAAATACCTTGCAGTTTGCCCACTAAACCTAATTGTTTTTTAACTTTCTGGGTATCACATATATGCACTTGCATGTGTTTTATTCTGGAGACATACTAGGCAACTGCAGAAATTGGCGCCGTATCCCAGGCTTTATTTTTTAAAAAGGCTCCGTAATTAAAAGGTTAAGCAATGTAAGAAATCCAGTTTGTACCTTGAATTGCACAGATACAGTGTTTTACCTTCGTAATATGGAAAATATTATTGTGTACCACAATGTAGAAAAACATAATATTTAATTAAATTTTAACAATTGCTATTTTATTTATTAAAAGAGAATTTTGAGTAATTTTTTTATGCGTGTATTAATATTTAAAATTTTAGCTTTTGGTGAAACTAATTTTTTTTTAATTATTGATATTTGTGAAGTAGAATTTAACACAGTATGAGCATTTTTATTTTTTATTAGTATTGGCATTAAAATTATATTGTTTTGAGTGGTAATGGAGGCTTTTATAACATGATTTTTTTTGAATATTGCGTTATTTGTAAATGTACCTCCCACATTTACAGACATTATGCGTTTAAAGACTGCTTTTGTAATAAAAATGTATTTTTTGTGTGAAAACCATGATCACAAACAGAATAAATGGGATGTGTTTGTGTTTGAGTTGGATAATGTTAATAATTACTACCATACATAGGTGTTTGGAACTGGTAATTATGAAAATTACCTTTAGGATAAAATTGATTTTTTGATTGGCCTTTAAAATTTTTATAGTTACCACGGAATTGACCTTTAAAATTTTTTTTTTGATTAGAGTTATGATTTTGATTTTTTTTATTTTGTTTGAAAAAGTTATTTTTTTTTGAAAATTTTGTTTGTTTTTATTACCATTGTTTTTATTATTACTATTACTGTTATTTTGATTAGATTGTTGCTGATTAATTTGTAAAGTTAATTTTTTTAACTTTTTTTTTAACGACTGCAATTGATTGGAGCTAATTGGACTTTGTGCCTGATTACTTGATTGACTTTGCACTTTTGGATTATTAGCCTCCTGCTTAACTAACTTTTTTTTTGATTGTTTAGCGGTTTTACTTTTATTTTACTATTTGACTTGACCTTGGAAGAATTTGCTGTTAATGAAGTTTTTAACTTTGGAAGTATGGACTTTTAAGATTGTTTTGTAACGGAAGTATTACGTTTGCGTTTTTTTTTGTATACGAGCTTTATTTTTTTTAAGCTTAACTAAAACACCTAATATTTTTTTTATAGTTGTAAATTTATATATTTTAATGTGTTTTAAATAATAAGGTTGTAATGCAGAGGCTATAAGAGCAATCACCCTTTTTTTTGACAACTTGTTATTAAATTTTTGAATTAGCAAAAGCATGTTATATATAAAGTTTGTAATTGGTTTATTAGGTTTTTGTATTTTTTTTGCAATTGATTTTTTATGTTTAAACAGTGTAGATTTACTAAATTTTTTAAAAATAAGTGTTTTTAAATTGTTATAAGATTGTGGCTTTTCACTTTGTCTCTGTAAAAATACCCGTAACCTTTTTTTAAATTGCCCTGTAAATGCTAATGGTAACATTTTTTTTAGTTTCGTCCCAACCATTGATTTTATATATGTTATTATATTTTTTTTATAAATAAACGTATATTATTACCACTTTTGATATTGAACCTTGGAATAGGTAACAAATTTTGAGCAATTTTAACCTTAACCGAATTGTTTGTTGGAGTTTTTGTATTTGTTTTTTGATTTATTTTGCTGTTTAGTTTAGTATTATATTTATGTGGAAATTTTGTTTGCGTTTGCGCTGACTTTTTTTTAAATTTTACTACATGTAAATGTATGTTATTTAACAATTTTGTTAATTCATCAATGGGTATGAGCAAAATAAAGCAAGAAAAATAATTTTTTTAACTTAAATAATTAATATAATATTGTACTTTATGTAATATAACTTTAAATTTTTAAACCACTTTAAATACAACCTTAGTACTTAAATTTTAAAATGTTTAAATACATTTTGAAATATGATTGCACACTTCCGTTTTTGGTGAAACATTATGATACTGAAGTTAATTTGAACAGTGAATTTTAACATACAAAATAGTTTGTAACACTATCCAAAAGACCGCGCACTCCACCATGCTAAAACTTTAAAAAATAGGTTTGCAATTTATTTTAAATGTGACCGGTTTTGTGATGTAAAAGGTAGTTAGAAATTTTTGGAGGCATGTTGAATGGAGATTTTTTGTTTGGGCCGCAAACCCCAAACAATTTTTATATATGAAAATTATTGAATGGTTTTAACATTTATTTAGTTTTTTTAAGAAGTAATTTAAATTAATGTAAGTTTTGGGGGTGTAGATAGCGTAGCTTAGAATTAGAAATATGGGAGTAGAATTTTAAAGATAAAATTTGATAATATAGAAATAATTTAGAATAAGAATTTAATGAATTGATTTTGAATGATTGAAAAATTACAGAGTATGATGTGGATTGGTATGATTTAAAGATTAGAGAAGATAATGCATAATTATTTATTTTTGATAATGATGACGAGCAGAATTTTTGATGGATAAAATGATGGAGTGATAGAAATTAATTATGAATAATTTGACTTGCAGAGTTTTGATGTTAAAATAGAATTTTTCCTACCCGGAAGAGAATTTGGTAGTATTTATATGATTTTTTTGTTATGTTAACATTTTTGCACATTCTTTTTGAGTTTTTTTAGTTTTAGAAGTTATCGCCGGTCATTTGCATTGTAGAAGTTAAGGCACTTTAAATTTTTTATTGGATTATGAATTTTAAAGAATATTTAAACTGCCTTTATTTCATACATTGCCTGTTTTATACAAATTTTAAAATTTAATTAAATATTATGTTTTTTTACATTGTGGTACACAATAATATTATGAAATAATATATTTCCCGCCAATTCTGGGGCCTCAGTGTTTGGCCCAATTCTGGCCTTACAGCAGTGACGGATCCAGGGGGGCGATCGGGGCGATTGCTCCCTCCGGGAAAGGAAACTTTCTCATTTTACATATTTAAATAAAACCCATCCCAGACTTTGGAACTCTTAAAAGTAACTCTAAGTAGCAGTATTAAAACCCACCGCACCCCAGAAGTCCGTCCTGGATCCGCCCCTGCCTTACAGAAACTACCATCTAGGCATTCATCTCGTGGGACTGAAGAAAACCTTAATAAGGAATACCGGCCAAAGCCGGATTCATGCCCACGCTCGATCTACCTATTTTAATGCCTTTTTTTGTGTGTGTTGGACAGAGTCTGGTAAGAGCACCCAAACAGGGCAAATGTGTACAGCTTTAAAAGTTTACGTGTGAAATTCAATTTATACTGTACTTTGAACACGTAATTCAATGTGTATTATATTCTTCTTACAGCAGCATGCTTTATGTCCTAATACATTAAGTCTATGGTTGTTAGTATTTATAATTATTGCATCACACTAATCCTTTAAAGCTCGTTCAATTAGTATGAAATTCTAGACTTGGCAGTTTGCAACATTGCAAACCTTCACCAATAGGCAATATGTGGCGAGAATATTTCCACCTATTCTCGCATCGAAATTCCCAGCCTGTTTACAATCAGTACAATATGTTTTTGTCGCCTTATCATGAAAACAACACTGTCCAGCGAACCTAACGGTCTTCGCTCTCTCTGTTTATTGTTTACAACACAAACTGCAACTTCCCAATATTGCTAGGTGTACAAGGTTTTCGCACACTTTCGAACAAGAACATTTGTACAAAATTGAGTGTGCATTATATGTAAGATTGTATTACATAATAACTAACTCGATTTGTCATAACGTTAATATCTCAGTCATCTCAATAGCAGCAATTTATGTAGTAATAGTAATTGGGCCATGACTGTGCAGAAGTAGGTACATTCGGTTTGGCGATTCATGTGCCTGGCAATCATGAATTAACCATTTAGGGGTGAGAAGCAAGGTTGTGACGCTCACACTACAATCGTTGTTTGTAAACAATTTTCCATCCTAGAGTGAACGGACAATAGCTACACATAAGACGTATTTTATGGCAATGTTGCTTTAAAATAAACACCCTGTATTTTATAACCAAAGTACAAAAATACTTTAAAAATTACGAAATTATGATCAGGAAGACATGGTTCAACCATAAAATGAAACTAGATATTTTAATGTTAATGCTATCAATGCTTGCGAATTAAAGGGTTAACTTAGACGATTTTGATCATATTTTGTAAATAACTATATCATTAATAACTTCATAACGTGGTATAACTTAATTTGTCCTGGAAAACTACATAAGAGGAAATTTACAATTGAGAGTTTTTTTTTTTTTTACGATTTTCTCCAAAACGACCCATGCAATTTTGTTTATATTACATGAATAAATATTTCATTATTAATCCACTATGTTGTGTAAATTATTTTTTATGAAAGTATTCACAACGGTTAGTTTGCTTTTTGAGATACGTTTTCTTTGATCGAAGTTTCCTTCGAAAACGCCTTATAATTTTGTTCGTACTTTGCTAAATAAATGTTATAAGTGCAGCGTAACGTGATTTAGTTTAAGAACTTATAGCGAGAAAGTTTAGTGCGGTGGCCCTTACCTTTTATTTACGCTTCTTCTTAGTCATTATTAGCATAACTTTAACAGTAGACAAAATACTCAAGAGAACAGATATCATTCAATAAAAGTATCCTTCTGCAACATACCCTCTTTGCTCACTCTTTTTTACTCAACAGGAAAATATTCATCCATCAGTTACTCATAAATTCGTGTATTTCCCACATCATATACACAAAAGTCAATTTGTCTATGGTGTCGAGATTCTCTTCTAAGAAATTTCTTATACTTCTTAGGACAATATATTCTGATTCCTTGGGATTTAAAAAAAAAATGTGAGAAAAGCAGTTGTACGAAAATAGTTATTTAGAGCGCTCAACAATATTTGTTTCATAATAAGTCTGTAATGCTTTGCTAATTTCTTCCCTTGGGCCAAAGGTATAAATAACATGTTTAGATAGAAGATTTAATCCTTACGTAATAATACACAAGCCCAATTTTAATTTTCCAATGCGTTCACATTCTTTCATTAAGTGGTGATCAACAGGTAAATGAATGGAAATGTTCATTCCACCTAGCAGAAATAAATTTTCGTTACATTGATTTATTATACAATCATCCTGGAGCTATTTATTATGCAATCATCCGTGTAGTGAGGGTACCTGTCACCACGTCAGGGCGCGTCCTCAGGTTGCGGATCGAGGAGAATATGGATAGACGACAGGGAGTGCTCCTCTTGCTTGGGGGTTCGGCGTGAGGCTAACAATTTCATCCTGTAAAAAACAAAAACAAACAAACAAACAAAAACTTGTTCAGAAACATTCACAGAAGGCTCGGACCAGGACTGATAACTTGGCATGACCTCAGCAAATCAAAATGGACATGAGATTTGGAACATGGAATATAAGAATATAGGGCAGGCACACTAAAATCCGTAACGAGTGAGTTAGAAAAATGCAGGATGGACCTAGTAGGAGTTCAGGAAGTTAGATGGGAAGGATATGGAACTGCGAATTCTGGAAATTTTACGTTCTTTTATGGGGAAGGAAATAAAAATCAATAACTAGGAACAGGGTTTTTCGTTCAGAAATTATCAATATTATCATAAATTAAATGGATTGAATTTGTTAATGGTAGACTGTCTGTTATTACTCTTAAGGGCCGATAGTGTGATATTATTGTTTTAAATGCACATGCCCCAGCAGAAGACAAAGGTGACGAGATAAAAAAGACAGTTGTTATGAAGAAGTAGAACGGGTATTTGACCAACTCCAAGATACCATATGGAAGTTCTATTAGGAGATGTCAATGCGAAGATAGGACGAGAGGATATTTTCAAACCTATTATAGAGAAGAAAAGTCTGCATAAGGAAAGTAATGACAACGGTGTTAGACTCGTGAACTTTGTAACATCCAAAAACCTAACCGTAAGGAGTACAAAATTCTCACATCGCGACGTTCATAAATATACTTTGTCCTTCTAGATGCAAAAACACATAATCAAATTGATCACGTTTTAGTAAACAGAAGAAGGCAGTCGAGCATATGATCTTTAGTCGTTCAGAGGACTAGAGTGTGACGCTGATCACTATCTGGTAGCAGCGATAATAAGAGAGATTATCGTTAAATGAAGGAAATATCCAACATCTGAAAACGGAGAAATTTAATTTAAAGGAATTAGAGAACCAAGCGAAAGGGAAATACCATATTGAAATGTCGAATAGATTCTCGGTTTTAGAACATTCAGAGTTCACTAGTGTTGAAGATATTTAGGCTGAAATTAGCGATAACATTAAAATTGCAGCAACACAAAAATTGGGGCACGCGGAAATACATAGCAACAAACCATCGTTTGACCAATAATCCACTAAACTAGCAGAGAAGAAAAAACAGGCGAAACTGCTTTGATACAAAATCCGAATCAAATAACTGCATAAAATTTCGTTGAGATCAGGGGCGAAACTTTCATAGATTTTAGAACAAAGAAACGCGATTTTTCGAAAGCTAAAATTAATGAACTTGAAGAGAATAGTGAAACTAAAAGCATTTGGACATGTATAAGGACATCAACGAATGTAAGAAAGGCTATCAACCTTGCGCTTATATATTCAAGAAAGCCGACGAAACAATTGTCACAGTTATAGATAGCATTGGGATTTGCTTAACACGCAGCCAAGAACTAAATGCTACTGGAGAACGGCAAATACACAAAGCACAACCATATATTCCAGAGCCTAACTGAACACAAGAAGAAACCGCTACAAAGAAACTAAAGAAATACAAATCTCCAGGTGTAGACGAAATTCCGGCTGACTTAATTTTAGCTAATGGGGAGAAATTGTGGAACAAGATATGCAAACTTATTCTCTTCACCTGCTACAAGAAGGAATTGCCAGAAGAGTGGAAAGAATCAATCATTGTTCCATTTCTCAAGAAATGCGATAAAAGTTATTCTAATACCTATCGAGGCATTTTTCTTCTGTCAATATCCTATAAAATCTTTTCAAATATTCTATTAGCAAGATTGACCTCATACGCAGATGAAATTACTAGAGATTATCAGATCGGATTTAGACGAAATCGAACAACTATCGACAAGATATTTACCATTTTACAAGTACTAGAAAAGAAATGGGAATTCAATACCCTCGTACTTCAATTATTTATTGATTTCTAGAAAGGTCTACGACTTGATTAAGAGGGAAATATTTTACAACATTCTTACAGAATTTGGAATATCGGAAAAGTTAGTTAGATTAATTAAGATATGTTTATATGAATTCGAAAGTAAAGTCCGAGTAGGAATTCTCGTTCATGAGCTTTAACGTGGAGAATGACCTGAAAAAGGGAGATGCGTTGTCAACACTATTAATCAACTTTGTTCTGGAGTACGCTGTAAGGAAAATCAAAGACAGTAACTAGGTCCTAGAGCTGAATGATATTCACCAGGATGTGGCGTATGCTGTTGATATAAATCTGATAGAGTATGATATGAAGAGAATAGAAAGCTAGAGCAACGCACATTATGCTTTATTTTTTGTTTAATTATGCGTTATTTTTTCCAAATTATGCTTTATTATGCTTTATTGTTAACTTCAATCATTGTTTTACATTAATCGTGTATAATGTATAATATTTACTATATATGAAATATTCTAAATGTCTTGATCTATTTATTAATATTTTATGCAACCAGTTTCTTTCATATTTAATGAACTTTCTACTTAATGCACTATAAGGAGATATGCTTTACTCGAGTCAGTTTTTTTTATCGCTTGTGTGTGCCTTAGAAGTGCATATACACAGAAAGGCCAGGACTTCCTTTATAAATCCCCTGTAAGGGAGGAAACAGAAACAGAAAAATAACTTGTGTAAATAATACAAGAAGATTTCACTAGGTTTGAGAAATACGATACCAAGTTAGAAGAAATATTACATGATAGAGTCTACGCAATAAGATTAACAGAATAAGGTAAACCATTGATGAAATAGTTCGCTATAAAATAGTTGTGGATATTATATTTAAGAAGTGTATCTTCGCAAGGAAGATGAATAATAAAGACATCATAGCAGTTAATGTGTTGGTACTCTCGGATAAGTTCTAGTTACGGAGGCAGACACGTAGCCAGGATTTCGTAATGGGGGAGGGGGGTCTGTGACATGACATACTGTGTTATCACATTGTAAATTCTAAATTATTTTGTTGTCAACCTATATTGGTTTGTTAGGACAATAAAATGAGGATATATTAGTAAGAATTGTAATAAGAAACTATGAAGAAATCTGGAGTAAAAAAAGTATTGAAAATTATTTTTACAATATCCATATTCTTTCCTCTGTTCATTCAAATATAACAGTTAACCTTTAATTATGACCTCAACTATTATATAAAGTATATCCACTATTATAAAAAGTACATATCCAATAATGTCTTGCAAAATATTTTACAATATCTGCGTTCCTTTTTCTGTTGAATCAAATGTTAACGTAACTTTCTTTCCACATATCTTTTTATTATTCCGTCAATTGCTGTCTGTCCCAGATAACAAGTTAAAGGAGCAGTAGAAAACTTTCTGAAATAACATGTTTGATATTGCAGAAAAGCGACGACGAAAAAAATATATGATAAAAAAATGTTTTCACTATTACAGTACGACATTATGTTTTCGAAAGCTTGAAATTTTCCTGCCTAGTAGCAAAAATTCTGAGAATTCCGTAACTTCAGTAATTTCAAATTCCCTGACTTTTCCAGGAAATCCCGCTCATTTGCCACAATGTATTGCAAGTAATTCGACTAATGCGTTCCTCTTAAGGGGGAGTTCAGAGGAAAGAATGAGGAAAACAGATGCCGACAACGCTGTGCTCAAGTTTAGTATCATTGGCTACTGCTTATTTAATTTGTCATTTGGAGCAAACAGTAAAATGCACGTCAATAACTTTCTCATTTTGTCTAACAAATATTTACAAAAGCAATCTTCTTTTCTCTCTTCGTGCCATTACATTTGGCTGGTTCGGCTAAGTCGACTTTTTTTTTCAAAATGGAGATTTTACAGGTATAAACTTCTTTTGGTGAGTTCTACATTGTGTAGAAGCGGCTAAGTCGAATTCATAAAATTGAGGAAGTTAGAGCATTTTGTTATGTCAAAATTAGGGATGGCCACGAAGTTCCGGTTCCGGCGGAACCGCTTCCGCGAGGAACCGGTTCTCGGAGATCCGGTTTTCAGAACCGGTTCTAGAACCGGTTCCGGACCTGGATCCGAAAACCCGGTTCCAGAACCGGATCTTAGGAACCGGTTCCAGACCTGGATCCGAAAACCCGGTTCCAGAACCGGATCTTAAGAACCGGTTCCAGATCTGGATCTGAAAACCCGGTTCCAGAACCGGATCTTAGGAACCGGTTCCAGATCTGGATCTGAAAACCCGGTTCCAGAACCGGATCTTAGGAACCGGTTCCAGACCTTGATCTGAAAGCCCCCAAACACCCGTAAAGGAAGCACAAAGTTCACCTTCAAAAATAATGCAAAGAGGACCATGCACTTGTGCCTTCCCCGCCCAGACCCGCTTGTGCCCCCCAAAAAAATTTTGGTCCACCAGTGGGTGTTTAGCCAAATGAGTTGGCCAGTTTGCCTGTTTAGCCAATGAGTTTGCCTGTCGCTTCCACCATTTCATCTAGCACACTGTTCACAGCTTGCCAGCAGCGCGCGTTTAGCGTAGGGATGGTAACAAAGTTTCGGTTCCAGCGAAACCGGTTCCGCGAGGAACCGGTTCTGTTTTCAGAACCGGTTCCAGACCTGGATCCGAAGAACCGGTTCCAGACCTGGATCCGAAGAACCGGTTCCAGACCTGGATCCGAAGAACCGGTTCTAGACCTGGATCCGAAGAACCGGTTCTAGACCTGGATCCGAAAAACCGGTTCCAGACCTGGATCCGAAAAACCGGTTCCGGAACCGGATCTTCAAGAACCGGATCCATTCAGACCCGAAAACCGGTTCCACCAGGAACCGGTTCTGGCCATCTCTAGTCAAAATTAGCCAGGTAACTGCTGTAAAATTTGCCTGTAATAATTTACTTTTCCCGACTTGGCCGGTTATTCACTGGAACCAGCCATTTAACCTTGTGAGGTGTGAAAGTCAGGGGTAGTTTCCTCCACACATAGCTCCTCATAGCAAACAGTAACCAAGTTATTGCTGTAGCTTTTTAATTTTTAACGCTGATTCTTCTTTTTCTCGTTTCTTTTTGTTTCATTCTTCCTTAATGTTTTCATTTCTCATTTCGAACGGGGTTCGGAACCCCCCTTGGCTACGTGCCTGCAGGGAAGGGGGCAGATTTTTTCCCTGAAATTCACATCTTTTTGCAACTATAGCCTAATTTTATTAGGTAGGTTATATTACGTTCTATTTACCTTCATGGTTTGTATAGATCGGTATTGGCATTCAGATAGGCGTGCACTATCTTTTTTTTTGTTTCACTGTTTTTCTCCATTACACACACTATATTTCCGTTCCATTTACTTCACATACTACTAACACATTAACTACACTTGAGTACCAAGAGCCCTGCGAACTCTTTTTTTTTTACGTACTTTTGGTCTCCGCAATTAGAATTAACCCGTAATTTCGACACGACTATTAGACTATCTTAAATATGTAGATATATACAACTATACTTATAAAAATATAATAACATTAGCTTCTTTCCTGGAAATTTTCAGTTTCGTTTCTAAAGTTTTCTGCTACCAGAAAAATCCCTTCAAAGATTGATTACTAGGATGTTTTCAATCGATCTTCATTTTGGTTCTTTGCTTACACTCCCACACAAACACCCAGCGGCGCAAATCTGTCTTCATCATTCGGAGAGACGGATAAGATCGTTCTCATTTTTTTTTTCTAGCGATGTTCAAAATATTTATGAAGTTGAAAAACAATGCTGTGGAGGATCAGGAGAGCAGAGTTATCTTCAGCGTTTGAAGGTGGGCAGATTCTGGCGGGACAAAAATTTCATCTCATTTCCTTTGTGATAATCGGACACAAATCATCACATTTCTCTTCCTCCAAAGAAACACATTTCAAATCATATTATTGTGGGAACAGTCCCCCCAGTTTCAAGATTGGAGGATACATGTCCCCCTCATCCCCCCAGGATTTGCGCCAGTACAAACAACCCCATATATATACCGAATATGACCGAATACTAGTATGACTGAATTTTTACTTGTTCTGGCGCAAATGTGTACATACCGGAATTGATCCTTTCAGAGTCAGACTTGCTACACCATTCATTAAAATCTTACGGATTAACATTTAGCATTTATGGCGAGTAGCTTTTTGTTTACAGAAAGCTTTAGGTGTTTAACAATGATGGGGACAACCATAACTTCTTCCTTGTCTAAATTGAAATTGAAATTTTATTTATTTCCCCTGACAGACGTATATAGCCGACCTCTTCCTTTGCATTAAATTTTTTTAGTTTTTAAGTTATTATGGAGTATATCTTAATTTCATTTTGCTGCTTACTTTGCAGGAAAGTGCGAAAGTAGAAGACGATCTATACCTTTTGATATATTTAACATTAAGACTGAGGACATAAACAAGTTAATTGATAAGTGTAAAAAAGACCATGGCGAAGAACAAGCGAACAAGGCAAGGGTAAGTGAAACCCATCTATCTAAATTTGACATATCTAAACTTAATGTTCGGAAGTTGGATTTCACCATGTTCATATTTTACTGATATGCCTAGTCAAGAAACATGGAAGATTTTTGTGTCAAAATACCAGAATTTACAATATGAGGTTTGTCTAATGTTGTGAAGGGCTGAAAAAAAGCCGGGAATTTTGGGTAAAAAACATTTTTTTTTACCGTTTTCTCCCGAGCTTGGAAGATGACGGAAAACTTGGAAAAATTGAAATTTTCGAGTATTTTACTACATTATGCTTTTAAAATGAAAACTATTTTATATTTACTAGTTTAGAGTTTAGATAATTAAATACTTATGTTCCTTGTATTCATCATCATAGGTATTCTGCCCTTACTGACAGGTCATTTGCAGCAGCTGAGAAGCTTCCATGCTCCACGGTTCTCCGCTAACCTCTTTGTCTTCACGTATGATCTTTGTTTTTATATCATCCATTAATTGTCTCCTTCGCCTCCTTCCTCTCTTTCCCGCCAATATACTCTCTAGGACGTCCCTCATGATACAATCTCTTCTTAGGTAATGCCCCAACCAGTTTCTCTTCCTC
Organism: Thermobia domestica; assembly: GCF_964235325.1. Classification (NCBI taxonomy): domain Eukaryota; kingdom Metazoa; phylum Arthropoda; class Insecta; order Zygentoma; family Lepismatidae; genus Thermobia; species Thermobia domestica. Next base: position 30,822,301 of record NC_137458.1, read on the forward strand.
TTCCTAATAATATCTAAAAGTGTTCTTTTCTCCCCCCACCATTTCTAACACCCACTCATTCGTTTTCTGTTCGACCCAACTAACTCTTTCCATTCTTCTTCACATTCACATTTCTAAGGTTAGCAGTCGTTTTTCATCACTTTTACGTAATGTCCTCGTCAGTGGCGTCATTTCAGACTTTGCCTGAGGGGGGGGGGGGCAAGAGCACCACCGACATAAGACTTTCATGTTTTGTACTAGTATATTAGTATACAATTGATTAAAGTATATGTGTTCCTCAAACTCTTGGGGGGGGGGGCAATTGCCCCCTCCTGCCCCCCTAAATGACGCCCCTGGTCCACGTTTCTGCTCCATACAATACAACACTCCACACAAAGAATTTTATGAGCCCTTTTTCTCAACTTTCTACTCAAGGTGCCACAAAACAGACTTTTCTTCTCACTGTAAAAAACACTAGAGAAACACAAGTATGACAAATATAGAGGATATCGGGAGAAAACAAACAAAAAAAAAAAAAAATCATAAAATTAACTTATTAAGAAAATTGAGTTTTAATTCCTTAACAGCATAAAGGACCGCCAAATATGTAATATTGTTTACTGTGGTCATTTATTACTTTTAACACTTCATTCTTCGATACTTTGGTACTCCCTATTTTTCCCGATAGAATGAACCATAAGTTACAGCACAAAATCGATAGAAGTGGGTCTGTTTCCTCCCGACACCCTTAACAGTGAATTTTTCGTACATTGTCAAATTTTCATGAGAGTGCTTTTTCTCTCCCAAATATATTTATGAGGAAAGAAGAGGAGGAGGAAAGTGCTAGAATTGTTGCTGACCGAACTAGAGCACTAAAACATTATTAAACGTGCTAGATATGGCCACACTGGGTAGAATATTTCTGTAATGGCGTCTGTGGCAGTGTTGCCAATTTGGGAGAAAAGTCGCTAAATCTAGGGAATTCGCATTCCAGGATAGCGACAAAAAATAATTTTTCCGATTAGCGACTTTTTTTGGTGATTTTGGAATGACGATTTGGCGACTTATTTACAAATCTAGTGACTTTTGTACTGCGGATAACTCATCATAAAATAAGTACTATTAGCTCGAATCAGTTCAGATATATGTTTATTTCCTTTTGCTTATTTGAATCAGTGCAGATGTTGACGAGCTGGGAAAGTACATAACATTTATCTCTATATTCCGTCTTTGATTGCTGTTATCTCTTACCTTCTAACGGGGACCAACTCCAGCTTTCAATGTCCTTTAGTTTACAAAGCTTCCGTTTAGAAGCACAAATATTTCATTAACGATAGCAAACAGATTATCTGTAGAAGCATGAGTAGAAGTGAAGTAAGATTTTTCCTAGACCTTGAATTTTGTTTTTTTTTCTAAACTTATTTTCGATTTCGTTGAAGCAAAATTGATCATAAAGTTACATATAAAAGAGGCAAAACTTCACGAAAATTTTAGCGACTTTTCACCCAAAATTGGAGTCATTTCATCTTCTATTTGGCGACTTTTTGTATCAACTTGTTGGCAATACTGGTCTGTGGCTTGCCAACACATGTAGATACAGAGGGCACCTGCGTGGATGCTGACCACAGTAATGCAGCGGCCGGATTTTAAAACGGCATTTACTTAAAAAAAAAGCACGCCTTAGTTTAGAAAGGATTTTAAAAAAGTGACAATAGGGATGATTATAAATAATCTGTTTTTATTTTCACTTACAGAAGAAGTTCTATGAGGTTCAGAAGTGTGGAATGTCTTTTACGCGTGCAAACAGGAAGGGCAATGTGAAAAGTAACAATTCAAGTATTACACCTGCATATAAAAATATGGATTTTCTATTACCGGTTATGTGCATGTAAGTTACTTTATGTAGAACATCCTATTGGGTACAACAAGATCATTATTTATAACATTTATTTGGTACTCACCTGTGATCCAATACTTTTTCATCGATATATTGTATTTTAAGAAAGAAAACTTTTCACGTCTTTTCCTTTTATCATAAGTTGACAGTAACTCAAATAGAAATACTATGTAGATAAGACAATTCAGTCTTTGAATTTCACAAATTGAAGAACGTGATATACACATTTCTGAAATAACATTTAAATATTGAACTGTTATTTGACTTTTACTTAAGTTAATAGCTGGGTAAAAGTGCGATTGGCCCGGTTAATTCTATTCAGAGCCGTAGCTAGTGATTTCGGCGCCTTGGCCGAAGTAGAATTCAGCGCCCCCTACACTCACCTTACCAAGCGTTTCCCTTTTTTTTTTTAAACATATAAGACAAGCAGCTTTTGTTGTTATGCGAAGGTGAATTTTTATCAAGCTGTTTGGACAGACCATTTCAACAGTCAAAAGCCATCATTATGTATTCTTCTACAAATAAGAGCTGCTTTCAAGAGGCTTAATTTGGACTTTTTTGTTAAATTTAACTAAAGTATCTTTGGTTGTATACAAATAAACTTGGAGAAGAGTTATGGAAATTTACAGCTATTTGTACTATTAATAAGAAATGTAATTCCAATACATTAGAAGGTATGCGCTTTTAAAATGTTTCCAATAACACAATAATTGTAAACTTTTGTAATTTTATTCTATATGTAACCATATAAATAACATTTTAATTTCAATTTTTTCACGGGAAAAATATTTTGTGAAATATAACGCAAATTCAGGAAGGAGCCTTCTTTTTTGGGAATTTCTCAATATTCAGCGATGGAGATGAAGAACATATTTAATGTTTGTATTTAAAATACAAGATATGTTTTTTCTACAACATATGATATGATTGAAATTACAGTAATTACTTAATTTCTTAATGAATGAAAGTTCGGAATTTAAGGTTACTTATTATTAATTAACATATTAAAATTCATAACACACATATACTGTATATATAATGTACATCATAAAACTAGACACGTATGTATAAAAAATATCCTGGCAGTAAAAGTAGTTGATGCAGAAATCATCCCAATAAATTCCTTCAATTTGGAAGTATTTCATATGTCAATGGAATAAAAAAAAATCACTAGTAGTGATCAGTCTTTGAGAAAACGAAATTTATTGGGTTAATTTCTTACCTTTTAAGCCCCTATCCTGCAACTGCTTCAAGTTCGAAAATGATGTTATGCCCCTTTTCTTACAATCATTTTCAATATTCCCGCGCAAACAGCAGCTTGCGTGTGCTTGCATGTCTCTACACTCCTATCATTTTCATACCTTCATTCTCACCGTCGCGTCGCGTTAATCCGAAGAGGTAGAAAAGCGTGATTATGCAAACTCAACACCACCAAAAGCCGAACATTTATTTCAGACTTCGACTGTTTCTGATTTAAAAAACGCTCATGCATACACTATAAGTCATCGCTCGGCACTTTGTCATTAATAAATCATATAGTATTCTTTAAGTAATAAGTAAAACCTTGCTGTGACTTATTGAAACGTTTAGATTGCGAGCGGAGCGTTCAAGAAATTTTTTAATAAATCTATTTCTTTACAAACTGACAAAAATGTTGATGTAACAGGATGCCAATATCTTTTAGGGGCGAGGCCTAGTTTACTCATTTCCAACACTTTTCTTTCTCTTCGTTCATTCGGCGTCCCCTTGCTATCAGCGCCCGGGATGACCACACTCCTCGCTACAGCTCTTATTCTATTGAAAGTTATACTGATGTCAAGCGGTTTTAGCGAAAGATGTGCTTGTTTCAGACCAGAGTATTTCTTAATTTACATAGCCAATTCCGTGTATATGTGCCTAAATTGTACTTACCCAATAATTACGAAAATCCATGGTCCGGCAGTACTCGATGTGTCTCTCCAAGTTTCGAACGATAGCCTCGACGCATAGTTATCATCGAAGAAAACTGTGTCGGAGAAATACAAGAAATATCTCGTCCCCTTGCTTTCTCACAACTTTCCAGAATTCACTCACAGTTGTCACAATTCTCTTGTCTAAAGCTCTTTTAATTAGCCCAAATCCACAAAAGTCCATTGAAGTTGCTTTTGAAGTCTTCACTTTCTGTATTGCAACAGTCTCATTCGTATCCGGTAAAATGTGTTTCGATATTGAGGTAAGTGATGATAATTTCACAAAACATAAAATATTTGTTGACCTCAAAGTCAGACAACTCTAAAGCCACAAAAATATTTCCTAATCAATTGTCTGTTGTCTAAATATCACTAGCTTCTTGTTATAATTTGTAAGATTTATTCCAAGTTAATCAGTATGTTGCAAATTTCTTACACTTTATTTTTTATTATACATATTTTACCTCGTACATTTTGTCTCGTCTCGAAATTCGAGGCAGGAATATATTTTAGAGTCGAGACACGAGTCCAGACATCATTTTCTCGAGACTAATTAAGACAATCTTAAATCTCGACTCGAGTCGCCTCATGTGCATCCCTAGAAGGAGGATCGTTATGGAAAAAATAAGTAGTTACTAAATGATATCATTAGTAATATATAACAATTATAATACTAGCTATTTTATATCTTATATGGCTTCTGTATGGATTCTGGATAGCCATATTTTGAAATAAAGAAGGTTGATAAGTTTATATCCGAGAGACTTGACGGTACTATTACCTCTTGTGTGGTAGTACTAAAAACACAAACTGGCGTCGTTATCATTATGGTGTCTAAGCTTGAAAGTATAGGAGTGTCAAGTCGGTGCTAGTGAAATGCCGTCGTAGTGAACCGCTACATAATGGGTCTTTTCCGTGCACAATTTCCCTTCAACTGAATGCTCAAACAGTGTCAGGAAAATAGTTCATTATCAGGTGGCTATAGCTGATGGAGCAAGATACATGGACAAGAAATATAAAATGGATACTATAAACTAAAACTGGACAACAAGAGTGTTCCAGTCGAGATTATCAGGGGAGATATTATCTTTTCCGTGGACTTCGTTCATTTTTAGACCAGGAGAACCCACCCAGACGTGACATTGCCCAGATATTATGTCTTGCGCAGTCTACTTTCAGCTACATCATTTGTCGCTACCTCTGCCTGCTCTGCTTGGATAATGGGCGGGCTATTATCCTCTTTTGTTTAATACTTACGTTACCTTACTGTCTCCCAAGTGTTATTTCAACCAACATCAGCAACACGTTATCCCCCAAGGAAACACATGCTTTACGTTCAAATAACAGAAATGCCTGTAATTTGTTAGAAAATTTTAGTTTACGAAGATACCATCGCTAACGCACTTCTTCCTATGGATGCATACGCAATATTGCGCGAAATCACCACAGTTAGCCTGACCAAAAAGGGAATAAATACAACTCATGCTTGTAGTGGTCACCTAGCACGGGTTTATGCATGCTTTTCAGATGAACAATTCAGTTAATGCAAATCAATTTGCAAGCATATAATCAATCTGTATACAATTATTTCACATAAGACAAGGAAATTCCATTCCAAAATACATTACGGTATAGATATTTTAAAGCTAGAAATGTCATATGAAAAGAAGTTTATAATGTATTTCACATATCTGAACCTGTACGAAAGTTTTCCTTATATAGAAATTAAGACATTTTTTAAACATAGATGTATTTGCATGATTAATGTTTCAAAGTAAGGTAATGTATAGTCAAGAACTTCCTGATAATGAGATTCGTAAGAAATCTTTTTGTTGCAACTATCGTCTCTCTGACTGACTTCTTTTTGTTTGGCATTCTTCTTCAGAATAATTGAGATGTCTTGGATTTCAAGGGGAACGTGCTACTAATATGAACTTACAGACAAGAACACAAAGAATATGACAGATTGTTTAGTATTACGATTATCTGTGTGGATATCCAATAAGAATATGTTTACTATGCATAACTTCGAGAGTTTTGATAACTTCAAAATACAGAGACATGTTTGGAAGATGTATTCAGTGTAAAATACCAGAACATCAAGTATTTTCAAAGGAACATAATGTAACCGCACAACAGTAAAATTATTGCTTTGAAATATTTTCTATTATACTATGGACCAACGAACCATAAAACCTTCCTGAAGGATTTCTCGGTACTGGGAATTTGTCATAATATAACGAATGAGAAAAGCAACTAGAATAATTTATATAACTTCTTTTCAGTAGAAAAATAAAACGGAGCATTGATACAAAGCCATACTTGTACTTCCATGAAAATTGATGATTATGAAAATTTTAAAATACATTTTTCTCTACAGATACTCAATGAATCAAGATGAAATTTTCAGTTAAAGTTGCAATAAATATTGCTTTGCATATATGTAGGACAAGAGAGACGCGTCCGGTAATTGAACCCTTGACCTATATTTATCTGTCACTGTGAGCTGAGGATCTGTACTCGAAAACTGCTCTAAAAAGGCTCTCTTGAGAGCTATCCAATTTAAGGTGTAATGAGAATCTTTAAAATTAAACCAGTATAGCGCCGCGTTTGACAAACAAAGGGGAAAATCTGCACCTTCTTTTGATCTGACCAATTGGACAAGTCACCCAAACATTCAGATGACTGTAAGATTTTTTCAGCAGATTCTCCTGGAAGGCCTGAGAAAATTTCTAATGCCAGGAGAAACAGTTATAGGTTGATTGGCCATTGCGGTGTTTCTAGTCCGTGGGATTATACAAACAAGACAAATACTTGAGAGAACACTATACACTCTGTTATGATAGGAAATAAATAACTAAATATCTACAGAGTGCTAATATTATTAACCAAATGTAGCTATAAGTTACGCAAAGAGAACAAAACTCAAGTTCATTTTTTTGTGCAATTTGCCTAATATTAAGGAACCATGTTTCGTAACTTTAAATAAAGAGCTTTATTTACTAATATGAATAAATGAATGAAGGATATTGTTTATATTCAGATGTGAATATCGTTATTCTTGAGTGAGACAATTCTCAATAATATGCGTAGTTCATCAGAATAACTGAGCAATTGAAATGGGTTAAGTATCCTCGGTAGAAAGAAACTAATTTAAATGCATCTTAATTATTATTAATACAGGTTACTTTGAATTGAAAAGGAAGTTATAAATTTAGTAAAGTACAGTAATTATGAATTTAAACAAATTCAAGCCTGTATGGGAGGAAGATCTCCATGCACTGAACTTCTTGTATGTTGCCTCTTAGCATAATTAATTCAAAGGTTACTTACAGGATAGATGGTTTAAACTAGCTGAAGCCCATTCTAACAAGATTACAATCTCATGGTCGACTAACTTTACAATGCAGAGAGAATTGACTTTAACGACGCTATTGACAATTTTGCCCGTTCTGACCATTTGCTTATTTATTGTTTAGTTAATATCACTGGTGGCTTGTGCTTTGAATTTCAGGTGGTGCACAATATATGAGCTCGTTTTTCATTATTATTAATATTATTATAAATAATACTAAACACTATTAATAATATAAATAATAATAATAGTATAAACAATAATATCTATTTCTTCATGACATACTTCTATCATGCAATGGAGAAACTCATTTTGTATGATTTTTGACGTACCGTTAAAAATTGTTGTGCTTTCTAAACGACTCTTGAGAGCACTGTCAAGTTCAGCAGTGAAATTAATTAACCCACATAATACGCCTAGATTTGAAGAAGAGTCTATTTTGATCATGTCCTCTTGAAACCAGTTCGAAGGCGCTTCAAAACCGAATGCAATTGATGATTATATTGAGCACGTACCTATTTTGCGTCACATTTTGATTGTTATTCTCAATGGATCTCCTATAACCAACATCTAGTTGAGCAGTAATATTCACATTTCCCAACACAGTGAGATTAATAACATATTTTATATGAGCTGACAAATTTTCATGTTTTTTGATTTGGTCGTGCAGATGCTGAATATCCACAACTCCATTTTTTACTCCATGTATCTTCCCCTGCCCCAAACAACAAACACTGAAAACAAAACAAAGCACTTTTAATTTCACATTCACATAACCACTTATGCTGTTCGTACAAGTTGAGATTAAGCTTCCTTGTAAATATTTGTTTCTAACTTCTAATTACTTGCGTTATATTGAGAGTCGGAATCGGCCCTCCGATGTTTTCCACAAGTAGCTTTGCTTCTAAAGTTCATTTTGAAAACGGTTCTTTCAACAGAGAACTTACAGAATTCATTGTCACTTCACGTATATCAAGGATACAAACGTAATTTTGCAGTTACAGCAACCATATTCCAATGCACAACAAAGACGAAACGCACGCACACCTAGTGATGGGCAAATTCCCGGGAAGATATTTTTCGGGAATATTCCCGGGAAATTCCCAAATGGTCACAAAGAAAATTGCATTCTATTACTATATTATGGTTTCAAAGTTAATTTTTTTTTTATCACAGTATATTATTACTGTTGTCTCCAAAAGATTCTTTAAAATGTATATTCTCAAGGGTATTATGCTATTTTATTAATATTTTATTAGAGAGTACGCATAAATGTATACAGCGTGATTCAAAGTGATATGAACGATATGGAAACGTTCTATAAGTGATAATACTCTATCAACAATGACATCTCTAAGGAAATACTTTCAATATTATCCTCAAGTTCTCTTTGGAATGAGCGTAGTAGTTTAAAATTTATCCGCTAGGTGGCAGAGTGATTAGTTCCAAGATGGCTGCCTGTTGTGCAGAGAGAGCATTTTTTTGTTTTACAGTTTCACATTTGTCGGTCTGTTGTTAGTGTTTAACGCGAGTTCCGCACAAAATTTCTTAAAGATCCACCATCAAAGAACTCCATACGTAAGTGGTATGACAAATTCAACAGAACGGGATGCATTTGTAAAGAAAAATCGCCCGGTAGGCCGTCAACTTCTGAGGCAGATGTCGAAAGGGTTCGAACCAGTTTTCAACGCAGCCCACAAAAATCAACAAGGAGAGTTAGCAAAGAGCTTCAAATGCCTCAAACAACTGTTTGGCGTGTAGTGCATATACATTTAAAGATGTATCCGTATCGAGTGCAGTTGTTACAACACTTAACATCTAATGATCACACGTGTAGCAAGACTTTTCGTGAGTGATTTTAAGAGTTGTGCCGTGTTGATGATTTTTTGGGCAAACTTAGTTTCAGTGATGAGGCTACGTTCCATGTGGCAGGAGGAGTGAATAAACAAAATGTTTGCGTTTTCTGAACTGAGAAGCCTCATCAAATCTGTGAAATTGTGCGTGATTCACCGAAGACGAATGTGTTTAGAGCAATTTCATCTTCAAAAGTTTATGGTCCGTAGTTCTTTGACGAAGGAACTGTGACTGGACAAACATTTCTACAAATGCTTACTAAGTGGCTTATTCAACATAACAGTGCAAACTTTATCTATCAATTGGATGGTGCTCCATGTCACTTTCATCACAATGTCAAAAATTTCCTCTTCAACTGACTGCCACACCGCTGGATTGGGCGGTCAAGTAAAAATGATCATCAGCTTCTACGTTGGCCACCAAGATCACCGGACTTAACCCCCTGCGATTTTTTCTGTGGGGACATCTAAAAGACATTGTCTACATACTCTCTCTACCCCAAGATGTGAATGAACTGAAATAGCGCATCACTACTGCAGTGTAAACTCTTGATGCGAACATGTTGAAACGGGTCTGAGTGGAATTGGAATAGCGAATAGATGTATGCAGGGTAACAAAGGGGGCCCACATAGAACATTTGTGATGTACTATCTTCATTTTTTTATCACAAAAACTTGAAGAGATTTTGCATTTAACTGTAAGATTTGAAGCTATTTGGATGATTAATAGAAAAGTTATAAGGAGATGTAATCGTTCCCATCATTTTGAATCACGCATTTTCTTACAATATGTTCTATGCAAGTAAATATGTGGAAAAGGTGGTATAATAAGCCCACATACTTTTACACCGCTAAACAGTGTAAATTTATAGGTAAATGGAGTTTCTAAAAACTTTGACTCCACTACTGATATTATAAACATAATAAATTTTTAAATGTTATAAGCAAATTAGATTGGGTAACTGCGAGAAGACACATGTCTCACCATTTTATCAACACTTCTGCGTACATATTTATGTTCACAATATGTGCAAGATACTGACTTATATTTATAATTTTGCACGTAACATCGCCAGCCGACCTTTCTTTCTACCTATTTCTCGAAATTTTATGCATTAATTCACATGTAAGAGAAGTCTGAGTACCTCTTCAGAAATTTGAGTCAGAGGCAGCAGATAGACCGACATCTCTTACTAACGGTGGTTCGGGGTGTATTAACACGTTCGCTGCGGCAGTGTAAAACTGAGTTTGGATCTCAGTGCTATACGAGTCACCGTGTGTCTCGTTAAAGGTTAGCGCGTAGATGCTAGTAATGTTAAAAATCTGTACAAACGAACATACCACAAACGCACAGAGGTAATGCAATGCATAGAATGGCATGGCAAAGAAATAAAATATCGCACGAGCCACTCGCATTGAACGAGTAACGCAATGAACGTGTTAATGATACTTCGCCTCTATTTCTATATAATTTTTACATTACAGTAGAGCGTCGATTATCCGAACGTCGGTCAACCGAACGACCGCTTAACCGAACTGTGTACTCGTTCGCACCTGTTACTCTCCCACCCTACCGTCCATCATCCCCCTCGCTCCCAAACCAATTTTCCCACAGTAGTCGCCGCACTGAGCCACCGCTGGCGGAACATTGCTTCTAATGGGGCCTTCATAAGGCGCTACTGACCGGCCAAGCCGCCAGTCGCTGTGTTTCCACAAACAGCACACTTCTGTCGGTTTGGCACTGGCTGTAGAAGTAGCGGCAGTATCAAAACTGTTCACAGCAACAGCTGCGCCAGCTTAGAGTTGAGGCGTGCCGCTCCGCGCATGGCAAATAAACATGTACAGTTCGATTATCCGAACAAACCAGTTTTCCGAACACCCATGTCCCCCAATTACTTCGGATAATCGACGCTCTACTGTACTTTAGAAACTGGTTCCTTATCATCATTTGTAAATTGGTAACTTGCTACTTTTTAATGCAAATGGAACTTAAAAAATCATGTTATTAGTTATATAAAGTACAGTCAACGAATTATTATTTTTTAACCTTAAAAATTATTTAAAACCTGGAAGTAAATCATAATAAATGAAAATAAAGTAATTAGTCATATGATTCTTATAATTTGAAAGATAAAGTAATGGAAATAAATTCCTTCCCGGGAATTAATATGACAGGGGAGAAAACCGGGAATATTAACATTTTTTCCCTTCTCACCGGGAATATTCCCACTGCCCATCAATACGCACACCAGCACACAACACTACAAAGTACGAACAGATTCGACAATTTGATCGTGAACATACTCCCGTTAGACTCTAATGCTAAAAAAAAATTAAAAAAAAAAATCGAAATAGTCTAACTGAAATACCTTTTAGTAAGAGGGATGCTAGCTCTTATTTAAGCAGCCAAAGGCGTGGGTGATAGTAGGCGGAAGAGGAAAGTGAAGAAAGACAAGGATTTCGTCCTGTATGTTCTCCTATATTCCCTTTGCGAAGATATTGGTCAGTCGAGTTGAGGACAGGGCTTGTAGTCTCCTCAAAATCTCACCCTTTCCCCATTAATGCTTTTTTTCTAAAAGCTACTCTTCAAGTCTCTCATTCACCCTTACACATATGAAAAGGGAAACATTCTCTCTATCTTGCCAAATTTCTACTCATTCAAACACGAGTGTATTAAATATTGACACCCTCAATTTGTCTTCACTCTTCTCTGGTTCGCCTTTACTGTCTCCATAGTTGCCTTGACCCTACTTGGTTGACAGAACCAATAGTTATGACCACTTGGCAATCTCGCATTTAGGCAAGGTGCAAGGTTTGTTTTTCCACTCTGTGTACAACTTGGAGGAGTGTACCATTCCCCTTTAGGCAAGAACCGGGTCAACCAATATTGCAGGGTGAAAGATGATGGAGAATTTCCAGTTTCAAAGCATTTTGTTTTGGAAAAGTTGTTTACGTTAGTAGACTTGCTTGCAAAACATCTGCAAACATATAAATCCTTGTGAGGCACTATAAAGATCCTCGCATCGCCGCACCTCGCAATCCCAGCAGTGGCTCAGCTGGGGAGTTTATCAAACTCCCAAACAAAAAGCAATTAGCCAGCCCCGTTTCAAACGAAATTGTTTAAGAAAAGATAATGTTGATAATAAAACGTAAAGTGATTTAGGACAAATGAAAATTAAAAGTATTGGAAGGAAGTTTGTATAAACATGTAAACATTAAGAGAAACCGCCACTGGTTTATAACCTTTTGTCTTGGCTTTTCACTTGTATGAGTTACTTGTTTATGTTTATATTTTTTGACATTGTCACTTTCATCTTTCTGATTTAACTTCCTTGAAAATAAACTTACTTATTTATGGAACTCAGCGTCTTTCTTTTATTTTTAATTACAAAAACGTTTTTAATATACATTGATGTGTTTTTGAAAATTACATTACAGTTGTTATCAAAATGTAATTATATTTCTGATTTACGTATTCCAGGAGTAAAGCTACAGTTGCAAAGTGTTTGAAGATACCAAGCCAAGCAATAGTCATGTGCACCTACCCTGGTCGCGAAGATTCAGGAATACTCGACACTTCTTCATCGGCGACTGTGGATTTCATTTGCTCCAATCAAGACGGTTAGTTGATTAATAAGTTAGAGTGTATGTAGGCAGCTCATTTAGGAAAAGGCTAGGAGCTGAAGCTTCATCTTAGTTTCTTATTATTATTATTAGACATCCAAAGTATGCTTTGTGTAAGCGTCATAATTCTTATATACAGGGTTTTCATAAAGTATGGACGGATTTAATTTGCTTATAATTTTCATAAAAAATGCTCATAATGAAATCAAATAAAGTGCAAACGGTAGCGGAAGGATTAAATTTTTACTTGGCAACACTGTTAGATAAGCGGCAACTCTGAACACGTTGAAAGAGGGAGAGGGAGGGCAAGGGTCAGTTTCTTGCCAAATTCCATCCATTCCGCCAAGATCACCCTACCTTACCCCCTGCGACTTCTGGCTTTGGGGTCATGTGAAAACGGAAGTTTATGCAAAGAAGCCAAGTGGTTTGGAGAACTTAATGGACAAAATCAGGGCGTCTGTGGCTGGCATTTCGGATTAAACACGGCGGAACGCTGTGAGTGGATTCCAGCGCCGCCTACGCGAATGCGTGGACGTAAATGGGGCCCAGTTGGAGGTGTGGCGGTGAATGAATTGAGCTGGTGCAGATTACAGGTAAAAATTTAATCCTTCCGCTACCGTTTGCACTTTATTTGATTTCAATATGAGCATTTTTATGTAAATTATAAGCTAATTAAATCCGTCCAGACTTTATGAAAACATTGTATAGAAAGGTTATGGCCGTCCGTCAGTTGAGATATCTGAGCAAAAACGATAAGAGATATATCGAGGAGCAGTCGATTCTTGTGCAATCGCTTCAGAGTCCAAACAGTGTGTCCCTTCTCCTCCGTTAACCCTCAAGTCGAAACGGCAGGGATAGAAATCAACCGTTACTTGTTTTACACCATAAATGCCAAGGAAGAAAAACGACAAAACATAGCGATTAAAAAGTTTTCATTGATATCGATTCAGTGTCCCAAGAAAAGATACCATCTTAGCCCGTGTTACTGTGCTAAAATCAGAAGTGGTAAGGTTTAGTGGTATTTACGGTTTCAACGTCGACCGCCATGGGAGCCTGAAGGGGAGGGCTCGTGAAAATGTAGTAAATTTCTTAAGATTTTCTTAATGCAAATAAAAAATACCAAACATAATATAGCAACCAGGGATTTGAGCCCCCCACCTAGAAATTTTTCTTCGGGCGCTCATGTCGATTGCCAATAGAACAAAAGCGGTTTTCTGTAATCGATTCTGCGTCTCTTGAAAACCTACAATTCTCTCCAGTATTAGTCTGCAATAAACAAAAATGATAAAAAAATTATGATACTAATACTGTACCTTCAGTTTCAATACTCATCTGCATAAAGAAAAAACGGTAGATGAAGAGTCCAATGGATAGATTCTATTTTCACTGTTAACTATCTATTTAAATTGTTAGTGAAAAATATAATCCATTTCCGACTTCAACATTTATCGCAATAGAACGAAAAGGGCAAAATAAAGCGAAAGAAATTTTTTTCCAGTTGATTCAGTGTCTTAAGAACATAATCCATCTTCTTCTGTTTTTCTCTATTATGACTGGAAGTCATAGAAATTTACTACTATTTCCAGTTTACTTTTTGATTTCCATAGAGCGAAAACGGTAACATCTATGGAGAAGGGTTCTTTCGGAATTAATTTAGCGTCCCAAGAAATACTTACATTGTACCTTTATCCCTGTATGTCAAGCAAAAGCAGTGGATATCTACGAATTCCAGGTTTAATGCAGAACACAACAATGCAAGTTCTCTGGTATGGAATTTGTACCATAAGAATGGGTTCCATCTTCTACGAGGGCGAGTCAAAAATTATCTACACTTTTGTCACAACTTTACTTACATTGTCTTCTGTCCTCGCATATTCTATTGTTATACTTTTGTGGTAATGCTTTGAAAGTCTGCCTTTTGTTGGTGATATATCATGACTGCTCCATTAGAAGTTTGCACCAAAGAGGAACAACGAGCAGTGATCCGATTCCTCTGGTCGGAGGGTGTCAAAGGGTCAGACATTCATCGCAGACTATCATCGTAATATGAGAGAAGCGCACTATCACGTAAAACTGTGTTTTTGTGGCTCGAGAAGTTTAAAAGTGGTCGACCAAGTGTAACGCATTAAGAGGGAGCAGGACGGCCATCAACCTCCACTACACATGACAACAATCAGCAAGGTCGAGAGATGGTTCTGGCGAATAGGCGAAATACTATCGATGAGGTAGCAGCTGCTTTGAACATCAGTCATGGCTCTGCCCATCAAGTCATCCACGACGAGCTCGGTTTTCATAAAGTCTGTGTACGGTGCAAAAATGGCTTCACGACTAACAGAGAACCTTTTATTTGGAAGGAATACGTAAGCTCGTTGACCGTTGGGCCAAGTGCATTAATAAGGAGAGAGATTACGTAGAAAAATTATGTGCATAATATAACCCTAGCTTCATGTAAATAAACTGTAGAATGAAAATTGTAGATAATTTTTGATTTGCCCTCGTACTTTATTCTATTGCAAGCAGAATACTCGTTCTTCTCGCGGGAAAAATACGTTTCATCTTGGAACATAAATGGCTGAATTTGGATTTAAACTGGTTCGGAAGAGTCACTGTTTGTCTCATCTACCCCGAAAACTATGAATTCTACACTAATATCGATCATTTCTATACCTTTGTCTTCTCCTTCGCTAAGTTGCGGGGTTGAATTTCAATTTAACTAACATAATAATTGTTACTGTTCATCTCAGCGACTCCGAAAACAATGGATTCGGCACTAATATGGGAAACCACTTCAGACCGGAACTTTCTTTCTCTCTCTCTCTCTCTCTCTCTCTCTCTTCTCTCTCTCTCTCTCTCTCTCTCTCTCTCTCTCTATATATATATATATATATATATATATATATATATATATATATATATATAGTAAGTTTGGGTGATTCCGGAAAGTCGCTGAATCCGGACTTCCTAAGCTTACGATAATACTGTTCTTCGCATGTGTAATGTGGAGACTTGTTGTGATGCCTATTTCAAGCACCATACCTTCCTACAGTTCAGTGCAGAGTGTTAAGTGCAAAGAGTGTTATACGTAGTTTGGACGATGGGGGGAAAGAAGAAGAGTCAGGAAAGTGAATGCACGTTTTTGGATCTGATGTAACTTTTTGTGGAATATGTTACGGTTTAACACAGAAGTGGTTATCAGTAAATGGTTAAGTAAGACATATACCAAAGCGAAGACTCTACTTTACTCGTTCCATATTTGAAGAATTCTATTACTTTGCGAGTGGTTTCTCAAGACGGGCGTGCACAAGTTTACAGTGCTCAAGACGGGCGAATCCGGACGTTTACGGAAGGGTGAATTCCTTCCTTCCTACACGTTTATTACGTTAAGCTTAATCCGGAAAATGTGGTTAATGAACTAAGAGGATTGAGAACACCCTCACCTTTCTCGCTTTTCAGGTTTATGAGTGTGAAATACTACGTGAGGTCTATTGCTTATATCTAGCGTCTATTCATTTTTGCCATACATGTACTCCAAGGAATCACCAGAAAAGCTATAAAATTATCTTAAGATCTACAAACACAACTAAATTACAAAATGCTAATCATAAGGTGCTAAAAATTTCTACACTGCTGAATGGCTACATCATCTGGTATATTAACATTTCATCCGCAACATGTTCGGGAACATGAATTTCTTTTGTCGAATGAACATGATCCGCCAGTAGCTGGTAACAATTCATCTTCTCTGTTATCAGACTCATTCTCAAACACGTCTCAATCGCCTTCAGAGTCCTCAGTTAAACAGTTCATATCTTTTCTTACTGTTTCTTCTTCCAAACCAGCATCCCAAAAGTCAGGTGTTGCTAAGAGATTAAATGTCACCAATTGCAGTTCGTTTCATACTGTCTCCTCAAATACAATCGAAGGTATTAATGAAAACAACTGTGGATTTTGTGGGAAGAATTATTATGCACCATCATCAAGCAAATACAGTTCCTGGGTGTCCTGTGCTGTGTGTAAGACATGGTTTCATGAAAGATGCGAGGGGAGTGATAAGAAACTGTATTTTATCTGCGGACTATTGTCTGAATTATGACTAGTGCTTCACGAAACTGACAGACGTCATTAACGCAAAAATAAATAAATAAATGCTAGTATCAGTGCATACATATTATACATTTTACTAATAATCTAGTTTTTACTAGCAAAGAATAGTAGTATAATATAGTTCTAATGGAAACAAATGTGATTGCTATGTTTAATGATTAAACACTATAGTGATAGTTACACTACTGTGCACTTAGCTTACAGTTTTACAGTAATTAGTATAGAAATTGTCATGTTAGTAATTTGTATGTATTTATCGTGTATTTGTATTTATATTCTGTCCTTATGTTAGAATGTTAGTGTAACAAGATAGTAAGCTAAAATACACCTATCATTCATACAGGGTGTAAAGAATGGTACTTTACAACGCTTGGGAGGTGATTCTTCAGATTAAAACAAGTAAAAATGTCTATGTAACACAATGTCCATCTCGGCCTCCTAACCGAGTTACGGACGTCCAAAAGGGTGGGAAAATGAACTTTGAAGGCTAATTCTGGCAAAACGATAAGAGATAGAAGGGTGGTGTTAGGCGGCCCACACAGACTCTCAACATGAACTATCCAAAGATACTAAGATTAGATGTGTCCAAGGCGAGCGCAAGGGACATACATCCTCTCACCTCACGTTGTCCTCATAACGTCCGCGGCACGCTTCGCACCCTTTGGGGAATCCCTTGCACTCGGGAAGTAGTAAAAGAAAGAAACATCAGAGCTCTCTGGATTGACCCACACTTACCCTATATATGTATATATGTACAGGCGTGGATCCAAGGGGGTTATAGGGGCTATAGCCCTCTCTTAACGCTGAGGTATACACTGGATAAAATGGGCTTCAATTATGTTTTACACTGGATAAAGCTGCAAACTATGGTCTAACCCCTCCCTCGATGAAATCCTGGATCCACCATTGTATATATATATATATATATATATATATATATATATATATATATATATATATATATATATATATATATATATCCCGCCTCCTATCCCCTCAAACTGAAATGACGAAAACCAGCAAAAGCCCGAACTTGATCGAGATTGGTCGGGTGGTTAAAGGGTTATTAAGCCACGAACCTAGTCACTTTCATTTTAATATATACTAGCTGAACCTGGGCTCTCTACATCATCATCATTTACATATGAACATGAATCTCCTTGTGATTCCTCACAACATCTGTACATGATATCCCTTTACAGACACAAGGGAAAGCGCCTTGATATAAATCGGCAAGGGGTACGGTGAAGGAGATATTTTTTCGATTGTTTTTTCAACATCTCGCACCATTTTTCAACATTCAGCCTACTTCCGATTGGAGTTTCTAATTAATGTATGATCAGTGTTTTCGTTCTTCTTGCATGCAGTATGTAATAAGTAAATACATTACATACACAATTAATTATAATGTCAGTGATATATAGTGTTCACTGGGCAAAACACTCCAAACAATAAAGATTTATCTTAGCCTGGAGAAATGGTTATTCTCACGTGGTCAATAAAAATAAAATACGGAGAGAGAAACGTCATATTAGGAGATCTTTGCAGTGTAAATCTGATACTTTGTTTCGTGGTCTATACTTTGATGCGCACAAAGATGATACCTTGGTAGTTGAAGAACGTGATTCTAAGTTATTTCGTAGACTTCAAAAAGAGGAGCACTACTCTATTATTCAAGAACCTGGGTTGACATATATTGGCCACGTTTCTCCATTATCGGGATATTCTACTGATATCGCTTTCAGCATAATTTCCTACTTGACGGAAGTTGACATTTCTTTGGACGAATTAGATGTTGTTGGCTGTGATGGTACTATTACCAATACAGGATGAAGGAATGGTGTAATTTGGCAAATTGAACTTCATATAGGTAGACATTTGCAGTGGGCTGTATGTCTTCTCCATTTTAATGAGTTGCCTCTCCGCCACTTATTTCAACACGTTGATGGGGAAACAACGGGTCCTAAAACCTTTAGTGGGCCGATCGGTCAACTGCTTAATGGCTGAGAAATATTACCTGCAGTTGAATTTGAAAGAGTTGACTGCATAATCCCTGAAGTAGACCGTCAAATTCTCAGCAAAGACCAGCAGTACTTTTGGATATTTCAAGATCAGTAAATGCAGGGGAATGTCCAAAAGATTTGTCCTATCGAGACCCTGGCCCTATGTCGCACTCAAGATGGCTGACAACCGCAAACAGAATTCTTAGGTTGTACATCAGTACTGAAAATCCCTCAGAAGAAGGTCTCAAAGAATTTTTACTTTTTGTATTGCGTTCGTACGTGCCTTTGTGGTTTAAAATCAAAACAAGCCATTCTTTTTCAGATGGCTCGAAACATCTTTTTGAAGCAATTGCTACAAGAATATAGCTCCCCGAAACTCTTCAGCAAGTGGTAGAGCCTGTAATTGAGAGAAACGCATTTTTTGCCCATACAGAAAACTTGCTCTTGGCTATGATAACGGACGAAAGGAAATATATTAGAGAACTTGTTCTTTGACGAATAATAAAGGCAAGACATGGAAAAACTAAAGGAAAGGCAATCAGGAACTTCATACCACCCAAACTCAATTTTGGTGCTAAAGATTATACTGAAATAATTGACTAGTCGACCTGCAAAGTATCTTCTCCTCCATCGTTGCGTCGAATGAATGATGATGAAATCAGACTCCTTATACAGAGTGGCATGGTACCCGATTGGGAAGTTGTAAGAGGATTCCTTTGCCACACACAAACTGTCGAGAGACATGTAAAACTGGTAACAGAAGCAGCTGGCAAAGTATGTGGTGCTCAGTCAAGAGATGGATATATCAGGGCAACTCTGCAATCCAGAGCTATTATGCCACACTTCAGCCAAAAATCTCATTTGAAAATGAATCCTCATTGAAAACAAGTGGAAAAATAAGTTAAAGAGTAAAACAAGGTAAAGAGTACACAACTTAGGGTCACAATATCACTTGCAGTTTTGTGTAATAAGTTAAGAAAAGTGTTAACGGACTCTTGGGACATGATATATATATATATATATATATATATATATATATATATATATATATATATATATATATATATATATAGATAGATAGATAGATATATAGATAGATAGATAGATAGATAGATAGATAGATAAGAGTGAGAGTCTGTGTTAATAAAGTTTCATTCCGAGACCACTTTTTTAAAAATGGTTCGAAGTTGGAGATTTCTGCTGATACTTACGAGGAAGCTTTTTCTGGTGTCACACGAAATGTGGAACTAAACTATGGTCAATCGATTTGTGTTAGTGAACAGAAAATCCATAGGCGGGAAAAACCCTCGATCGCAACCGTTCCGTATTCATTGGGGGGAAGACTAGGGTCACTGCCAACACAACACGTTGTGGATAATGAGACGAAATATGGCGTGAGTTCGATGAAAATATGCATAGAAACGCAGTTAAACATATACTACAATGTGACATTACCTTCGACAATACTTTGACAACTGGGGGCAGAGACGTAACACGTAACGACAGAGGAAGAGGACGGGTAGCGTGGAGTATAGCTTAGGAGAAAAGTTCCATAGAAGGTATGAACACATACGAGCCGGTCTTAGGGGAATAGCATAGTAATATCATGGACATGGTCAAGTACATGGCTGGAGAGTAGAAAGGCAAGGGGGCAACAGCCCTCACCTTCCTGAACTGATCTTTCAATGTATAGTGGTGTATATGTTGGTAAACTGTATATTGAACTTTGCGGTGTATGCACAGGGGCATATATTGTTGCCTTACTTTTATGTCATCATCGTCATCGTATGAAAATGAATGCCTATATATATACACAACAGTATACACATCGGACGTTACGAGGAGAGGGAGTCCGGACTCTACAGTCAATCCCCTTCATAGCTCTCTTTCTTCCGTTTCTGCTTTATGTTGACGCCTACAGGCTGTCTATAGTTTGTGATTGATTACTTGACTACGTATTGTTGCTGTGCCATTCCCCTGACGTCTTGCTTTTTCGTTTTCCTCAATTAAATGATCATTTTTACTTGTACTTATCCGCCCCCTCTTCTATCGTTATGTGCTACGCCTCTGCCGTCACTTGTTAGAGTATTGTCGAATGTAATGTCACATTGTAGTATATATTTAACTATGCATATTTTCATCGAACTCGCGCCATATTTAGTCTCACTATCCACAACGTGTTGTGTTTTCTGCATCCCTACTCTTCCCCCCAAAAGTACGGAACGGTTGCGATCGAGGGTTTTTCCAGCCTATGGATTTTCGTGTTCACTAACACAAAACGATTGACCATAGTCTCGTTCCACATTTCGTGTGACACCAGAAAAAGTTTCCTCGTTAGTGTATTTGCTGTAGAAGGTCACTATTGGAAATGGTCGTGATATGCAAGCCTGGAACACCTGGAGCACCTGGAACAAATTTCAAATTGAAAGATACCTTAAACTGAATGCAATTAGAACGTTATTAACAAGAATCTCATATCGATACACCAAAGAAGTCACGAATGGTGACAGGTCAAACTATAAATTTAATCTGTGTCGTTGCGTCGATGTAAAGTCTGATCCCGGGCCTATCTCTCAGAAGCGGTTTAGAGCTGAACATTACTACTAACATGTAGAACATGTATTGCGAGAGTCTACTGTTTGAAATATTAGTCATACATAAGTGTGTGATCCTCGTTGTCTAGAGTGCAGGGGTCAATCCAACAATTTCAATTGGGTTGATGGCTCCCTACCATCACGGAATGATACCGTATATAAAGGGAACAAAATATATTTTTAAACGAGCGTCCCAATGGACCTTCCTGCCTTTCCGTATAACGTTTTGTTTGGAAATTTGAGGTTATTTAATAATATATTCCAGAGCTTTAATAGATTCTTTTAGTAAATCCTCATTTCAAAGTACAAAGCATGCGTCTATTTCACGATCATCATTACACCTAATGTTACATACAATGCTTTTGGTAAATTTTGTGATGCCTGCTGAAAGTATGGATAGGTATTGTCTACAAGAAAGATATTAGTTGAATATAGTACTGAAAAAAGTATATTTACTCAATTAATTAGAAGTAATGAATTGTGCTACGTTAGAGAGTCTGCAGAAATGCTTATGGAAATGTATAATTAAATGAGTATGAATATATATGATGAAGTAACTTACAATATGAGTACTATCAATTTTTATATTTTGTATTAATGCCCAAGTTTATATTCTGTACTTATTATTATCGCTACCAACGCTGAAACAGTTGTTGTGTACAAACCGATAGTTTTTAGCGATTTGTGTGGTCACTACTTCACAAATCTGAAGGTGACAAGCACAGCTACCAGCTCAAACCTGTTGTATAATGTAGAGCTTATACAGAAATCATGAT
Organism: Thermobia domestica; assembly: GCF_964235325.1. Classification (NCBI taxonomy): domain Eukaryota; kingdom Metazoa; phylum Arthropoda; class Insecta; order Zygentoma; family Lepismatidae; genus Thermobia; species Thermobia domestica. The sequence continues at coordinate 30,844,435 of NC_137458.1, forward strand.
TGTATTTAAAAAAACGTCACCGATTGTAGATTTCAGAATGTTGACATTGGGAATTGTGCGGTGTTATAGGGGCTACTAGTATTCATGATAACTTCCACTTCTGTGTCCTCATGCACCTTACATCGGCCATCTTCTACACTTTACGTATCTCGAAATGTTTCTTTTTGCCAAATCAGACATGCACTTGTGATGGATCGGTCGATCACGGAATGACTCACTCAAACTTCTAACTATTGCAATGAAGTTGCGCTCGCATTCCCCATAGAGAGAAACTATTCCACTTTGTCTTCTGCTGAACGCATCATAATGTTTAATACAGCTAACCAATAAACAACTAGGCCAGATAGTAATAATAAACTTAGAAGTAGTTTAATAAAAGATATTTAATATTAAATTCGGTTAGATAAAGTAAACACTCGTCCTCATGGAACAGACAAATTACAACTGCTACGTACATGAGTCGATGTGGCAGAGTAAGAAACCTATAGACCAACTGCGTACTGTCCCCAGCGACAAGTAGAAGAATCAAAGAAAATTTCTGTATAAATTACATTCTTACAGACTACATGTTTGGGGCATGACTGGACGAGTATCTGACACGTTATTTAAAGCTAGTAAGTTTTCCCCTGTTTTATTCCGTATTAACTGTAACTAGGGGTGTACGCAGAAATGGATCAAGAGAATGAGGTTCCAGGACTCAATCTCATACAGGGTGTCTACAAAGATTCCAAAATGAAATTTCGTGACTTTTTCGTGACCTTTGCTTTGCGCAATCATAAAATTTCCTAACATTTTCAAGAGCAAATTTGGGTGCGAATTACGCCGAATTTTCATCCATGCGATAGAAACGTACTTTGTTTGCCATTTGGTAGCGTGTAAAGCCGACCATAAAGATTTTGGTGGTGAATTTTGGCGTTTTACAGAACAAAATTTTCCAATCTGTACTTACATTTGCAGAGTTAAAAAAAATCGTGACCCAAAAGCTACATTTCGTGACTTTTTCGTGACTTTCATGACCGTTTTAAGATTTCGTGACTTTTTCGTGACATTCGTGACCGATAGACACCCTGTCATATTCTTTCAGAACAAAAGTGATTTTGATATATGCATCTTAATATAGTGAATGCTTATTTTTCCATAATATCTTGCTCAATTGGGGATTAGATCCCAAACTGCCCCAACGTGACCCCTTCCCCCGAAGCGAAAGCAAGAAACTATAACTATATTTTCTCAAATGTAAAACATACCAATCTAGATTTGAAATTATAATCCTGCATATAGGATCACATGAGACACAAGCATTTCCAGATAGTTAAAATTGTTGATATTAAACAACGAATTTTCACTTTTAACTATAATTTATGGTTGATAATTTTGCAACCAATATTCACCGTATGATCCACGTTTATATTTAGGATGTATTCCAAGCGAAATCAGTCAATTTTGAAAAATGTAGTTTCACCGTCTACGATTTTGGTCGTGTTTTGGTATGTTATGGGGTACCAAGACAAATGTTGAAATGCAAAGTGGCAGGTGATGAAGGTTCACTGTTTCCATGATAGAGGGCAGTGAACACGTAAAAAATGCTTCAAACATGCATGTATTAAAATATTTGTAGTTACAGTTTGGTGAATGTGAGAAACATGAAACTGTCACAGTACACATAATAATATTGGGGAACATACAAAAAAGTAAGAAACCAACATCACCAATGTTGCCATCACAATAGCGGGACAAAAGGAAAGGTATTTCACGCAAACGTGACCCTAGTTTGGTCATCTTTGTGGAGTAGAAGGTGAAAGAACCACTAATCCTTATTTTCTGACTGACAACCTTGGACTTTCCTAAAAACACTCACATAAATTTTCTTATTGAACACCTGCAACAAATAACAACAATTAACAATCAACAACAAAAAATGTTTGAGTTGCTCTTCAAGATGAGGCAAATCGTTATTCTTCTGCGCTAATAGTTTTCATGCAGTTAATATTTGCAATCAGGGAGGTTTCATGTGGACACTCTGTATTTTCACACTCGTTATTTGACAATAATTGAACACCAGATTTTGTCTTTTGGTATGGGGGGAATTTCAGACCTGTCATAACAGATTTGGCTTATCAGCGTTTCGCCATCCCATGGAGTTTTCCCTTGGAGACTTAAGAGAGGAAGGAAAAAGTACCGTCGTAGAAAGTATGATTATTTTTTAAAAATATATTATCTTTATCCAGTGCGCTTTCGTTTGTTTATCTAGTTTAAGACTGGTAAAAGGTAGATGCCAATCCTGCAGTTCTGTTTAGATATTATGATGGTGATTTTGTGTGCTGGTATCTATGGCTTGGAAACGAGAGTTTTCTTTAATATTATTTCCTTCTCGCGTAATAAATAAAAATGTAACAACGGTCCATAACAAATCCTGGTACTTTTTATAAAAAACAATTCAAGATTCCGTTCTAAATTTTGCACTATTTGCGGATAATTTATATGCTTTTGTATGTTTGGTGTTGATATTCTGTTTTGTCCTTCTTTGTATATACTGATATAATATAATTCTTTTAATATACATTTCAGCGGCTGCAAAAGCTTTCCCCTGTATGAAAGAGCACTGGACGTCAGCTGCTACTTCTTGTTATGCCAAAGTGAAAAAAGAGAAGAAAGATTCTGAAGACGCTTTATGCAGGTGTGTTGATTATTATTATTATTATTAAACACGAACAAGTCAATGCGGTATAGTAATTCCTAATTTTTGACATTCAGGCTAATAATTGTTCAAAACCGTTCGTGCAGCCCATCTACTTGACGCCAATGCCTGTTCACTCTTCACAGAGAATAATAGATGCGTTAGTTGATACAAAAAATGCATAATTTCTATGATTGCAGCAAAACGTTTAGATTCATAATTTTTAAGGACGTAGCTAAATGCATAATAAAAAACTGTATTCCTTAATGCACTTGTGTGCATAAAAATCACTATGCACGTAAACATTTTGCTGAAATCATAAGATGTTATGCATTTTTTGTCTCCTACTGAAGCATATGGATGCATTAATTTAAACAATGGTTTGTATCGCTGGTTGCGTATCCGTTAAGACATACAGGATTTCCAAAGGTGTGGAAAGTATGAAATAAATTTTGAACACTACTAAAAATATGTGATCGAAGCTTTTCAGTGTGATGCAGGACACAGTGAAAATATTCTGTATTATTTGAGAGCCTCTGCGGTCATTTTGGAAGGTGCCATACTGGACTTGAATTAATTCAGTGAAATATGAACTTTACGGTATGCTACTATTTTCAAAATAAAGTGTGATTTCCTAAAGAAGTCAATATGATTGTTTTCTATATTCTTTGTTAAAGAAATTTTGATCACGTAGATCTAGAACATATACAAAAATTTATCATTGTAAGTAAATTTATGATCATAATTTCGTTCAGGATGCAAACAAGCAGGAAGAAAACTACCATAACATAGACATTATGAAATCACACCGTATTTCAAAAATATATCGCATCGTAAAATTTCCATTTCACTGAATTAATTCAAATCTAGTATGACACCTTCCAAAATGACCGGAAGCTATCATGTAATGTAAAATACTTTCATTCTATCATGCATCACACCAACAAACCTCGATTTCATAGTTTTAATAGTGTTCTAAATTTATTCCATCGTTTTCACACCCTTGACAACCCTGAATGTCAGATGTGCAATACACAATTTAGGCCACTCAATTTGTGAGACCCATCTTAACTACGTCCCAACAATTATGAGAAAATAGTTACAAACATAAGGCTTTCAAGTAATATATCTTACAAGTCAAAAAAGGAAAGGAAGTCAATTTATTAATCATAACTTTTTGTTTTACAGATTGCTCTACAAGAGCAGTTTTGGTATTTTCACTAAAACTTAAAACCCTAAATTACCTTTGGTAAAATAAAAGAGCTTGGGTCAATGTTCGAAAAACCTTACCGATAGCAAATGTAGCGATGAGAAACAGAAAACTATATAGTGTTAAGACAAAATAGTGGAAGCTACCAACTCATTTTTAAACATCTGTTAGTTATCAACTCATATACAGTTTAATTTATTTTTCATTTCCAATTCTAGATCTAGTATACTAAAATACATTCATATAGAAAGCGATACGAAAGATTCAGAGAACATATACGAGGCGTGTTTTTAAGTAAGGTTCGTTTTGTTGTAGACACTAGTAGTTCGCGCGCATACCGCAACGAGCGTGTGCGACGTGTAGCGGATGCCTCGGAAACAACTGTGCTCAGTTTGAGCTCTGTAGCTGACCTGTACGGTTGTGTTCTGTGGTTTCACAATGTTTAAGACAATCAAGTCGCACGCCGCGTGTGAGGTTCGCTCAGTGATACGGTTTTTGTCAGCAAGAAACCTGTCTGCTGCAAAAATTCATCGACAGATTTGCGAAGTGTACGATGATACTGTTATGAGTGCAAGCAAAGTGTGTAAGTGGGTACGAGAATTCAAAAATGGCCGTGACAACGTCCATGATGAGGACCGCTCCGGTCACCCTTCTTCGATTACAGACGATTTGGTGGCTTCAGTTGAAGCGAGGGTTTCTGAGAACAGGCGCTTCACAATAACAGGTCTCTCAAACAAATTTCCTGACCTTTCCCGTTAAGTCCCGAAACGATGTGAAAACGGCAGTGAACTCTTGGTTATCGGAGCAGGCTGCAAGTTTTTATGAAGAGGATATTTTGAAATTGGTTGAGAGGTGTGATAAGTGTTTGAATAAACTTGGCAACTATGTCGAAAAATAGAGTAAAGTATGTACTTTCTGAAATAACATTTACTTTTTTGAAATAACCTTTCGTTGAGTACTTATGTTCAAACGGACCTTACTTAAAAACACGCTTTGTAAAAGTTTCATTTTAAAATCATCTAAAAGAATTCATCACTTACATTTTTCGGTGTTTAATTACTAAAGACGTATTTTGCAAACGGGCAAAAATGTGAACGTTTAGAATTATGTACAAAAATATGAAAATTATGCTTTTGTGATGTGGTATAATTACAATGTTCTGAGAAAGCGAGAAAAAAACACATACCAAGTTATATTTCCGGGATAAAAGTCTGTAGTTCAATAGTTATTCACCATGTTAAATTCAAATCTGAAATCAGAGAAAATAGTTCTCTGAAAATGAAACAGTAACTAAAACGTTACTGGTTTATATTGTTTTGTAGTGGGTGTTTCTCTTGTCTCTACTGATACATCAGCAGTAGTCTTCCGACATGCTGGGTCATGTTTCTTTGATTACTCTTTCAGGAAGCTCGGAATTTTAATTAAATAGAAGTAAAAATCAACTTAAATCTCACAAGAATCAAAGCCAATATCAAATTGAACTCATTGGAAGAGCAAAACACTAGTGGAAAATCTTGTTAACTTTTGAAAAGTTAACCTGATAGTGTTGCCAGAAATAAAATTTGAAATTTCCTTTTCTCACTATACGCCGTGTTCTGCATATATGTGTACATATCGTACATGCCGTCCATACTTCTAATATTTGACATGTGGCATGTACTTATGGGACACCCTGTACTATTGAAAAACTATACCCGATAACGAAATTCTAATTTCAGAATTGAATTCAGCGTGTTAAATTATTACAGAATTACAGATTGTCATCTTAGAAATATGGTCCTTGTGAAACAATGTTATTATTTAAGATAGTTTTCAGTCCATCAAATTTCTACCCAAAACGATCCTTTTCTCACCTTTCCACCCACCAATGACAGTACTTTGTCCACCAAAAATCCAATCTCTACTTTATTAGCTTACAAAATATAGTTATATATCATTTGATGCTTTGTTATTTATTTCTATTTATAACAGATATCGAAAGAGATTTCGTAGCTAATATCTCAAAATAACTAAAAGAAATTATGCAATTTCAATTACAGACTGAATTGCAAATTCGAATGTTTAGAAGGCAATAGAACGGTAATTGTAAGGATATTTACAATCTTGTTGGGAATTTTGAAGTTGATACAAAGGGTGTGTCAGTGCTTGTGTCGACCAGTGGTGGCAATATATATTTTGACACGCCGGGCTGGTGAGGAAGATTTGATGCTCCCTTGCGCAAGAAAAAAAAGGTTATACAGGGTGCGATAGCGTTCATAGCGTAATTTGACTTGCGTAGTACAATGCCGTACTGCATGAAAGACTGCTGCAAGACTTCGTTCTTCCCCAATTAGGTATGGTCGATGTGGATGTGGAACAATTATGGTTTCAACAAGACGGAGCGACCTCGCATACAGCCAGAGCTTGCATGGATTTCTTGCGACAGACATTTCCAGGTAGAGTAATTTCCCGTTTTGGTGACATTTCCTGGCCGCCTTGATCACCTGATCTTTCATGTGTAGACTTTTTCCTTTGGGTCTACCTGAAGCAAGAAGTGTTCCGAACACGTTGTGCCACCATTCCTGAGTTAAATGATCGGGTCAGAACTGCCGTCGGCAATGATCCAGGGAATACGTTACGCCAAATTATGGAAAGCTTCGAATGCCGCCTAGATGAATGTGTTGTGCAGAGGTGACATGATTTGACAGGAGTCATATTCAAAAAGTAATCCACGGAATAGACAATGACTTAGACATTAGTAAATGGCATATTTTTAGCTATTAATTGAGATAAGAGGTAAGAAATAAATTACTTCCTGATGGTGTAATGGTAGGATGGTGTAATGGTACTTCCTGATGGTAGGATTTTTTAATATCCTACTATGAACGCTGCCGAACCCTGTACAATCATTTGAAAAGAGAAAAACAAAGCGATAATCTAAAGAAAATTACACATCTCAACTCCCTTTACTAAACTGAACAAGACTAAAAATAGCCTTCTCCAACCATAGATGCCCGAACTCATGGGGTCGGCGCTCATGAGTTCAAACTTCACGCTCACTCCACCTCAACCTCACGAATTGAGCGTTAAGTCGAGGTAATGCTGTGAGTTTAGATTTATTTATTTATTATTTATTTATTTAACAATCAACAGATACAGCTCAGATTGAGTGATGGAGTGAGCGTGAGGTCAGATTGGTAATGCGAACGTGAGGTCTAGTGAGTGTGATGTCGGATTGATGTCGTGGCCGTGAGTTTGAGTGAGGTTGGTCCAAAGTGGGCACCTTTGCCTTCAGCACCCTTTAAGCCTTGTTATTTGGACCTTTCGTAGTTAATTTCCATATAAATATATTTTCATATAAATATACTATATTTGCTTTCTCACAAAAGAAGCGCAAAAAACACCAGAGTATGAGAGAGCTATATTAATTTTTAAAGTAATGACTTAAAAAAAAGAAAGAAAGAAAGAAAGAAAATAACAGTTTTCTACATTTTGGATTCGAAAAAATTAAATATATTTTTTTACGGGAAAGACGAAGATTCTCCTTTCGAAATGGTAATTCCCAAGGGTTACTAAAAGTTCGAGGTGCATTTCATGTCCTAAAATACATATTTTCAAAATCAGACTGTTCTAGGTGCTTTTATATTTTCGTGACTTCTTGCAAAAAAATAACACAATTCTGTATTTTATTATATGTACACTTTGTAGATATTTTAATTCTCAATATATAATAATAATAATATTATAGACTTTAAGTCAGGCAGCTACAGCATCATCCCTGTTTATCCTAATATCATGGTTCGTACCTCACTTTTATCAGAATAAAACAGTCTTTCAAACGGTTTAATTTACATGTCTCTATCATGAATCTGGGGAGGGAAAAATCGCAAAAAAGGAAGTTTTTGTTAAAAAAATATTCCTTTTTTCTATGTTTTGGCCCATCTGGACCTCCTGTGTTAACGCACAGATTTTAAAACCATCTGAAAAGTACTAATAGTATACTGAATATGTCTCCAAAATGTTAGGCTTTTATCCAGAAAACTAAGGTAGAAAATATTAACCAATATGCTAAGAATATTCCCACAATACCCCAGATTCCCGTATAAAACGGAAAATTTTCTGGGACATCCCTATTCACCCTAGGATCATGGTTCGTACTTCATTCTCTTGAGAATAGAACAGCCTTTTAAACGGCACCATTCACATGTCTCCATTATGTATCTCAGGCGGGAAAATCGCGAAAAAGGGATGTGTTACAAATACCTTTTTTTAAAAAACCTTTTGCTCTTCTGGACTCCTTGTATTAACTAGGGATGGGCGAAACTGGCTTTTATAAAACCGAAAACCGGTTTCTAGAAAAACCGAAACCAGAAAACCGACATTTCGGTTTCCTCCAAAATCGGTTCGTTTTTTTCGAAACCGGTTTGGTTCTCACCAAAACTGGTTTTGGTGAAAAGTTTTGGAAAACATAAAACTATTTCTGTGGAAACGGATTCGGATTCCGGACAACAACGAAACACTATTCTTGTCAGAAATAGAAGAAATTTGAAAAAAAAACCGGAACCGGTTTTGAATAAAACCGAAACCGGATCCAGTGAAAAACCGAACCGGTTTTGGAGAAAACCAAAAAACTGGTTTTTGTGCCCACCATAGTATTAACTTGGAGATCTGAAACAAATCTGAAAAATATTAACGCTTGCAGTGAATGTGTGCAAAATTTCAGTTTTCTAGGTGCAACAGTAAGCCCGCCAAAAAATAATATGCCCACAATACCATAAATTCCCGTAGAAAACAGGGGCGTCATTTGAGACTTCGCTTGAGGGGGGCAAGAGCACCACGATATAAGACTTCCACGTTTTGTATTAGTATATAAGTACTCAATTGATTAAAGTACATGCCTTTCTCAAACTCTTGGGGGGCCTTTGCCCCTTCCCTCCCAAATGACGACCCTGGTTTTATAAAACAGTATCTCAGGTAAACATTTCCTGAGACACCCCTATTTATCCTAGAGTAATGGTTCGTACCTCATTCTCTTCAGAATAGAATAGCCTTTCAAACGGCGTCATTTGCATGCCTACATCGTGTACGAGTATCTGAGGCAGGAAAATAGCGAAAAAAGTATTGTTAAAAATATCCTTAATATTTACTTTTTTGCCCCTCTTGACCCCCTGTGTTAACCCAGAATTTTGAAACAAATCCGAAAAATACTAAGGCGTGCACGAAATGTATGTGTAAAATTTCAGTCTTCTAGCTGCAAAACCAAACGCATCAAAAAATAATATGCCCACAATACCATAAATTTCTGTGTAAAACTGGATCTCAGGGAAAAATTTCCTGATACATCCCTATATATCCTAGGGTAATGGTTTGTACCTTATTCTCTTTAGATTAGAACAGCCCTTCAATCGGTACCATTTTCATGTCTCCATCGTGTATCTGAGACCTGAAAATCGTGAAAAAGGGATTTGTTATAAATATCCTTTTTTTTTTTTTTTTACATATTACCCTCTGGACCCCCTCCTCCTGTGTTAACAAGAGATCTGAAAAATTCTTGAAAATAACGTCAGCGTACGTGGGTAACTGCACTTCACTCATTTCACTTGGAGTGCCAAATAAACCTCGTTTCACACTTCCCGCGTTGGTAAGAATGTAACTTTACAAAGTCTCTGTCTTAACAGAAACAGTAGCGAACTAAAACCGTTAAAGCTTAAGCTGCAATAAACTGGCCTGTTGGATTGGTTGGCCGAAGTACGCAATATTTATACCACCGCCGAACTTCGAGCGAGAATATTCTAGAAACGTCGGTGTGGGTTCTGGAGCCAATGAGGCGAGCGGGAGGTGCGTGAATCTTCTGGACGGAGCCGGATGCTGCGATGACGCTCGAACAGCGTGGCCAAAGTAAGCAACCACGAAGTTGTGTAGCCTGCCATTAGATGGCATTTGCTGTCGGTATACCTAACAAGCGAAAAGTTGTCAAAAATAAATCGTGTTATATCAAGTGCACTAATTCCATTACATTAATTCCAACAACTGAGCTAATATGACTGTACTTTGACCCATAAACATTTTAAAAGTATTTACTGGCATTGATACAAGTTTCTTTTAATGAAATAATTGTATTAGAGCCATCAGGTGATTCTAAAAACTACTACAAGTAGTTTTCTGTCATTGGTGTTGTGCGTGTTGCCTAACTACAGACTTAAAAACTTCAAGACCGTTGTGGCAAGGTAAAGGGTTGTCCAAAAAAAATTTAAAAAATCACTAAGGTCGGAGCCACTAATGACACTTTTCCGCACTAACCGTAATCGAATTTCCAACAAAAGTGCAAAACGCCCCACCCTTAGAATTATGGTTCACTTCATAACAACACGAAAACCAGTTGAACATGCGCAGAAATTGCTGGAGACTAACTCTATGTCCTATGGAACCTGGAGGTTCAATGCCACATTCACAAAAGCTCTCCATCCTTAGCTAACTGGATCCAGTTTTTACTTTGTATTATCTCTCCGAGATCCATCTTAATATTGTCCTCCCATCTGCGCCCTGGTCTTCCTAATGGTCGTTTTCCGATTGGTCTTCCAGTCAAGACTTTCAAAGCGTTTTTTTCTTCCATCCTAAGTACATGACCTGCCTAGTAAGCTTCCTGGACTTGATGACCCTAACAATGTTTGGTAAACCGTATAATTTGTGTAATTCCTCGGTATGAATTTCTGCCATTCCCCACTCCCGTTTCTCTTGGGTCCGAATATTCTTCTCAGAATCTTGTTCTCAAATACTTTCAGTCTATGTTGTTCCCTCAGAGTAAGCGAAAATGTTTTGCAACCATTCAGAACAACAGGCATGATTATCGTTTTATATATTTTAAGCTTCAAATTCTTCGACAGAATTCGCCACGACAAGAGATTTTGACTGAATAATAACACGAATTTCCTGCTTTTAGTCGACATTTAATTTCTTCATCATTGTTGTTTTCGTCTGTTAATATTGATTTTAGATATGTGAAAGTACCCACTTTATCAAAAGCATTATTTAATATTTTAACGCATCCATAATTTGCTGTAATACGGTCCCGACGCACTTCCATGTATTTAGTTTCCTCTGCATTTACTTCTAAACCCATGTCCCAGCAAGCGTTTAATAATATCTCTGCATTTATTTCAATTGTTTCCCTATCATCCCCTATTAAATTTACATCATCAGCATATGCCATAACCTGGTGAACATCGTTCGACTCTAGGCCCTGGTTGCTATCTTTGATTTTCCTTATAGCGTATTCCAGAACAAAGTTAAATAATAATCTCCTTGTTTCAGGCCATTTTCCACGTGAAAACTCGTGGCCCAAAATTTTCCTATCCATACTTTACTTTGGGATTCATTTAAACATACCTTAATTAATCTAATTAGCTTTCTCGGTATTCCAAGTTCTGTAAGAACGTTGTATAATGTTTGTCTCCTAACCGAGTCATAGACCTTTCTAAAATCAATAAATAGTTGATGCTGCTACCAGGAGTGATCAAGGTCACAATCAGCCCCTCTAAACGAACGGACATCAATTATGCTAGATTGCCTTCTTCTATATACTAAAACATGATCAGTTTGTGTTTTTCCGTCTTGTGAGGTCCAAGTGTATTTTTGAACGTCGTAATGTGGGAATTTTGTTCTCTTCACGATTAGGTTTACGTGTTTATTCCAAAGTTTACGAGTCTAACACCATTGTCATTACTTTCCTTATGCAGACTTTCGTTCAATTTAATCGACTTGAAAATATCATCTTGTCCTACGGTTGCATTCAAATGCCATAACAAAATTTTCATATGGTATCGCGGGAGTTGTTCAAATATGTTCCAATTCTTCGTAAAAACTGTCTTTTATATCACCATCCTTATCTTCTGTTGGTTCATTTAAAACAATAATATCACACGACCGACCCTTAAGAGCAATGAAAGAAAATCTGTCAGCAACAAATTCAATCCGCTTAATTGCTGGTAATATTGGTTTGTGATTCCCTGGTCCTAATTGGTGATTTTTCCTTCCCCGTAAAAGAACGTAAAATTTCCGGAATTCACAATTCCATTTCCTTCCCGCCTAACTTCCTGAACTCCTACTAGGTTCATCCTGTATTTCTCTAAGTCACTCGTTACGGATTTTAACGCGCTTGTCCTATAAAGACTTCTAATATTCCATGTTCCAAATCTCATATCCAGTTTCTTTTACTGAGGTCGTGCCAAGTTATCAGTCGTTGTCCGAGGCTTTTGTGAATGATTCTGAACAAGTACCTTTTTTTACAGGATGAGGTTGTTAGCTTTACCCAAACCCCCAAGCTTTAGGATCATTCCTTGCCGGCTGTCCGCGACTGGTTTTTCAGTATATTCGCAGCTAATCTCTCTATATAGAGGCCTTCTCCTCGATCCGCAACCTGAGGACGCGCCATGCCGTGGTAACAGACTTCTGGAGACTAGCTTCAAATAAAACACCATAGGTGACGCCCTCATCAAGAAGAAATGCATAAGAAGAAAGATGCAGGAATCTGCATCAATCGAGTAATCTTAAACCACAATGTACTTATATGTCTCAATTGACTCGTTTTTGTTTTCGTTCGTTTTCTCGAGTTGCAAATGCTGCGCATCAGTGACAAAAGGAAATTTATACATATTAACGCGCCATTTGAATCAAGTAAATATTTCAGATTTGGTATGATGCATTTATAGTTCTGTAAGTTCCATATATATGATTTATTTTCATCAGAAAGAATATCGAATTCTTAAAATTATCTTCTTTCAGCTGCAATGCACAGAAAAAGTGGAATCTATTTTCTTTGTCTTGAAGGTATAGCTTTTGAACTAACTACAGTTTGTACGGGATCTGATGTTTTAATGTTTTACGGAGAACACCACACAGTTAGTGATGTCATTTGCAGCTCACGTGCAGCTGTGCGTACAGATTTGTTCCGATTCCTTGACAATATTTCTCTCATTCGTCAAATGTTCCTTGCACACACGCTTGGCTCTCCACAAACAAACATCCAGTTGCAATAAATTTTACATTATTGTAAATTGCAGGATGACACTGTTTTCCTATACTTCATTCTAAATTTTCGTTTGACATCTGTTGCTTTCCGCGTGTTGTCAAATTATAGCACACAAAAACTTCTCAGCTCTAGTAAGCGCCATCTTAATTTTGACACTACATAGCAACGAAATATGAAACGAAACCGAATCTGAATGTTAAATTCATACAACTTGTAATCTTCCACTACATAAATTTGATTTATAGTCTCATGGAATGCTATGGACCCGGAGGCCAAGGGCGTCGATTTCTCTGTAGCTTTGGGGGACCAATTCAGATGTGTGTTTGGTTGCAGAATGCATATACGAGGATTTTAAGACAATTAAAATAAATTATGCCAAATATTGTATATTCGTAATTACAATGCGGTGCCCCACATGTGCATTGGAGGTCGCAGGCCCCAGAATCAGCGCTCTTGCCGGAGGCATCAAAGTCCCTTACACTTTTAGACACTTGATAATTGAATTCGAATAATGCTATTACCATTATGTAATTGCCCGCTATTGTGCAGCAGCACCGCATTACAATATACAAATTTTAGTAAATGGCGATGTGGACATTAGTCTGTATCGAAAGATATAATTTTCAGACAAAGTGCAAAATGTTTTCGAATCGAAATACAAAAAGCAAGATATATTAATATAAACGTTTAACTGATCCAAGAATAATAGATTTGAAAAGTTGTTAGAAGTACATTAATCGAATAATTTATTGGAGAAGCACTTTAAAAGAAAATTTATTTACCAGGTACAATAGAGATAGGAAAAGCTTATTTGTGAAGAAGGACAACACTGATTTCTAGTTTTGGTTGGGAGAGACTTTTATTTCTCTCTCCCCCTATAATGTCCTGCCACTGATATAAAATGATTTTATTTAAAACATAAAATTTAAAGTTGAATGCTTCTTAAAATCCTATGTTTAGATAGAACCTCGTTGGAATCATATTAGGCCCACATATACATATTACGAAAATTTTGATTTTCAAGGTTGATTAATATTCATGCTCTTCGCAAGATTTTTTAAGAATAAATTCTAATTACGAGGGCGCGGAAGGGCAGAATTACTTCATAAAATATAGCTGAGTGACCGGCAGCGAGCGAAGGAGGTTAGAAGACCTACAGGGCTTCTTTTTATACTTTTATCACAATTTAGACAAAAACGAGGTACTCGATTGTGGACATGTATTTACCTTCATGGTTTGTATTGCCAAGTCAATTAGAATTAACTTGCTATTAACTCCAATTTTAGACCAAATATCGATATTGAGTTAACGATGTTGATATTTTAGATATATGAAAGCATGATTTTAGAACTGAAGATAATATTTTGGTAGTATACGTTGTTTAATCATAAGTTATTATTATTGGGAGCAGGAAAATTTGGTGTAGGAAAACTTCGTGTAAGAAAATTCGGTGCATTGAAAATTTGGTGTACAGAAAACTCATTGTCGGGAATGGTAAGTGTAAAGAAAGATTTGTTGTAGTAGACCGTAGCATCTTCTACAAACTTAAATTTCAGGATAAAGGAGGTATTAGTTTTAAGTTCATACTTTCTTCTGCTACCAGAGGTCTTCCAAAAAGAAACAATGCTGTTGAATCTTGGCATCGGGGTTTCGACACAAATTGGTAGCAGCCATCCATCAATACGGAAATTGCTGGATGTCGTGCAAAGTTCGTAGGCGATAGTGACATTTCAAAGTGAATGGTTACGTGCAGGTCACTCCCTTAATAATAATAAGAAATACAAATGTACCACTTCCAGATCGGAATCGCTTGCAACCACTTTTGAATATAACATTGTTCAATATTTGAGAGGAGTGGCCTATAATTTGCCATTTTGAGAAATAGTTCTCAACTTCACTTTTATTATGTATATATTATGCATAACGTATAGTGTAGGTGTTTTCAGGATGTAGTAAATATTCTACTGAACTTGTTACTTTTATTTATTAGTTTAGTCTTTGTTCCCAACCTCAATACTTTTCTACAACTATTATCTGATAAAAACCATCCAACTTTATGTTGACCATCCCACTAAGACTTTTTGATTAATATATTTGTACATCTTACATATGTACACATGTTCTATGGTGTACTATATGGAAGGTATTTTCAGGACTTTACAGAAGTTGTTATTTTTACTCTTTATTCATCTTATTCTCTGAATTCTTTTTCTTATTCTTATTTTCTTATTCTCTCAACTTCTAGTTCTGACTGCTTTATTTCTGACAAAACGTGTCAGATTGATTGTAATACGTAATAACATTTCATTCGGTGAATTTTATGGTGTTTTCGTTTCCACAATATGAAGTTTTATAAATTATCGTAAGAGATAATATTATCAATACGTATTACACCGAATCCACCCTACACCTAACTTTCCCCACACCGAGTTTTCTGTGCACCGAATTTTCCTAGACCCATTATTATTGACTTTGATGCAACTAATCAATCTGCCGCGAGTTAAGAATACTGTTTGAAATGATATAATGAAAAGTGCAAGGGAATAGAAGAAAATGTAGATAATATTTCTCGTTTACGTAACGAAACTTGGGAACTTGTATACACTTCTATTAACATGAATAATGCATTTGATGGCTTTCACAATATCTTCGTAACTTATTTCAATGAAGTGTTTAAAAAAAAGCATACCCTTTCTACTTCTACATATAATAAAAAAATACATGGCAACAACCGGTATTAACCCTTTAACCGAGATGATCCATCAACGTTATGCCTCACACCTTTTTCTGGTTTTCGAAGATTGTATACATGCAGTACGCAGAATCGGAACAAATAAAGCGAGAAAATCAAAATTACGTTTTGGGCCCAGGGATATAGTTTCTGCTAATACATTGTGGCAGTTAAAGGATTAAAACATCAAATAAGGCACTAAGGTCTCTAAAGGGATTCTATCTCGAGAAATGCAAGGATATTATCAATGCTACAAAAGCATTTATAGCAAGCTACTTAAATTTGCCAGGAGGAAATCCCATTACTCGAATTATGTAGACAATAGTGAAAACAAACCCGCAGCTATGTGAAAGGTAGTAAACACAGAGTTAAAACATAGCACCAAGACGAAAAATGAAATTACTGAATTAGTCGGGCAGATTTGTGGGGGAACCGTACCATACTGTATAAAGTTTTCTTGTTTGCTTTTTATTATAAAATAGAATGTTCTTTTTTAGATTCCGATTGATGCCACCTTGGCTTCCTTGGGCAATTTTCAATATTATTTAAGATATGACGTCACTGTTTCACACCTCTAATTTACATAGTAAAAACTAATGGATGAGTTAAAAATCTCTGTACTACAGCAACCACACAGTTTTTGGCAGGGTACATGTAGTCAGACCTTTCCACAATTTGGAACATTTTGGTGGCTACTCCTGCTATGGTAACAATATAGTAACGCCACAATTTTGGAAAAGTATTCATTTGAAAATGCACTTTAATAATTCGCTATGAACAAAACATTTAAATAAATTGAACCAAACTAAAGGAGATAGCAAGGAGAAATGTATATGTCCTTTGCATTCATGAATCTTAATAGACTGTGACATATACACTGATCAGCCAGAACATTATGACCATCTGCTTACTATCGACATAAACCCGTCCAGGCGAAGCAGCGTCACCTAACGAGGAATGCCTGCTAGTCAGACACAGTACGGCGCATGTAGTACCAGTGAACGTGCTGGCCGTGTGTAGAATGAGCAAGGCGCGCGATCCATCTGAGATTGACCGAGGGCAGATTGTAATGATCCGGAGGCTCGGCACGAGCATTTCGGAAACTGCACGACTTATCCTGTGTTCGAGGAGTGCTGTGGTGAGTGTCTTCAAGAAGTGGCGAAAGCAAGGTGAAATGACGTCCAAACATCGAGGGGCTTGGCGGTCCCCTCATTACAGATGTCGGACGTCGTAGGCTGGCAGACTGGTAAAACAGGACAGGCGGCGAACTGTGGCGAAACTATTATCACATTTAACGCTGGGCAGAGTACAAGTGTATCTGAACACACAGTACACCGAACACTCCTAATGATGGACCTCCGCACCCGACGACCCATCCATGTGAAAGTTAACACGACGACATCGGCAACTACGACTGAAATGGGCACGTGACAATCGGCACTGAGCCTTGGCGCAATGGCAAGGATTGCATGGTCTGATTAATTGTGATACTTTCTTCCTCATGTCGATGGGAGAGTGCAAATTCGTCGCCTTTCAGAGGAACAGCTAATTGACGGAGACAAGACTGTGGCGGCTCAATTATGCTCTGGAGAACATTCACATGGGCATACATGGGTCCAGTGGAGCTTGTGCACAGTACCATGACGGCCGAGGCGTATACCACGTACATCTCTTCATGATGGCCATGTTTCCCAACAATAGTGGCATATTTCAAGATAATGCGCCATGCCACAAAGTCAGGAGTATGATGAAGTGGTTAGAGAAACACAGTGACGAGTTCAAATTGATGTGCTGCCCCCAACTCTCCGGATCTGAACCCAATCGAACACCTCTGGGATGTTATTGAACGTGCCGTCAGAGCACATCGTCCCCCTCCTCGGAATGTACGGAAATTAGGTGATCTGTTTGTGCAGATGTAGTACCAACTCGCTTCAGCGACCTACCAAGAACTCATTGCTTCCATGCCAAGACGTGTCGCCGCTGTTATCCTTGCCAAAAGTGGACATGCCGACTATGACGTAAGTGGTCATAATGTTTTAGCTGATCAATGTATTTATCAAACACAACAATGACATCACGACGGTATAACATTATTACTTTTATCGGCTTTCCTCATGTTCCCATGCTCATCAAAAATACTAAATGGTAAAGGAGATGTTTCAAAATTAAGAATAGTATATGAGAGATCCATTTGACTCTTCTGCGATATAACTTATAAGCAGCTGTATACTTTTTCAACATCATAACATTCCTTCTTTTCAAGTTTGACTTTCTTTTCCAGTGACGAAATGGTAGTAAACTTTTTTCTTAGGCTGTGGTGGAATCCATGCGGCAAATTATTTTCGAAATCTGAAATAATTTTATCACCAATCTCCAGAACATCTTGTACATTTACATTAACGTCGCCTGTCTGTCCAGTACTGAGGTTAACAATATCATTAATTTCAATCTTTACTGGATGAATGCTTGGTTAGAAAGCTTTTCTTATCTTCTCTCGGTCATTTTGATCAAGAACTATAAGGCTGGTTCCCTCCAATTTATGAGTATTCTCTTTCGAATCCTCTTCCTTCCGGTCCATTGATATGGATACAGTATTGCAGATATGATAAGAAAGAATCCATCTGAACACTTGATCTGAAGAAATAGTCATCCAAATAAGACCTCCTTTTGCCTTAACGTTTCTAATATAAGTTTGTTCTCCAAACTAATCATACTGAACACCATTAAACAAATCCAGCTCTATGGTGGCAAACTCTCTTTTCCTTTTAAGAGAGTGCCTTTAATCTCGGAAGGGAGAGCATTTTCCATCTCAATAATATGCCATGTTATGTATCTAGCATAGTTGAAATGTGCAGCTGTAAAAAAATATGGAACCCTACGCTTTAGACAGTACAGCTCAATTAACCAGTCACCTTCTCTTTGTGATCTAATAAGCAACTGAATAATGACAAAAGGGATGATTAACATGTTATACCACAAACGACTAGTTGCGTTTTGCCTTGCTTTGTCAAGTCTACACTGTAACTCTTCTTCTGTGTAAGTGCCATTGTGAATAAAGTTCTCAAAAAGAACTCATGCCACCATACACAATCCTCGCGCTGCTCTCACCCATACGTTTACGGAAAACATGTTGTTCACACCTCTAAATGCTGATTGTAGCAATTCCTCTAAACTGCTGACTCTCATAAGATATTCAATGGATCCAATGAATGACATTAGTATGTGCATCATACCTGTTCTAGCAACAAAGTGATGCCAGCGCTCAATATCAGAGCACTTGATTTTCGTTATAACTTCGTGTATTTGCATGTATGTCTACTGTGTATTGTCTACTGTGATATGTATATGGATATATTTTTCTCTGACAACTTCTTCCACATAACACGTTTTAAGAACAGTATCTGGATAGGAAAGTGGAGAATCAATAAGTGATCCAAACATATAGCGTGCTGGAGTTGAAGTATAGTTTGTCTGTCTGGCAATTTTGTTCATGTACCCCGACCATTGTATATCGTCACCAGTCTTAATATTTTGCAACCACTGCATGTCCATTTCTAAAGCTTGAGAAATATTCTCTGAAATTTTGATTATATTATTGAGAGTATGACCTTCCGTGATAGCCACAAAGGGTGCGCACGGTTCCTTTGGAACGCGGTAATACATAGGCGTTACTGTAGCGTGTCACTGAGTAAGAGATTATGCAAAGATGAACCTTTGAGAAGTGTTATTGTTAATCCATATCATCGTCTCGTGTCATGAGGTTTATATGATTCCTGTACATTGTACATATTAGCGTAGCATAAACACCCTTATCTCACTTTTTATCTTTTTACAAGTTTTACTTAAGTGCTTTCATGTATAAGAAATATTTATTTTATATTTGTCTTTGCCATTTCCTTTAGTTTGGTCCAATTTGTTTAAATACCTTGTTCATAGCAAATTATCAAAGTGAATGAATATTTTACCAAAATTGTGACATCAGTATATTGTTCCCATGCCAGGAATGGTCACCAAAATGTTCCAAATTGTAGAAAGTTTTGACTACATGTATCCTTCCAAAAATTGTATTTTAATGTGTACGCTTGCTGTGTTACTGAGATTTTAACTCATCCATTAGCGTTTACTACGTAAATTAAAGGCGTGAAATAGTGACGTCATTTATGACGTACTATTGAAAATTGCCCGAGGATGCCAAGGTGGCATCAATCGGGTCGGAGTTTGAAAGAGAACATTCCAATTTATAATAAAAAGCAAAGAAAAAACTTTATATCATGTGGTACGGTATAGCGAATTTTACCATTACTATCTTCTCGACTAAATTAGAGGTTAATGGGAACAAAGTTACAAATCCAGCCCATATTGTAAACACCTTCAATGATTATTACACAGGTATTCATAACAAGCACATTCCTAATGATAAACCGCTCCCAAACATTTGCAAGATAAATACAAGTATCAGTATCATGTTTTTACGCCCCACCTCAGCAAGAAAAGTATATAATATAATAATGGCATTAAAATCAAAATGGTCTTCTGGTCTGGATGAAATACCAATAGCTATTATCAAAAAAATACATTTTCACATCTCGGAACTGTTGTCCTACTTCATTAATATGTCCTTTCAGACAGGTATATTTCCAGAGAAGTTAAAATACGCCAAGGTGAAAGCATTATTCGAGAAGCGAGCGAAAACAATTATAGAAGATTACAGACCAATTTCCTTGTTGTCTTCTTTTTCAAAAATCATTGATAAACCTATTCTCAACCAAATGATACCATTTTTATGCAAACATAATGTAATTTCACTCACAGAGGTTGGTTTTCAAAATACAAAGGAACTGAAATTGCTAACTATAAATATGTCAATGATGTCAAGGAAGGCCCTGGACAAAGGCGAAAAATGCGTGGGAATGTTTTTGGATTTATCCAAAGCTTCCAACGGTGTCCCTCATAACATTCTTATCCATAAACTTAACGGTTACGGTTTTATAGAAGTTGTCAACTCATGGATTAAATCCGTATTTAAATCTCGCCCATGCTGTTAAAATATCATTTGTGTTAGACTCAGCTGATGCATCTCTTAAATCAAAATTTAAAAGTCTTTCTACTGGTGTTCCTCAAGGATAAATATTAGGACCCATATCATTTGCGTTATATATGTAAATGATTTGTCAAATGACGTAACATTAGCAAACACAATTATGTATCCTGATGATACAAGTCTAACATACACAAGTTATAATTTTATCCGCGATAAAATTGAGACAATCAGCAGTTTGGAAAACGGGTTTGCCCAAAACAAGCTAAAATTAAACACAGACAAATCTACAGCTCTAAATTTCCATCACATTCATAATAAGCATTGCGTAGATATTGATATAATGTTAATAAATAATAATGTATTCAAACTCAACTAAATTTCTGGGACTTTGGCTAAATCACAATCTTTCTTGGGCAACACCTATATTTTCATTGATCCAAAAGATGAATAAAATGCTCTATGCTATAAAATCTATCAAACATGTTTCCAATCTAGACACGCTTCGTAACTTATATTTTGGACTCTTTCAGTCTTTACATATGGCATAATTATCTGGAGAAGTTCCCAAAAAGGTAATATATTGTTAATGATTCAAAAAAGGTTATAAGAACTATATGAGGGGCCAAAATGAACGTGTAGGCCAATATTTAAGGAACTCAACATCTTGCCTTTAACCTCACTATACATATTTCGCATGATGCTTTTTGTTAAAACTAACATTGAGTTACTTAACTCATCATCGTCCTATAGATACCATCAGCTCATCCTAGTAGCCTTCTACTATTTGCAGACGACTGTAAGTTATACAGAGAAATAGCGTGCCTCCAAGACACGATTGCCCTATAGGAAGACATAAATTATCTTATAGGCTGGTGTAAAATATGGCACTTGAAACTTAACAGCAAGAAATGTGACAGTATTACCACTATACTGAAAAAGTCTAATGCTACCTCGACATACCACATCAAGGATTTCCGCATTACACATTCTGCTAGTCATAATGATCTTGGTGTCATCTTTGATTCGAAACTCACATTCTCTGACCACATCTCCTCAGTACTTAAGAATTGTATGCGTATTTTGGGGCTTCTTTATCGATTTACTGAGCTACGCACTGTTTCATCTTTAGCAACTTTTTATAAAACTCTAATAGCGCCCAAGATCGAATACTGCTCTCCGATATGGGCCATGGCCGCAATTACACATCTCTCTAGAATTGATTCTGTTCTTAATTTCTTTATTGCAATAGTATGCTTTCGTATTTTCTCATTTCGGATACTACCTAAGGAGGAACTCTTGCGATATCTTAATATCCAGACTCCGGGAGTACGCAGAAATAACTCTGACCTGAAACTTCTTCATGTAATAGATAATGGAATCTTAAGATCAGAAACATTACTCCATTACTCCAGGAATTTTCCTTACGTGTCTCTCCCCGCATAACCCGGAACACCCACCTAATCCATCTTGACGCCCTAGTTTGGCTATTATACAGAGGTATCTCTCTCTCTCTCTCTCTCTCTCTTTTTTTTTTTTTTTTTTACAGAATACCGAACTGTTATAATCTTTTAACAACTGACGTGGACATTTTTTCGAACTACCCGGTGTTTGAAAGAGCAATTAAACGAGTTTTGGCGAAATAACATTACTTTTGCACTATTTGTTGACACTGTTTTTGTTGTGGTTGTTGATGTTTTTCCTGTTTGTTAACATTTCCCTGTCTCAAATGGCAAGGTTATGCTGTATCTGAGAATTTGTTCAATAAATTAATTAATTAATAAATAAATAGATAAATATGATATCAGGCGTAATGATAAAATCCCCAGCAAACAGCACGTGGTAGAAGTATAAATAATACGACGGGTATTTACAAGGAAAAGGAATAAAGTATTATTTATTGTGCAGACAGAGATAGATAATATTACCGAAATATGGAATACGTGTGTATTAGTAATAAAATTGAAGGGCGTTTAGGAAACATTAGATTATATCGTGCACGTTTAATTCGGGCGCACCATTCGAAGTAATTGTTTAAAAATTAGAATTTTTCCCTAATTTCCTTCTTATTGTTTCCTTTGCACTGGACAACATGAAAATATCTCACATGGCATAGTTAAAATTCAAGGGGCCCATCATAAGCAATTGTTGAAAAATACAATTCTTTTACGATTTACGTATAAGTACGGATGTATGCATAAAAAGTGTAGTGCAAAAAACATAAAACAAGCTGTGCTAGGTGGCTAGTAAAAAGCACGAATGCTATCTAACCAAATGAAGCAGGGCAAAGGTGGAGGCCTGAACGTTAGCAAGGGGTTACGTCCGAATGGAGCAGACACGTCAGCGAAGGTGGGTATACGCATAAGCGTGGATAGTCGAAACGAGTGGGTTTTGGCAATGATACGAATTTCAATAGCACTAGTAATGGTTTCATTCTAGTAACGTTCCACTTGTAAATATAAAATACAACTTCTGTACACTGTGCAAAAATACACCACCAGTAGAGAATAGTCTCTAATACAGTCATCTTTCATATGCACTCACTTATTTTACCCGTAGTAAATTACTTGTAAGGATTTTACACTAGTAACCCTACACTTGTAAACATAAAATACAGGATTATTACCTTGCATTTTATTCTAGTGCTTGCAGAAACTTGTTCTTTATAAATATCTGTTTTCATGTAAAATATTGAATTTAATCTGTAAATCTTCAAAATGTAGTTCGCCAAAAGTAAACCAGCACCTATTATATGGCTATTCTCAGTAAGATAAAAGTGTAATGATTTGGGTAAACCAAGGTATGAAGTATTCAGTTACGTTAATCATCCAAAACGCTGATTCGAAAAATCCACGGAAAATACAACCTAACTTATGAAATGTTCTAGCTGATATTGTATCATAACTGTTTTCATCTAGGACTATCTGAGGAGAGTAATGCTTCCGGAAGTAGAAACGAGAAACACAGTTCTGATTGGTTGGCGTTATCCACTTCTTGCCACGTTGCCTTAAAATAGCAGAAATCAAACGCTTACTGCTGTCGGTCTTCGTGGCTAGTAACAAAAGTCTCTTTTGGCGTGAGTTCAAACCCGGCCCGAGGAAAGTTTTTTTTTTACTGTTTTTACATTTTTATAACACTTATTAAAATAAAATAATACTGAAAAAAGTGATTTATTTACTTTTGTGCAGATAAGTAGTAATAGTAGTAGGGACGGGTTAGAAACCCCTCAAGCCCCTTGTACTTCATGATATAGGGCTCGTTTTGTTCCCTTTGTACTCCATGATATAAATTTTGTGACCAACTTAAAACAACTGGCTAGGATAGGGTGTAAAACAGCTGGCTAGAGTAGCGCGCGGAAAAACGTACTTTCGGGAGTATTACTCTCCCGAGCGGGTCGTTTTCATCTAGGATATGTTTCTACAATTGATGATAAAAGTTTCACCCAAATTTCCTGTTTTATTTATTTTATTACTTTTTTCTTGGAATTAAAATACTATAGGCTATAAATCTTGTACTAAAATATAAGATCATTCTCTGTATATATGCATCATCTTATGTCATGAAGTACAGCTTCCTTATAGGTCTTTCTTTTTAAATATAAAACGTTAATTTGGTAATGTGATGATCCCTCACTACTAGGGGGATGGCGACTCTATTGATACCGGGCCAATAGACAGGCTATTATCTAGTCTTTGAAGGTTATCTCTACCAATAGTAAAACCCTCAATAATATTCAAGACCGGATTATAGATGTCTGTTTTCAAAAATTGAAAACTCTGTAGTACAAAATTTTACGCTAAGTCAAGATTTTCACAATATTAATAATCGTATAATATAACTTGAAAGAAAAGGTGGAGAGTCATAGTATTGATGTGTAAAGGTTTTGTTATAATTAAATAATTGAACTTTAACGGGTTTGCAAAGTAAGATAAAATATGAACAAAGAACAAGGTTAAGACGAAGGTTACGAGCTCTTCATACGAACACAAATATTCAATGTTTGTAATGGATGTTATTTTTACAGGCGGAGAACTTTATGTTCAAATAAAACACAGAGAAATGTTTTTAAAATCCATGAAATTGGCTTTATTTGACAATCATTATTATGTCATTAATGTTTGAATATGATTTCGGGGATGTGGCGACCGCGGCTGGCGCGTACATGACGTCAGTGTTTCTTTCAGAAACAATGATCCGGGGGAAGCACTGCTGGCACTATTCTATTTTTATTATATTATAAACATATTATTTCGATCTCCTCCGGGGAGAAACTCAGAGCTCCGGGGGGGCAGTCCCCCCAAAAAACGCGTCTGAAAGAAACACTACATGGCAAGGTCCAATGTTCACACACTCATAACAGTAAATCAGGCTGTATCTTGGCAATAGTGTGTCGAATGTAGGCTTCCAAGTGGTTCTGGTTTTTTGACGATAATATGCGACTTTACATATCACCAGGGAAAATAATGTAATCGCGTCGAATCGCACGAACAAGATGGCCAGTTACCAAGCCCAATTCGTGAAATTAATCGTTGGACAAATGTTTCTTTCAGTAAATTAATTGTGGGGCGCGCTGTGACGCATGTGGCGCCGTACTGCTGAAAGCACATGTTTGCAATATTAATGTCTTTCAATTGAGGCACGAAAACGTTAGTATTACTCGTCTGATTTTTCTCTGCATGCGGCAAAGTTGGGAACTAACTTCCTTGTTTACAATTGGTAGGAGCAACATGGCAGGGTCGACAGAGGTAATAGTTTTTTGAGATTTTTTTTGTTCAGGCTTTTGGAGCAAATCAAAAGATGTGAACAGAACCAAATTTGCGTGAGAGTAGTGTGTACATATTTTAAGTCGTTTTGCGAGAAATATGTAAAACTATTTGATATGAAATCAAACATTAAAATATCTAGATGGCTGCCTGACCTGAAGACGTCCTGGCAACCCTGTAAAGGAATACAGAAAACCATTCTTGCCTTCCCTCCCAGCACCCCCTTCACCAATTGTCAAAACATAAACACAACAGCAGCGCCACTATTGTGCTGCCAAAATGACTTGAGCCGTGGCAAAAATGCGAACTAAAGCTCACACCCTCACACACCCACGCGTTGAGCCAATAAGGGTTCAGCTGTTGCTAGCGAGAGAAAGCGAGTGGAATTCCTTCAGCCGATAGCAGCGCTTGCAACGGGAGACTAGGGATCAAGTCAATGTGGCATATCTTTAGAAAACGAACTCACGTTCTCGTGCGACGGGTGGTAATCATGTCTCTGTACCGCTCACCATTGACTGTAATGATCTGACCAGCATCATTTTTGAAGACATATGGACCAATGATAACACCCTCAATCGCTTGTTATGTCGGCAGGAACGTACGCAGGGGGTCCTGGGGGTTCAGCCCCTCCGAAATTTCGACTTTTGTGTAAATGTAGTCTAATTTTAGGGACAATTTTAGGAATTTCAAAGTAAAATACCCTCAAATTGAGTTTGGACCTCTCCACAAGCAAATTCCTGCGTACGCTATTGTAGCCTATGTCGGTACTGTACGACCTCTTATGGGATGAGTATGATCGTTTAGAGTAAACGTATTGCGTAAACGATCCATAGTTTCTCGAATTAATCGCTCTGATGGACGATTATAAGAATCGTAAAATGCACGTAATGCACGATGAGTTTGTCGAATTGAACCATGGTTTTTAAAATAAATTTCCACAATTTGTAAACGTTGCTCCGGTGTAGTGTTGTAAAATACGGAAAAAAACTGAAATTTTGAAAAAAAAAAAAAACAGTTTTTTCCCGAGCTTGGAAAAAACGAAAAAATTGGGAAAAATTGAAATTTTCGAATAGTTTACTACATTATGCTTTTAAAATGAAAACTTTTTTATAGTTAATAGTTTATAGTTAAGATCATTGAGTAGTTACGTTTCTTGTACCAGACTAGTGAAATTTTGTGGCAACAAATATATTTGCACCACTCCTTTAAAGTTAGCACCGTGATAGAATGGATTTACGGCTAGAAAAGATACTAAAATATAATACTAGTTAGATTAATTAACATAGACGCATTTAAATTGTCTTAAGTAATCTTACAAATTTACCGTTTTATGGCAGGGAAGTGTTAAAAAAACAAGGCCAGAATAATTTTAGTTAATACCAGTATGTTAAAATCAAATACATATTTTATGGAGATACGTATATACCTTGAGCTGTGTAAAATTTCCGGAAATGTTGAACACATTAAAAACATCTTTTGTTCGGAAATATTGGCAAAACCCGGAAAATACTTACATACAATTTAAAAATTATTTCCTCGCCTGATGCTAACCTTATTTTCTGTAACGTGTCTGCAGATACAACGTATTTCGCTAACAGAAAAAATACTTAAAGCAACAGTTTTTAATTTTACTTTTTAGTTTTCTGATATCTGATAAAAATCTCTGTTTATTATTTGTATATTTTTCGAACAACTTAAAAAGAGAGACGATCTTACTTACATATACACACATACACCGTACAAGTGCGTAAATTTGAGCAGCGACAAATATATTAAAATTTAGCATGAGGAGAATACGTTTCATTTTGGGTATAAAGGGCACCAAAACCACCGGTGAACTTAGGGATTCCAAAAACTATGAATTCGACACTAATATCAGTCATTTTTGATCATTTTTTTATATACTCTGCCTTTCTCCCTCTCCCAAGTTGTGGCACGGAATTTGGATTTAAACAGCAACGGAAATGTTAATGTTCATCTCAGGACCCCAAAACCATGGATTCAATGCGAATATCGGTCATTTTCGATCATTATATATATACATATATATATATCCCCCACCCCCAAGCTGTAGGAATGTATTTGGATTTAAATGCCATCGGAAATGTCACTGCTCATCTCAGCGATCCCGAAAACTATGGATTTGATACTAATATCGGCCATTTTCAGGAATTTTAGTATATCTCTTCCTACCCATGTCGCGGGCCTGAAGTTTGACTTAAACGAAATCGAAAGTGTTACCGTTCATCACAGTAACTCCAAAAACTATGGATTCGACACTAATATGGGTAATTGTCGATTATTGGTATATATATATATATATATATATATATATATATATATATATATATATATATATATATATATATATATATATATATATATATATATATATATATATATATACAGGGTGTTTCAAAAAGACACGGCAAAAATTCAGGGGCAGATTCCTGATGGGTAGACAAGTAAAAAAGTTCATATGAACATATGTCCGGAAATGCATCGTTACAGAGCTATGGCCACTGACACCACCTGACGGTGTGAAATAGTCACCTTCTGTCCGGAACTGTTTCCCGACGTATTACCAGAGTGTCGTGTGTGAAAGAATATGCAACACAGGTTCGAACGAAAATAATTATGCCGATTGCGCGTTGAATGGTGCAAGAATCAGGAAAAAGGGGATCTGTGGAGACATTTAAAGCCGTTGGTCTACGCATCTGCTGTGGATACTGAGGAGACGCTTCGTATTCGTATCGAAGCAGCTTGCCAGCGACTACGGAACACCCCTTGTACTTGGGCACGCGTTCGTTCATTCATGCGGCGACGGGCTGCAGCTTGCATTCGGGCAGAAGAAAGACATTTTCAGCACTTACTGTAAGGTACTACAGTATCGATTTTGTAGCGCTGGTGATGCACACAATTTACTGTTTGTGGTTGTAACTCTTGTTTGATGCTGGTTCTTTGGACTTTATGATTATCCCTGTGTCGTTTTGCTTTTCTCACTGCCATTTGTATTAGTGTTGCACTTTCCAATACGGACATTAAAAATACCAATTATTATGCATTATTTGCGAGTGCTTTTTTTCTGATTCTTGTACCATTCAACGCGCAATCGGCATAATTAATTTCGTTCGAACCTGTGTTCCATATTCTTTCACACACGACACTCTGGTAATACGTCGGGAAACAGTTCTGGACAGAAGGTGACTATTTCACACCGTCGGGTGGTGTCAGTGGCTATAGCTCTGTAACGATGCATTTCCGGACATATGTTCATACGAACTTTTTTACTTGTCTACCCATCAGGAATCTGCCCCTGAATTTTTGCCGTGTCTTTTTGAAACACCCTGTATATCCTCTCCCCACCCCAGGTCACGGCCCTGAATTTGAATTTAAACGGCATTAGAAGTGCCACTGCTCATTTCAGTGACCCGAAAAGTATGGATTCGACAATAACATTCTTTTCGATCATTTATATATATATATATATATATATATATATATATATATATATATATATATATATATATATATATATATATATATATATCCCCTTCCCCCTCCATAAAGTCGTCGTTGAATTTGGATTTATACTGCATCGAAAATGTCACTGTTCATCTCACCTGAGCAACGCCGAAAACATATCGATTTGACACTAATATCGGTCATTTTCCATCATTTTATATATCTCACCTCCTCTTCCTCTAAGTTGCAGTGCTGAATTTGAATTTAAGCTTCATTGAAAATGTCACTGTTCATCTCAGCAACACCAGAAACTGTGGGTTCGAAACTAAGATGGGTAATTTTCAATATATATCCGTATTTCCTTCCTCCAAATTACAACTTAAAAGTGAAATGACAAAATCCATCCCAGGTCCGAACCTCTCTATGTTGAAAATTTTTTATCGAGATCAGTCTGGTAGTTGAAGAGTTGTTAAGTTACAAAGATAGTCTCTTTCCTTTTATATATATATATGTATATATATATATATATATATATATATATATATATATATATATATATATATATATATATATATATATATATGTCGAACTAGAAAATAGGTATTTGTTTACATATCAAATTTTGTAAATAAAGTTTATGTTAATAGCTGTATTTGAATATTTAATAATAGTAATTATATGTCTTACTGCATAGTGAAATTTGCCTACTGCTCTTTCTTTTAAGAAGTAATTTGGTTAAAATTAACCAAATTTCACCAGATCAAAGAGCATATTAAGAACTCAGTTTCATTCATGAGCCCTCTTTATTGAAACAGAAATGCTTCATGATGGTATATGTGTATGCAATTGTAAAAGTTTGGTAATTAATGCACAACCAGGAGTAAACGACTAAAACGCACATAAAGGAAATGAGTGCAGACTATTAATTTTCATGAATAAATACAATAGTTTTATTTTCGAATGCTTCTTTTTTTTTTTAAAAAATAAACACAATATTGAAATTTCACACGTTCGAAAAAAAAAGTTTCATACTAGTAAAACTAGGAGTAGCTCAGGAGAGTAATGCTCCCGGAAGTAGGAACGAGAAACAGTTCTGATTGGTTGGCGTTATCCATTTCTTGTCACGTTGCATTCAAATAGCGGAAATCAAACACATATTGTTGTAGGTCTTCGTGGCCGAGTGGCCTAGCGCAGTATGCCATAAACGACATTCTCTTTTGGCGTGAGTTCAAACCCGGCCCGAGGGAAGTTTTTTTACATTTTTATAACACTTTTTAAATTAAAATAATATAAAAATAATACTCAAAAAGTGATTTACTTACTTTCATGCGGATAAGTAGTAATAGTAGTAGGAACGGGTTAGAAGCCCCGCAGAGCTCGTTTTGTTCCCATTGTACTCCATGATATAAATTTTGTGACCAACTTAAAACAACTGGCTAGGATAGGGCGTAAAACAGCTGGCTAGAGTAGCGCTTGAAAAAAACGTACTTCCGGGAGCATTACTCTCCCGAGCGGATCGTGTAAAACTAACCTAATACAAAGATTTTTGTTATTTTCCCAATTTTTCCGGAAAGAAAGAAAAAAAACGGTTGTTTACCAGCAGGTTCAAAAAATCCGGAAATCTTACAACACTACTCCGGCGTGAATCTATTCATGATGAATTGCCATACCAAACTAACCTCAAAACAACGGAGAACTGTAACATCAGTTGTTACAAGAAACAATGTTGCAGTTTAAAGTTCTCCGACTCTGAAAAAAAGCACCGTTTACAAGTCTGAAACAAGTTTACATTTACGTATTAGATTCTGTTAATTACAGTAATAGATATATGGAGCGCTTAAATTCCAGAAAATTATTTCCTGTTTTTGTGAAGTGCAAATTAATATTGAAACTGGAGTTCGTAGATTTTTACCGTTTTCGGTTTTAGTAGAGATAAGATGGAATATATTCTTCGTATGCTGAATCAATATCTATATACGAAATCTATCCATATCTATCTATCTATCTATCTATCTATCTATCTATCTATCTATCTATCTATCTATCTATCTATCTATCTATCTATCTATCTATCTATCTATCTATCTATCTATCTATCTATCTAACAACTATTCGCTATTCTTGATTGTTTCTCTTTTGATAACTGCCAAGAGAGAAAGACAGTAGTCTAATTTGTAGGTCTAAAACTGAAAAGCAAAAACTTCAAATTTACCGTACAAGAATCGTATTTCTTTACTAATAAAGAAAATGCACAGTTCCTCCCTATGAACCAACCATTTGCGTAATTGCGTTCCATGATTAATATATTCTACTTGTTCTATTTTCAGATTCTTACAAAGAAATGGTAACTGCGCTGCAGACTCTATGAAAGCCGCTTGCACCGAACATAAGAGCTTTTTCGACAACTATTCCAAACACATGTTCGATAGCCTTCAGTGTCAGGAGGAGGAAAAGGGTTCTCAAAGTGGTGTCAAATTAGCATTGTCAGTCCTATTTCTTACGATATTTCATGCATTTTATGTGATACTATGTTCGTTTTAATATTGTATGGTATCTTCTTTGGTAAAATTATGTCTTCGTATCCACAAGAAGAAAAGAGTGTAAATAAAGTTATTCCAACATTGTGAAATGTAAATAGAGTTTAATAACGACAGTGGGAACAGCTTGTAATTTTAGTTCTCACACTAACGTTATTTCTGGGAATATACGGAAGTAGTTGATGAGTCGACTAACTTATTTATTTGCATTGAGAAAGAGAGTGCAAACGTTAGGAAGCTCCACAAAGCATGGCTGATAGATAAGGAAACCATAACAACGAAAGCAATGGTCTTGATCAAGGACGCCGATCCTGGAGAGCTGAGGGGGCCCCCTTATTGTATTTAAGAATATACAATATTTGGCATAATTTGAAAACAATTTGTCTTAAAATCTTCATATATGCCTTCTGCATCTGAATGTCCCCCCCCCCCCAAAAAAAAATTACAGAGAAGTCGGCGCCCTTGGTCTTGATAGAACTCGATTTTTACACTTGCCAATGGTTCCAATATGATTACTACTCTAGTGTGTTACTTCAACATCAAGGATCTGGTGTTATCGGCTTGACTGTGGTCATGTTAAAGAACTAGCTGATTAAATGATGGCATTGAATGAAATAGAAACAGTACCATGGAGTTCTTTCAATATACACTGATTTGAAAACTTAAGGATAAAATAGATAAAATAACATAAGATACTGTGTTGTCGATGGAAATGAACTAAAATCTAGACTCCTGTTCTCAGAGGTCTAACACATGTATACATGAAGCAAGATATTGCATAGCGTGATATGAGTGTGACTGTAGTGCCGAATGAATATGCTTCCTAAACACAAAGCAATTGAAAGGGAGAGACGAGACATACGATGTCTCTGAAAGAGTTGTTAAGATGTTAGTCACTACGACTTCGCCTGAGAGAATACGAGAAATGTTCAGAAAAAGATCGAACTTTAGCTATAAAATATGTGTTGCTGAGTTCACATTTTAAGCACTGTCTTTCTCAAGACCGTCAAGAGAGCAACACGCCGTTCCAAAAGTTTCTTCCATTTTGGAGAGTCTCCAGGAACGTATTTTCTCGAATGTTGCACAAATCTCTTGTTATACTGTGGACCATGGAAATCCTGTACGGTCTGGAAACGACGTCCTTTCAAAGTGATTTTAGGTTTGAAAACTGGTAAAGTCCGCTGGTACTAGGTCCAGAGAACAGGATTGATGAGCACAGAAAAGTTTGATATTTTGCCAGATAACTGCGAATGAGGAACCAAGTTTAAGTAGGCGCATTGGCACGGTGCACCATCCAAGTCCGGTTTTCCCATAACTCAACCTTACCCCTGCGCACAACATCCCTCAAACGCGCAAAAATATTCTGGTACAACTATTTGTTTACCATCTGACCTCCTGATACAAATTCATAATGGATAATGCTTTTTCAATCAAAAAACACAACCAACATCACCTTGATGTTTTCCATATTCATGCGTGCTTTCTTGGAGCAGGAGGGCCGAATGAATTGAAAAGCAACTGAAATCTTTCTATAAATGTTTTGCCAGGTTTGTAACAAAGTTCCGCACACACATGTTGTTCCTCAAGCTCTTTCACTGTCACTGTATCATTAATGTAACGAACAGCTTGTGCACGTGCTCGCTTCAGCGGATGTAGTGCGGCGACTAACAGTCACTGCGAAAGAAGGCAAATGGAAGTTGTTTTATCTAAACTCGCCACTAGGTGCGCTCAGTAGGCGTAGCGCTTTCCCACTGCCGGTTGGCGTGCTATTTCAAAAGTACTGTTTCTTTTTGATCACACCTGGTATTAAGGTGACTCCATGCGGGGAAGAGTCGCCAGGAAACTGAAAGAACGATGAAGTGTGACGATTGTGGCCTAGGAGTTTGGTATTGCATACTGTATAGGTCTATGTGTATTAGGAGCATTCTGGAAGACAAGTAATGTTCTGAGAGGGAGAAATATTAGTCGAACACGGTCAACTACAGCAGAAGATTAAGCCTATATTGTGATACAGGTATGAAAGAATCGGCATCAAACAGCAGGTGCAGTAGAAACACCTCTAAGAGGTTTTTCAAGTCTTCCATTCTCACGATCCACAGCGCACGTCGACCAATATGAGTGGTGTCTTTGCCCGACGGCCATTATGTTGTGCTCCATTGACTCCTGGACACAAGTGGCACCGTTAGATCTAGTACCAATATCATCAGGGCATAACTGAATGAAAGTACAGCTTCGTTGTCTTCTCATATAGATAGCAGATTTATCTTGAGTAGTGATTCCGGACGTGGCACAGTGTTAAATTTCAGAAATTTAGGTGGAAAAAATTCAATTTTAGTAAAGAACAGCCTGTTCGACTTTCCAAGGTTAAATATGGTAGTTGTGACACTAAAATAAGCATTGATAATAGATTTTAAGTTAATACAAAATGAAGAATGTAATATGCTAATTACATATGTATATTGAAAATGGTGATGAATTACACATTTGTGAGACCCTAAAGTAACTCGATTATAAAAGACTATTGAAAACAAAAACAAGTAAAACATTAAAAAGCAACAAAAAATGCCTAACTGACAAAAGCAGATACTTACATTATTCAGAATCACTGAAGTCATCTGATTTGTCTCCGGAATTCTAGTTGACGGAATTGTCTTCTTCTAAAGTGTATCATATATTTCTAACAACTCTTGTATATCTTGATTCATCTTTCTGTGATTTGCATGTGGAGAACTTCGTAGACTTGCTATATATGGATCTGAGGTGATAAGGAGTCGATTGATTGAGTCTGTATTTGTGTCCACTATGGAAGTTTTTCGTGTAAACCTTTCTCGAAACCGTCTACTATCTTTATTTCTTGCTAGTTGAGCATCATCTGAAAATTGCTCTTTCGGCAATATACATGTCGGAAGTATTTCTCTTCCGTGTAATAAAATTTTACGCAGGCTCACAGGGATTGGATACCAGCTGTAGTTTTGGAGGTATAGGTCCTTGGTGTCTTTAGTGAATCATTGAAATTTGTCTAAATTAATTTTCCTATTATTACAATTTATGCACTCCAGGATAGCGCCTACACGCGTAATTAACTCAAGATTCACTCCAGTGATTTTTCCAGCCTGTTGGGGATTACTGAAAAATGCTTTAGCAGTGTTGCTATCGTTTGTGTTGTCACTTTGATGGTTAGGCATATCATCTAAAATGCCTAGTTCCTTTCTTAGCTTTTCCTGAACTTTTTTCTTCTTCATGGCAATTTTATTCTTATTTTCAGAACCCCTTGCTTGCCACGTTTTAATGTCTGGCCGGTAATATATATATATATATATATATATATATATATATATATATATATATATATATATATATGGAAAATGCATTCGAAAACTAATCTAAGCATGAAGAGGCGATATACTGAACGAAAGGAATTCGGTTCATACTTATCTTCTTGTTGTCACATCTAACTCATTCATTCACTGGGTTTTGCCCCGCATAGGTAACACGTTTGAGTAGAAGAGCATGCGAGCATAGCATTACACACTTTTCGATGCACATGCAAAAAAAGGGGGGGGGGTTACGGTCACTTCCGAACAATTAAGAGTGATTTTAGTGTCGATCAGTGTATCTGTTTGCTGTTAGATCTTATCATCTTCTGTGATAACTAAGTTAGCCGATTCGTGTGCAAGAATAAATTCAATAGGGCGGCAGTACTTAGTAGAAGACGCGGCAAGATTTTGCCAGATGATCGTGTCAGAGTCGTTTGCACCACAAATGTGCAAGGGAACCATAGAAATGCTAAAAAGGTTTGCATCACTGAAATGTTATTTAGAGAACTTCTGTTTGTACCGACTCTGGCCCGATCCGTCACATCATCACTTGATGATCATGTGAAAAGCAGCAATTGAAGATAGATGTAATTTCTCACCTCTTCAGTTCTACACAAGCGAGAAACTATGCGATCGATGAGCGACTGCAGAGATACTTCCACCAGTAAAGAACTTTCCGTAGTAATACTGCCTTCTGGATAGAACAACTGGTTCGACTCCTTAACTTTATGATAGGGAGTATATCATTTGGAACCCTTCTTTTCGGCTTGCTCGCGAATTCATCGATATTGACGAGTAGATAAATTAGTGTCTATCACTAAGGCAAGTGCTTGTTCTGGTGTTAATGACGCTGGCATTTGAAGCAAGGATATTCGAGCTTTCTTAATTGTCGTTCCTCTATTCGGAGATTCAGTGGAGAGTTCTCTGACAACAGCCGCAGAATCCCGCTTGCCTTCTTTTCTTAATTGTACTGTAATAGTGGTACTAAGTTCTTCAGTGTATGACTGTAGAAGATGTTTTACTTTCATGGTTTTAGCCTTAGAACGACATACAGGAAAAGATTTCCTTGCCCGACCAGGTCCTACCGTGGACGTTCGTGATGTGCTAGGAACATCATTGACGAATTGGGAATAGTGGCGTACCCATCAAGGCACTGGGAATGACAATGAAAAAAAAACATTGTCTATGTCTTCCGACTTTCTCCCATTCGCTTTTAATTTGCTGACAAAAATTTCTTATTGTAGTGATAAGAAAAAATATTATTACGTTCAATATCCACTCTATTATATATTTCTTCCAAGACATGAGCAATCAAATTGTCAAACTTTGCCTTCTTTGGACTTTGAACCCATACAGAGAAAAATCCGTTCTCCAGACAGCAGTATATTGTACAAATATATGGCATCCTCTTGCTTAATATAGAAATCAGTACGGAGCATACGTTATCCGTATGCTACATAGGCATTGCCCTTAGATGTTACATCATGCCGTTGCAGGATGTCTGACATCTAACAGTTTTCCGTATATCACATGCATATACTTATGTTACCTTCGTCAGCTATATGTTATATACGTCCATTTGTATGTGAGATCCTGACCGCCTTCATTGTTTCATACGACAAGTACGTATAGATCGAACACTTATACAGAAAGTATTATAAAACATGCTTTTTCAGTTATACGTCTGCTGTACGTTGTCTAAAAACTACAGGAATTACGCATGTAACCTACCTTTTTAAGTAAGCCACCTACAATTTTTCTCACAGTGTATATTTCAAAGTTTCCCTCGGGAAATCTGAAGTGTCATTAAGGAAGAAATAAACGAAAACAAAAACGTTCGCAAATATTCGCAAGATCTCTTTCGATATATAGAATCACAAATGTCCTAGTCATAATATTACCACAAAAATACCGCTGAATTCGGAAAAATTAAAAACTAATATCTTCGCAAAATATCTCTTATGACTTATTACGTTGCATACAAAATGCACCTTTTCGACGGACTTTAACGGGACGACAACTTCAACTTCTGTTCATCGAAACACACCACCAGCTAGGTAAGAGTTACAAATTCACACAACTGCTTCAGGCTTTAATACTCAACAGACTAAGGTTCAGTGTGGTAATTGAAGGGGGGAAATTCCCAGGCACCTCTGAACACTTCCCCAGAACCTGGTTCCCTTTGTGCTTTCTAGGGGGGGAACTTGGTAATAACCCTAACGTTCATGTGTAATTACAAAAAGTAAATGTATATACAAATACAAATCGTAAGTTTTTCAACTTACTAATAAGGAATGTGTGTCGAAATACTGTAGAATCTACTCCGAGAAGTTTTAGTACAGTGCAGTGGCGTATTTAGGGTGAGGGCTATCGGGCTGAAGGTTCTCCCGAAATAAATTTGATGGTTTTTCGTATTCCACGTAGAGCTACAACAATAATCTTTCTCATAATTTCTAGGAATTTCATTGACTTTCCATTTTCTTATGCTCTATGTCCACAAATGATACTGTATTTGTCAAATTTCATTCCATGTAAGAACCATGTTCTTTTTTCTATCTTCCGTCCACTCTACTTTTCTTTTTCTTGATTGTTTCTTTCGTTTCTCCTATCATAGTTTCGACCGTTGTAGTTGTGATTTGAGTCGGCCGTCGTCAGTAACACCAAAACTAAGAGAAGCTGATAAGCGAAACTAATGTTACACACCAACTTCCACGGATATCAACATAACGGGACTTCAGTTATTATAGCAAAGGAATATTTACATCGTTTAGTTATAAAGAAAGGTAAATGTTTGAATTAAAGAAAATCGAGAGTGGAAATAAGAAGCCCGGGAAATTAGATACGTCTAGAAGATGCTTCCTTTTTCTTCGATGAATAGAATAAAAGGTTAGATTCACTGTTAAACTTTTGTATGTATTATATCACATAAGATTCACCAGTCTACAATTCTTCTGAGTAAAACTGCAATCAGTATATTTCAGCTTCAACTTGTCTCAACATTTTCTTTCAGGTAAAATCTTACACATAAAACTGAATATTTCCATTTTTTCCTAAATTGAAATCAGTTAAGTTGAAATGAGATTACAAATACTCAGCGTGTATTTGTAGAAGCGTCATTTCGGATTTGCAGGGGGTAAGATCCTCCACCGACATACGAGTTTCACAGTTCTTCCTAGTACAGAATTAGTAGGCAATTGATTAAAATATTAATTCTCAAACTCAGGTGGGTAATTGCCCCTTCTTCCCCGTATTGTGCATAGCCCTCCCCGAAACAAAATACTAAATACGCCACTGGTACATTGAGTTATTCGAAACGCTGAAAAGTAACATCTCCTGAACAGTGAACAGGTTCAGATGTTTCAGTATCTCAGGTAGGGCACAGGTGAAGCAAACTCGTTGTTTTAATTAGACGCGGTTGCAACTGCCTGAAGTGCGAACATATTACTGTGTGATTGGTTTGCTCCTAGTACTCCGTCTAGCAGTGTCGGCGGTGGATTCTGGTTTCGGGTGTTGCAGTACGAACGATCAGAGACAGAAGATATAAAGTGGACTCATTGACTAATCAGCTTAACTTTAGATGCAAATGCTATGTGACATGTTAAATTGAATAAAATTATGTTTTTAAGAAAATAAAAAATTCTCATTTTTTAATTTTCCGATTAATTACCTTATTTAATTAGTAAGTTCATTCTTCTCTCTTTGATTGGAACAAATTTGCCTAATACATGCTGGTTGAACTCTAGTATTCTTATTGTCAGGTCTTTTTCGATGGAAAGCATAACCAATGGTGATAACCTTTCTTGAGATATTCAATTTCTTAAAAGTGTCAATTCTTTTTGATGTGAAAAAAACTTTTCTTCTTTTACTGACGCCATAGGTACAGTTACTATTAATTTCAGAAGTTTTGTAGATTCACTAAATATTTTTTCTAGATTATTGTGAACAATTCATTCTAGCAAACTCAGTCCCTGACAGTGTAGACTGAAGAGAGTTCGTAGCAGAGATTAATCTTATAAAAAATGTACATTGAACACGCTTTTTACACAATTTATCTAGGAAAATTGAAAATAAATTGTGGAAATGTATCTAGTGCATACAACATTACTGCCATAAGATGTCCTGTAAATTTAAACTGTTTTTTTTCGAACACTCTCCTGAATTGCACTTTACTTGTTTTGTTTAAGCCTTAATTGTAAGTTTTTTCTCAGTTGAAAGCTGGGCATTTTTTGTAAGTTATTTACAGAAGTCATGGTATGCAATTCATTCAGAATTTGTAGGTTATGTACCAAGGGCGTACATGTTGTGGTTCCCAAGTGGGGCAAGTATAGGAAACATTTCAAATGTAGTCTCAAATTTTGCGGTAACTATTCTAAATTATCTATTGGGTTTTCGATTTTCCGAAGCACAATTTCCTCTAGGGGGGCAAGAGCAGTGTTGGGTAAGTTACTTGTAAAAATGTAACGCGTTACAAGTTACTTTACTTTCTCTTAAAATGTAACGCGTTAGTAACGCGTTACTTACCCCAAAAAAGTAACTGTTACTTTACTTCGAAAGTAACGCGTTACTAACGCGTTACTTTTAGGTCCGAAACTTTAAAAATGTGAAAAAATTATGACTTCAATTTTTCGTACTACTATTACTACCGCTATTATTATTATTATTATTATTATTATTATTATTATTATTATTATTATTATTATTATTATTATTGCACGTTCTGAATCGCTTTATGCAAATACAAGGAAAAATTTTTACTTGATACATGAACATTTTCTTATAATGTAACATTGATAAAATGCCAGACTGCGTTACTCGTAGAGATGGAGACGAGCGAGTTCGAGCGAGTTCTCTTAGAAACTCGATTCGACTAGAAACAGACATCTTTGAGCTGGACCCGAGAACTCGACTGGAAAAATTTCCTCCAACTCGACTCGAATTGGGGTCGAGTTTCGAGTCGAGTCGAGCCAAATCCGGTGTGTAGTTTCGAGTACATTCTTCAAGTATATTACATAGACAGTATAATTATTATCAATGACACTACTACAACTTTTATTATTATTATTATTTTTATTTATTATAACAATACTGTATATAAAAATGAAAGATAGGCGGTTTGTATTTGAATACTAAAAAACTAGTTGATTGCCAATCTCGGTAGTCGTGTAGTTTAGGAGTCAAGGACATTGTTCACAAGCTTTTGAATGAGGGTTGAGAGTCTAGGTTGAGTATTCGGGCTCGAGCCAAACACTGTTAAAAGTTATAGGGCACTGGCCAAATATCTTCAAAACTGCTCGGCCCGGGTTTAGAATTGTTAACGACTCGAGCAGCTCCGCTCACAGCTCATTTACTATCGACCCGAACCGAGAAGTGAGCCGAGCCAAGAGCTTACCCAACTGACTCGGCTAGAGCCCTCGGCTCAGTTGAGCCGAACCGAGCAGATGGATCATCCCTACTAAGCCAGTTCGAGCCGATGGTTCACCCCAAGTGAGCCGGCTCGAGCCATCTTCTCTTGTGGTCTCGCTATCAAG
Source organism: Thermobia domestica (assembly GCF_964235325.1). Classification (NCBI taxonomy): domain Eukaryota; kingdom Metazoa; phylum Arthropoda; class Insecta; order Zygentoma; family Lepismatidae; genus Thermobia; species Thermobia domestica. The sequence continues at coordinate 30,884,708 of NC_137458.1, forward strand.
ACGAGACGAGATGCGAGCAGTGTCCCCTCTCGTGAGCAACACTAAAATTATTCCATATTACTGTTTAGGTTACATTTCTCATGGCTTTCGTTTCCCAGTGTAATCAGGCCATGATTTTAAGACGACTTAAAACGAACGAGCCATTTATCAAACTCGACTGGACTCGAAACTCGACACGAAAATCTGAATCGACTCGGAACTTGACTCGAGGATATTACCTTTGACTTGACTCGAAACTCGACTTGAATTCGAGTCGAGTCGAGTTTTAGCTTGACTCGTGCTCATCCCTATGCGTTAGAAAAAATGGTTGCTTATTATTATTCTGCTAAACTAATTATATAATAATAAAGTTGTTATGTAAAATTAAAAATACAGAATATAGAGAAACATTACACTACAACTAATAAAATGAGAACACATGAACTGGGAGTGAATCAAAACTTGCCAGTAACTCTAAAATCGATACATGCTTTTTAAAGCTGGTTTCAAACTCTATAATCAAAGGGACTCTAGGATAAGCAAACTGATCTGAAGGAACTCCAATATTAGATACTATCGGCAAACTATTTTCTAGTAATAAAATAGGCCTGCTCATCAGAACACAGTTTATTCATATTAACCCCTTACTGTAAATCGTTAATTATGGCACCCTAGTTGTTGATAAATATTTTCCGCCGGGGCGCTTCAGACACTTTACTTTTAAATTCTGTCCACCATCATCCTCAGCTCTTAAGAAAAAAGTATTTTTTTTAAATGTTCGAACGGTAAAATATTTTCGTTCTCCATCTTTATAAAAAAACACCAATCAAAGTAATGATAGACTACTGGTATCATTGCACTCCTAGTTCACTCACTGAATGTATTGATTTGCAGCTGTCAAAATCTACGACAAAATTATCCAGGTGCTTGCAATCAGTACAAGTGATTTCCCTAAGGCTGTCCTCATCTTGAACAGCAAATGACAGTACAAACTTACCTGTTTCTCTGTGTGTCTGTGATTGTTGGTCACTGACATACGTAGTTCATGCTCGATTGTTTCATTCTGAGAAATTCACTTACAGGAAAGAAACATTTTGTTTCCGAAAAAATATACATATATTGTAGTTACTCATCCGAAATGTAACGCGAAAAAAGTAACGCATACTAGGTACGTTACTTAAAAATTTGTAACGCGTTACCGTTACAGTTACTTTTGAAAAAATGTAACGCGTTACTAGAAAACGTTACTTAAAAAGTAACGCGTTACTTGCGTTACGTTACTTCCCAAGACTGGGCAAGAGCCCCACCGTGCCCCATTGATGGGCGCCCTTATTATGTACAGAATTGAAGTGTACACAATAAAATTAAATCTAATAACTAACAACCAAACAGCTGATACAAAACAAACACTATTACATGAATTGCGAATGTTACATATTCATACATAGGGCTGTCAACTGGCCGGCTTTTCATTGGCCTGGCCGGAAAAATTGCTATTATTTTGATTAAAGCCGGTGGCGGGTACAAACTTCTCACCAGCCACTTTATAACCATTTTTTTTCAAATTTGTTTCTAGTTCGAAGGAAAAATTTGAAATTTACTTTCAAGGAATTTTATACATTTATTAAGAGTGGAAAAGGACTTCTTAAAGCAATTTCCTATAGTTGAAGTAGAGACTATCCGCCCTATGCAGAGTCGTTTTGACGTATGATTAGCGTCATACTACAAACCTGACTACTGCAGGAAACAAACGTTAGTAGATCTCTTTAGTATTGTACTAATCACGCGTCAGAACGACTCTGCATAAGGGCCTATATGTTTAAAGAGTGAATTTCATTTTCCAAATCCAAAATTGTCACGTAAAGATTAGTATACTTTTGTTCATCTGTTTCGATAATTTTAAATAAATGGTAGTTACTGGTAAATACAATAAATTGATCAATGCCGATTGATCAATTTCAGTTTCTCATTTATTGCACAATGTATCTATTAAGTTTATTAGTGAATGTTCTAAGGACATACAGAATATATGTGTTAATGCAATTTTGTTCACGATAGTACATTTCCTTTCCATGGATAGCTCCGAACAGATGTACTTTACGCTGAGACCTATATCATAGAGAATTTTGAGGAAGTGCCGTTTTTTTTATTTTACAGAGTCTGCAACCTTATTCATACATCAACACAGACACACACACACACACACACACACACACACACACATGTGCGTAAAAGAAAAAAAACTACATTCCAAATCATCCGTCTTGGTTGTTACGCAATGCACGATGAACATAATATATTTCCACATGAGGGGAAACAATGTTTATCAATGTCATACGTTCTGGAAAGCAACCTTGAAGCCCGCCAGATATAGGAACAACATGTTAGCTTGGAGGCGTCCAAAGTATTTGAGGAAGGTCCAATACGTCTACGTAATAACGAACCTGTCTTATACTGTACCCGAAAAGATAAATAATTCTTAATTACTGTCACCTATATTTTTTTTTAGAAAAAACGATATTCTATAAGAAAGGAAAGAGTACATGATGAGGCGTAAAATAAAATATTTAGCTTACATCAATCATTTCTCTGTTAAACAAATATAGTTCGTTAAGAAAGGCTACAAATGCTAGTTGAGTTTCGAAATTTTGGGGAGTTCAGGCCCGGTGGATCCCCCTCGTTACTACGTTTCTGAGCATTGATAACTAGTCCCAAATTCAATGTGGCGTTCCCCACCATACAGTTTTATCAAGAGTATAAAATATACTTATTTTATAAAAGAAATATGTATACACTAAAATACTATCCACAGAGAGGGGTGATTCTGCATATTGACTTATTAATATTTGGTTCACAAATTACTGTAGAAGAAGCCTTCATTATCAATATAAGCTAAGAATTAACTTGTAAATGCGGATCCACTTTCATTTGATTTCTGCTCTACCACATATTTTCTTTCTTATTTTGTAATTCTGCTATCACCTTTTTTAATTGTCATTATATTGATTTGCTTCAGTATAAGTACCGTAATTTCAAAATATGAATGCATAAAAACAAATTCCATTTGTTAATTGCTAGTGAAATAAAATTCAGAAAGGTTATTTAGCGCGAAAATCCTTCTCATTCACTGGAAACGGCCAGACCCTTTAACTTCTGAGATAGGGGAAAGGAGACTTAACATTTGCTCCAATTCCCGTGCTGAAGGAATCTGGTCGTTGTATGCTCGCTGTAACACAATATAAAGTAGAGATTCTGTGATGGATTATTTTTCGCTTTTTAAAACGGATTAACGAAACGGACAGTTACGGAAGTAAAAGAAATATGTTATTTAAAGTATATATGGGAGTATTAGAAAATATTTTTTTCTGTTCTTTACTACTATAATATTTTTTTCTTGAAATATTTTGGTCGTTGCGCAACTGTGCAACATTAACATTAGCCGCCACTGCCGTCTAGTGGGGATTAGCAGAACTAACATCGTTTTCTTGAACACTAGACTTCCTAAAAACAAAATGTAGCGCTCAACAAAATTTTCGTTAAATAGATATTTTGATTTTTCCACCTAGATTGCTGAAATTTCTCCCTGTGCATGGGGTGAAATTTAATTGGTGAGAGATGGGAACATGGAATGAATCCAGTAAAGTTATCGAACATGGTCATTTTTGTGGTCCTGTAATCTAGTACGACCTATAATTTTTATGGACACATCCGAAGTAGCACAGAAGTTATCTCCAGATGTTCATTTCTCGACGACGATTTTAGAACTATTAAATCAATGTTGATGATGTGCGGTTTGTCGCCCAATGATTTTCGAACGTTGGCCCACCAGTTATTTAAGATTGCTAAAATTTCAACAACTATCAAACCAAATATCAACATTGTATATGCAACATTTATGCAGCCAATATCCAAGAATCTCGAAAGGGAATATTTCGGTCTACGTCACGTTTGCTCGGGACGCTAAACTTTAAAAGAATCCACCACTGTTCGTATGTACGGATTAAGAATACAGAAAATAGTGAACTCTCATTTGTTCGTAGAGGCAGTATTATTATGTATTGTACACTCTTCTTTTGGTGTGTTCTACAGCGGGTGGCGATATCGTATTTGTGGCAGGTAAAGTTAAAGAACAGAAAAATTCTTCTTTGAAATATAGGGTAAGCCAAAGCCCAGCAAGAAGCTTTGATTTTTCAAATTTCTTGAGAAAAGAGGACGAAACTTTGGATGTTAATAATTAAGATAAAGTACATTAAATGGTGTCATTGACATCATGCCGGCTATCTTGAGATCCGCCACTTTGGATTTAGGTCCAATATTCCAAATGGGAAATAGAACATGCGACAAATTATTTTAGTATATAATTTTACTAGAAATACAAATCTGAAGTTGTTTTCCACCTAACTTCAAATCAGTATCAAAATTTTGAAAAAAAAAATTGCATGTGCGATCCTCCGAGATATCCTCTATGTGTTCCCCGTTTTCTGCTACACATAATGAAATATTTTTTCTATCTCTGATGTACACGTAATAACATTTCCTGCGTCACAGAGTAACAAGCGTGCTTCATTTCTTATTCGAGGTGTCGGGGATCTGTGATTTTTTCTTGATAAACAAATACTTTGAGATGTGCCCACAGATAAAGTTAAGGCTAAGGTCAGGCGAACAGGGTAGGCACTCAATTGTCACTCGACGACCAATCCAGTGGTCCGTGAACTGTGCATTTAACCACTCCCTGACACTTAATGCATAGTAAGGAGACACATCATTTTGTTTAAAACACGTGGGGAAGTCACCTCCTGTGTTCAGCAGTGATAGGAACATGTTTCTGCAGCATGTCAACATATCTGTTCACATTGAGGTTCTCATGGATGAAGAACAGCCCGATAATACGAGTGGTATATATCCTTCATCATACGAACACCCTTTCCGCACCTATTACCCTTGAGGCATCAGTCTATACTGGATTTATTATAGACTGTTTATTAACCACACCATTCACATAGAACAGAACCTCAAACGTGAAATCCTCGTTATATTTCGTTACATTCCATTCTGCAAATTGCATTCTATTTAGGTTATCTTCCATTAGGTATTACTGCAGTTGGAGTTGTATGGATGCCACTTGTTTGTTTGCAACACACTGAGTATCGATCTTTGACTTACACCTGAAACTGCAGCTAAATAACTGGTACTGCATTTCGGCTTTCCCCCAAGGATGCTACAGTAATTGCCATTGCTGTTTCCTCATCCGTTGGAGTCCTCGAGCGTTCACTGCATTAATTGTTGCATACAGATTCAGAAACTTCTGCAAAATTCGCGAACACCATCCACAATCGTAACACATTTTATTGCGCCGCACTGAGTCAGGCGTTGACACTCGTAGATTTTAGAAGGAAATTTTCAGAAAAAAATGGAAATGATGAATATTCGAATGAGAGGAACTTTACAAAAATCATTAGTGATCAAAATTTTGAATTGTGCCAAACTACAGACAAAATGCATACAGATTGGCATTATACATAAAATGTACACACATGAAAAAAATGCACATATTTTGTGTAACTACACACACATTGGCAACGCTGATTCGGTTCTCTTGTTTTTAGTAGTTTGTGCTTCCTAACTGAATTGGGTGGCGGTGCCACGTCTCCTATTACGTCATTCAGTTTCAGCGATAAGAGGAGCTTAAACCTCCTATACAATTTTACTCTATGGTTCATTGTGCCCAACTTCCTTGAGCGTCGTCGTCACAGTCTCCACAGTTTCAGAGTACATAGACATGATACATGAGTAATGTCACTTCACTCTTTCTTACGGAAAATAAAATTAAAAAATAAAAAAGCCTGAAACAACCTTTCTACCAATCAGTGCATCTGAAACATATTCCCACTGTAGTAAATTCTAAAATATGTAAACAAAATACCTAACAAATCGGAGAAGATGGAGAAACACAATCCATTGTTTTCCTTCGAAACAGGCCCCTATCCAGGAGTGTCTAGGGGGAGCCGGCCCCTTGAAATTTTTGCTGCCCCCCTAAAATTTTCACGGTGGGCTTGCAAATGAACTATAATATGATGATGAACTATCATATGCTTGGATCTCCCCCCCTACATTTTTTGGTTGACTACGGGCCTTCTTCGAAATTACTTTGTACACATACACAATGATACGAAGTATTGAATATGTCGACGTACAAGCTATCAGCGATTACAATATGTAAAAATGGTTTTATGAACTTTCATTTACAATGAAATCTATATATATAAAAGAGAACGTACAAAATCCTTTGTCCGCTCATCACGCTAATACGGCTGAACCAATTTCTTTCATTTTTGGGGGGTTATTAGGATTTGGACCCTAGATGGTTTTTATCATAACACTTTAATTTTTAATTACCAGTGTCTTGAGATAATTGACCATTCAAGTGTCCATAACGTACAAATCCTTTGTTATTAGTTCATCATAGGTAAAAATAAACGTATTTATATGCAACCCGCATGACCGTGTCACTCGGCGGGTTAACATAAATGACAGGCGATATACAGCGGAAAATAGCTTGAATCTTCTGTTTAAAATTTTTTAATTGATTTGCTTATTTTTACAGACACTTTTACAATATGCCAGCACCGGGATGACCGCAGCGAAGCGGGGCGGGTTAACATAAATGACAGGCGATATAATGTTAAGATTTACTGCAATCTTCTATGGTTTTTATCATATCACTTGAAAGCGAAAAAGTAAAAATTATCTAAGTAACAAAGTTTATTGCGTTCCGGGGTGACCGCAGCGAAGCGGGGTGAACGCTGCTAGTAAAAAATATAAAAGAAATGTTTACCATTCCTCTGTTGCATCAGTACATTTACACACAGAAAAGTTTGTATGTATTTTCAAATCTCATGACATGAATCCATCTACAGCAAGAGATGAACTTGAAAACTATTGATTTTAATCAAGATAGTTGACATGTTCATATTTCTGTAAAATAAAGTTTGTAGTCCTTCAAATATAGGATACTTTTGAATGAAAAAATGTTAGTTTGTCCCCTGTTTAAAATTTTGCATATGTTATGCAAACTTGTCAGATGTTCAAAATGAGGTTCAGATCCGTTCAGTGTTCTGTAATACTATTTCATACATTAAATTAACAAACTGTATTTAGGGAGGCGCACGAGTCAAGTAGAGTCGAGATTTAAGCCTGTCTCGACTAGTTTCGAGAAAATGTTGTCTCGACTCGAAAATATTTTTCTGTCTTCACCCGACAGTCTCAGTCTCGACTCGAATTCGAATCGAGACAAAATATACGAGTTAAAATATACGCACATATTAGCCAGACCTTATGACTACCCACCTAATTGTCCGTATGTCGAACTTTGGCACGGACAACTACGGCGACACGTCTTGGCATGCATGCAATGATCCTTTGTAGGTCACTGGAGAGAGTTGACACCACATATGCACACACAGGTCATCTAATTCCCATAAATTCCGGGGAGGGGGGCAATGCGCCCTGACGTCATGTTCAATCTCATCCCAGATATATTTGATTGGGTTCAGATCCGGCGAGTTGGGGGCCAACACATCACTTGGAACTCGCTCCTGCGTTTCTCGAAGCACTCCATCACACTTCTTATTTTCTGATATAGTGCATTATCTTGTCGAAAAATGCCACAATCATTGGGAAACATGGTCGTCATGAAGGGGTGTGCGTAGTCTGCAAGAAGTGTGCGATAAGCCTCGGCTGTCATGGTGCCTTGCTCGAGCTCCACTAGACACATAGGCGCTCACGTGAATGTTCCCTAGATAATAATTAAGCCGCAGCCAGCTTGTCTCCGTCCCGCAGTACAGGTGTCAAGCAGCTGTTCCCTTGGAATACGACGGATTAGCACCCTGCCACCGTCGTGATGAAGAAGCTATCGGAATTCGTCAGACAATGTAATGCTCTGTCACTATGCCAAGGTCCAGTGACCATGGTCACGTGCTCATTTCAGTCGTAGTTGCCGATATCGTGGTGTTAAGATTCGCACATGAATGGGTCGTCGGCTACGGAGGCCTATTGTTAGGAGTGTTCGGTGCACAGTGTGTTCAGACTAGTGTTATAAAGGTCTATGAAAAAAACAGAAATTTTGGGTTTAAAAAAAACAGTTTTTTACGGTTTCACCGAACTTGGAAAAATACGGAAAATTTGGGTAGAATTGAAATTTTCGGATACTTTATTAGGCTATATTATGCTCTCAAAATTAAAATTATTTTATATTTGCTATTTGGAGTTAAGATAATTGAGCACTTATGTTTTTGTATTATAGAATAGGGAAATTTTGTGCACAACTCATCCAAACGCTTCAAAGTTAGCACCGTGATAGAATGGAGTTATAGCTACAAAAGAAACTAAAATATAATCCTAGTTAGCTTAATTAGTATAGACGCATTAAAAATACCTTGAGGAATCTTATGAAGTTCCTCCTTGATGGCAGGGAAGTGTTAAAATAACGGGGACAGAATCATTTTAGATAATATGTTAAATCAAACATATATTTTATAGAGATCTATTCCTTGTTCTATGTAAAATTTTGGGAAATTTTGAATCCATTAGAAAAAAAATCATTTGTTCGTAAATATTGGCAAAAACAAGAAAATATAGTTTAAAAACTATTTCTTGGCCTGATGCTAGTCATTTTACTTGCTTTAACATGTCCAGCATATACAGTAGAAAGTAGAAAATCCGAACTAATTGGGACCACAGGTAGTTCGGATTATCAAATTATTCGGATTTTCGAAAATGACCAAGAAAATGCCATTTAGGCTTACAGGCTTACATATACTGTACGGTATGTTCTTCTATCGACACAGTGGTTATTCAGTACATACAGTAATTACAATACCGTAGGTAAGGCTACATACATTTAATGTTTCTGAGGAACCTGCTGGTACACTAAATTACACTGTTCTTTTAAGTCACACTTAAAACATAGACCTAAGAGAAAACAATATATATACTGTTTCTTTGTTTATCGTTAGCGTTCTATTAAGACAAAATATAAAAGGCTTCTAGGGACCGTGTTCGGATTTTTGACGTTCGGATTATCGACGTCCTACTGTGTAAACAATGTATTTCGCTGACGGAAAAATACTTAAAGCAACAGGTTTTAATTATACTTTTTTTCTAATTTCTGGTAAAATCACTCTTTATTCTTTGTATATTTTTCGAATAACAAAAAGAGAGATGATCTTATTTACATATACACATATATTGCACAAGTGAGTAAATTTGAGCAGCGAGAAATATATTAAAGGGTTGAGTATGTGAAGCTTCATTCGTTATTATTACAGACTAGCAGAATACCTGTTCTTCGCATGGGGAGAATACGTTTCATTTTGGACACAAAGGACACCAAAAGTGTCACCAATGAACTTTAGGAGCACCAAAACTATGAATTCGACATCAATATCGGTAAATTTCAATTAACTTTACATGTCAACATCCCCCCTTAGAGTATTAATGGGACTGAATTTTGATTTTAACGGCCGGAAGTGTCACTGTTCATCTCAGCGACCCCGAAAACTATCGATTCGACACTAATATCTGCCATTTTCCCCTCTCCCCTTCCCTCAAGTTCCACATTCAAAGTGAAACGATAAAAACCATCTCGAACCTCATCTATGTTGAAAATTTTATCGAGGTCGGTCTGATGATTCAAGAGTTATTAAGTTTGAAACATAGTCAATATCATTTTAATTGTAATAGATAATCTGTCGCACTAGAAAACATGTATTTGTTTACAAACTGGATTTTGTACATAAAGTTTATATAAGTTTCTATATTAAAATATTAAATATTAGTATTTATATGTTTTATTGCATGAGTATTAGTGAAATTTGCCTACTGCTCTTTCTCTTAAGAAGTAATTTAGTTAAAATTAACAAAACTTCACCAGACCAAAGAGGATATTGAGAACTCAGTTTCATTCAAGAGACCTATTTCTTGCAAAAGAACACTTTATGTTGGTAGGCTTATATGTAACTGTAATTAATGTATGTAACTGTAAGTTCTGTAATTAATGCTCATCCACGAATAAACGACATAACAGATATAAGTGTAGACTATTAATTTTCAACAAGCTGAAACTGTGGTCTCTACACAGCGCATCATTCACATATGAGCATGAATCTCCTTGTCATTCCTCATATCTATACATGTTCTTTTACAGATAGAAGTGAAGGACGCCTTCATAAAAATCGGCAAGGGGTATCAAAAAGGGAAAATGTTTTGGATTATTTTTTTTCAATATCTCGCACAATTTGCAAGATTTGAGCCCACTTGTGGTTGGAATTTCTAAATCATATTTGACCAGTGTTTTCTTTCTTTTTGCATGCATTATGTAATAAGTAATTAAATTACAAAAACGCAATTAATTATGTCAGTGATATACGGAGTTCATTGGGAAAAAAACTCTCAAACAATGAAGATCCATCTTAGACTGGAGAAATAATTATCCTTCGTTTTCTTATCATTTGGCCATGAAACAAACACCTGATATATATATATCAGTAAATCTAGTATTTTAATACACATAATAATTGGAATAGTTTTATTTTATAGTGCTATTTTTTAATATTCACAATATTGAAATTTTTGAACTTACATTTTTCACGTGTTTAAAAAAAGGATAACATTACTAGCACAATTAACCTAAACATTTTAAATTTTTTTCCTATGTTTCCGATTTTTCCGGAAAGAAATCGAAAAAACTGTTCTTTTACCAACAGTTTCGAAATTTCCGGAAATTTTACAACGCTAGTTCAGACACACTTGTATTTTGCCCAGCATTAAACTCCGATGTTAGTTTCGACGCAGTTCGCTGCCTGTCATGTTTTACCAGTTTGCCCAACCCACGACGCGTCCGACATATGTAATGATGCGGGGGGCGTCCAACCCCTTAACCTTTGGACGTCGTTTCCCCTTGGTTTCGCCACTTGTTGAAGTCACTCACCACAGCACTCCTCGAACACTTGACAAGTGCTGCAGTTTCCGAAATTCTTGTGCCGAGTGTTTCTGAGCGAGTACTTTCTTCAAAATAATAGTAAAAATTATCGAAAGATTTTCGAGACATTCGAGTCGAGTTGAGAATTTTACGAGCTGTCTCAACTCGACTCGTGTCTTCACTCGAAAATTCGAGTCGAGTAATACGTTTGTCTCGACTCGTCTTGAATTTTACAAAGCGTGTCTCGACTCGTGCGCATTCCTAACTGTAATTCTTAAAAATAATAACAGAGATTTACAATAGGTTTCATTCTAAATTCATTGCATTTTTACTGACTTTTTCATTAAATCTTTCCTTAGTATATTTAACTAAAGATAGGTTGCATTAGTGAGTGCAATTTAGGAAATTTACCGGGTGAATTGGAGAGTTTAGTTTAATTTGTGAATGGGAATAGTTGAAGTTAAGAAGGGGGTTGTTGTTTGTAGGATGTTTCTGATGTAAACGGCACTGGATGTATCGGCGGAAGGTACTATTTGGTGGAGAGTACACTTGTTATGATTTAGTAGTGGTAGGGGTAGTGTGGAAATGACGCGTATTTATCAAGGTTATGACACATCTTTTTGAGATTTATAGAATTATTAAATATTAACGAGCGTGAAACCTAGCCAACCTAAACTGCTAGGTAGCCAATCTGGCAATGTATTTCTCCACAGTGTGCACAAACTGTATTTTATGTTTACAAGTGGAACTTTACTACGAGAAGCCGAGTCCGGGCACGAGGGCCGCAAATGTTCCGAGGGGCTGATTTCTTAGAAAAAAAAATAGTTTTCCCGATTTTTCTGTTCAGGAATACGATACGTACATGTGTGTGGCGCCGTTGGAAAGGGCTTGTTATACTAAAGAAAATAACGTCTAAGCAATGACTCTAGCCTAAATAGTAATGACGCAGTAAATTTTTATAATAAGTATATACGTATGTATGTGTATAAAGAGAGATCCTAAATTCAACATTTTTCTGCCCTTTGTTTTTAAGATACAAGATTGGAATTTTGCACACGTATTATGTATTATCTGTGAGAAAAGTAAATGTACACCTATTTTTCGAGTCTGGCATTCCTGCGCTCCATCCATGGAGAGTATGAGAATTAAATCAATCAAATGTTTACTGAGGGGCAAAAAGAAAAGTTTAATCTGAATAAGGCATTGCAGAGGGACACAACCTGAAAATACAAATAGTGCATAACGTAAATAAAGTACGACACAGAAAGAGAAAATCAGAAACAGCTGTTAAACGGAAAAAAAAGAGAAAGAATTATCGAAGTGGGAACATAAAACACAAATACAACAAATACGCCGACAACAAAACATTCAACACGCACTGATCTTGGTGTAGTGGTTAAGATGCTGGCTTACAAATGCAAAGGATGCTAGTTCGAGTCGCCGTCAAGGACGTTTTTAAAAATTTTTGTTAATAATACACACAGCTCATGAGAGATGGTAAAAGAGCAATTCGTAGCAATTATTATTGGTAATGTTTAGTACTGATAATACTTCTTGTCTTTGCGTATTGCTTTTATTCTTTTCTTCATTTCGAAAGAAAAGAATATTCCAACAAATGCCACCAAAATTCCTCTTATTTTGAATGTAAACGCCATTTGCAATTAGTAAAGAATAAAAATCGAACGTTTCGACGTAGCTGCAAAAAGTAAAAAGAAAAACATACAAATGGAGGATTCGAATCCATACTCTTGGTTATTAAAATATAATTTCTACATGTCTTACACTTCTCGACCCCGTTTCTACGTTAGCAAGTAAGAGGCTTGTGTTTAGGTTAGGCTGGTCAATACATTTTGCAAAGAGGCCCGGTTTAGTTCTCACGCAGCAGAGGTGCGAGAAGGGAGAAGGGAGCAAAAACATTTTTTCTCTCTCCCTCTATGTGTGCATTTATCTATCTATCTGTATATATACTTGTGAATGCCATAACCACCCTAATTTTCAGCGGATTGAGACGAAACTTGGCACAAACATTAATTGTTGAAATATCTTGATGAGTTCGTTAACCAGAATAATCAGATGAAAATGTTCAAAATGGCGGCCCTTCAAACTCTTAAAAAGTTCCAAAGGAACCAAATTTCGCCCATAAATAGGTATTCAGAAAGTTTGAGTAACTTTTCCTCTTTGACTGAAATATTTGTATGCATGACTTATTCTCTTTTATTGAAATATTGGACCCGATTAATCGCCTAAAGAAGGTTCACGCTCTTCAACTACGGTCTAACTAAAAATTTTTTTGCAGGAGGAGGGTTATTTTCGTATCGGAACAAGATGATTGTTAGTGATGATATAAAATTACATATTGAAAGTGAAGTAACTAGTGAAACGTGTTATTTGAAAGAATAATATAATAAATGTGCTTTCCCCTAACACAGAGATCTGTAAATCATGTATTTGGAGTTCGGGAGCGTGAATGGCGAGGAGTATTATTTGATTTGGTTTTTAGTAACACATTGCATTGCAAATAAAGGTAGGCAACATTAGTGGTAAGTAAAACAATAATAATAAAATTAATATTATTATTATTATTATTATTGTTAATAATAATAATAATAATAATAATAATAATAATAATAATAATAATAGGTGTTGTTTGTGGCAAGGCAATATTTTACTCAATTCTTCTTCAAACGTAATGATTGTAACGCCATATCTCCCTTACAAACAAAATATTAGCAATTTATATCGAGAGAACGGGAAATTATAGAGTGATGGGAGTAACGTTGGACAATATGCACTCATAGTACTCACAAAAATAAGCGATTTCAATACAAAATGAACGAAGAGTCATTGTCATGGGGAGTCATGGGGCCACGTCAGAGCTTTCTTTAGGCAAAAGGTCGATAACTTATATCGAGAGAACAGGAGGTGGTAATGGGATGAAACCAACGTTGGACACCGTGGACCCATAAGGCGCATCGAAAAATTAGGGGGGGGGCAGCCAGCCCTACTTATTTTTACATAATAATATAAAATTATATTGTCGAAATACAGACACGAGTTAGCTAGTAATATTTCATATTATTATTATTATTATTATTATTATTATTATTATTATTATTATTATTATTATTATTATTATTATTATTATCAACAGCGTCTTTTCATTACGCAGGAGCGTATACAAGGGGGACGATCGTGGCGATCGCCCCCCAAAGAGAAACCTTTCTTTTTTATATATACAAACAAAACCCATCCAAAAGTTTGGAGCCCTTAAAAGTAGCAGTATGACAACCCACCGCCCCCCTCCCCAGACGTTGGTCCTGGATCTACTTTAACTGTGAAGGGCGGCAAAAAATACGAAAACAGTGAATACCTGTAGCAAAAAGAAACAATACTTTCTCAAAAATGGATAAAAAAATCAAGCCGAGATAGATTCGAACTCGCATGCACGGCGCGAAATGCCAGAGCTTGGTCCACTTTTTTTTTAACTGACTCACTGAACGTGTTTCAGTAACTTACTTTTTGCTAATTTTACTTGCTTCACCGTTTAACTTGCTTTTTCTAATAACTTATAACGACAGGAACACAAACACAGAAACATCAAGGACAGTTAAAATAATAAATACTCTCCCGCTGGGAATGGAACCCGGGATACCATACACCATAGGCTCACGTGCTAGCCACTAGACCAGCGGGGAGGACACCGCTCATCCCCTGTGTTGTTAGGGATTACCACAACTGTATTGCCAGCTATCACTTCTGTGGGTTGTATACTATGATCACATGTTCCTTCTTTGCTGGAAGAGTTAAACCTACATTCTATGTAGTACATGAGGTATTTAAGACCTACATGCTCTTCATATAATGTAATAAAAGGGCCATGCTGGGAATAAGAAAAAGAACATTCCTTGGACAAAACGGAAACTATTGGCATCAGAAATATTTATCTACGAGGCATGCGCAGTAGTATATTTCAGAATATTTACTGTTTAGTTCAGTAAACGAAGAAATGGGTATAAAAAAGCAAATATGTTGTGTCAACGAGATCAACCAGAATTGACAGAGGCGGAATCAGATGTGTAGTAATACAACAACTTGGTTAAATTGATAATTGGTTCTGTATCCTGTAGAAGATCGTATCACAACTTTACGGGAGAGCAGAGAAAGATTTACTAACGCTATCATTTAGTAAGCTTTAGTAACACGATCATATAGACACAAATGGATGTAACTGTGAGTACTACAACTTGGATTTAACGAAAGCCGTTTAGATATTCAGTGGTTTTGCAGGGTTGTATAAGACACAAACAGATAAGACACAATATAATTCTTTATACCTTAGCTTCCAGTAGCTAGATATATGCAGTTTCTGGTTAGATACTGAAACGCCTGTCGGATTTTAATACATGACGTATTGCAGGGTACAAAATGCTTTGCATTACCTGTTTCTTTGTAGACAGCTACTACCTTAGTGTTTTGAAAGGTTGTGTATAAACTAGGGATAGCCAATCCCGGAATTTTTATTTTCCGTACTCCCGAAAGTAAAACCGGACAAATTTCGCAATTCTGAAAATTCCGATTTTGGAATAATTCCGAAATTCGGAAAAATTTGGATTTTTCGAAATCCATAGTTTTTCTCAATTCCGGTATTTTCTACATTCCGGATTGTTTCCGTCTTCCGAAATTCTTCTGAATTCCGGAGTTTAACTTAATTTCGTGGCGGAAATAAGTTTTTGACCAGGTAATGGCGACTGCTTTGAAAGAAATGGAGAGTATGAGAATTCAATCTGTCATATTTGTAGTTTCGTGTGGAGAAAAATCAAACTTGTGAACCTACGGTTTAAGAACAACAACGGTTTAAGAACTTTGCCGACATCATAAAAAGAAATACGAAAGACATTTTGAATCGAAGAAATATAACATACAAGTTTGCAAGCGGAGACAAAAAAACCTAACGTAACCAGACTAAAGACGAATCGTTTGCCGCGTAGCGATCGCGGTTTAGTTGTCAAGGTGCTTGTGCGAATGCACGTCGCAATTTTTTTTATTTAGGATTTTTGATGGGGATTGATCGGCGACGACATACGTTTTATTATATTCAGATATTTGAATACTCGGATGTTTCAATACTTGAACTATCAAATCTTCAGGAATAATAATAGTAATAATAATAAACTAATAATAATTATTATTATCTCTAAAAATATCTTAGAAGATTAAAAGCTAGGAGCCAATTATCGCTCAGGTCATACCATTACAAGCAGAAACGTGACATTTGGAAAGAATATTTCGGTTTGGTTTAGTGTTGTTCACGAGAAGAGGAATTTCTAATCTTGTTTCTAAAACAAACAAAATAACATGAGAATTAACATTTTACATTCGAGACGGGACGAGGCTAACTCAAAATTTTCGTCTCGCTTAGGAGATGAGAATCGAGACGAGACGAAAAGTATCGTAAACATTTCCCGTTTTGTCTCGATTCTCGAAATAGTGTATGTCCATTCTTTAAGTAACAATTGCTCTGTAGACTGAATCTCATAGGCTATTTCGTTACATTGTATTTCAGAGCTCATTGAATTATGGTCTGTGTAGGTATTTTTGTAGCAAAGCTTTTATATTTACCTCTGCATATCCTAAAAATTAGTTTATTATATGCCTTACTGTTGCGTGATATTCAGTTATATTTATTACAGTTATTTTCCTTAAAACATACAGTAGAATACTGTCTACATGAAACTTCAATGGAAAGCTCGAGTTTAAAATTCGGGTAATTGCATAGGTGTGTCTTGAAGGTACGGAACCCTTTCCCCGAAATCTCTAGTTTTAAGTAAGTTTTGCCAAATTTTAGAGCAAGTATAAAACTTTTAACGCCATTATAATAATAATAATAATAATAATAATAATAATTATTATTATTATTATTATTATTATTATTATTATTATTATTATTATTATTATTATACCAACACTGTATATAATCTTTAAAAGATATGCGGTTTGTATCTAAATTCTAAAAGGTAATTGACTGTCGATCTCGGTCGTCGAGAAGTCTTCAGGAGGCAAGAACATCGGCCACGTTCTGGGTTTGAGTTCCGAAAGAGCAAGTATTCGGGCTCGAGCCAAAAATTGTTCAAAGTTATAGGCTTCAGCCAAACATGTTCAAAACAGCTGGGATCGGGTTCAGGCTCCTCAACGGCTCGGCTTACAGCTCATTCACTATCGAAGCGAACCGAAAAGTGAGCCGACCCAACAGCTCACCCAACCGAGCCAATTTGAGCCATCGGCTTAGTTGAGCTGAGTCGAACCATGCCAATGGACTAGTTTCAACTTAGCTGGCTCGAACCGGTTCACATGAGCCGAGTAGGTGACCAATCCCAACCGAGAAAGCTCTAGCCGTCGACTCAGTTAAGCTGAGCCGATGGCTCGTTCCAACTGGGCCGGCTCAGGTCATCGGCTCAAGCTGGTTGATATCGCTACCCGGGTTAGTCTTCTGCTCGGGCTCAAGAATAAGACCGTGCAGGTCTCAGCCTTGATTGTAAGAACTACAATATATACTTATATTGGTGATTACGAAATTTGAGGCTGTCTCGTAATAATAATAAAATAAAACCTCTTGCCTTCTCGTTATCTAGACAAGACGAGATACACTAAAATTGCTTCACGAGATGCACTAAAATTACGAGACGAGATTCACCCCTGTCATGCGCAACACTAAAAGTATTCCACGTTACTGGTTACATTTCTCATGGCTTTTACATTCCAGTCTAATCAGGCCATTATTTCAAAACGAGTTAAAACGAGCTGAACGAGTGAGCGAGCCATTATCAAACAAGACTCAACTCGAAACTCGACCTCGAAAACAGCGACTTGGCTCGGAACTCAACTCAAGAAAATTACCTCTAACTCGACTCGAATTGAACTCGAGTCGTGTCGAATTCGTATTTGAATTTTATGTTTCCACTTACAAATTTCTACTCTTTTTTCTCCCTTTACCTGCTGTTTCTGGATTTCTCTACCGGTGTCGATTTTTCTCCAAATTCCGGAATGTTAACGAAATCAGAAATTTCTAATTCCGAATTCCGGAATTATTCCAAAATTGGAATTTTCAGAATTCCGGAATTTGTCTGGTTTTACTTTCGGGAGTACGGAAAGTAATAATTCCGGAATTGGCTATCCCTAGCTTATACACAACCTTTCAGAACTAAGCTAGTAGCTGTCTACAAAGAAACAAGTAATGCAAAGCATTTTGTATCCTGCAATACGTCATGTATTAAAATCCGACAGGAGTTTCAGTATCTAACCAGAAATTGCATGTATCTAGCTACTGGAAGCTAAGGTATGTAGAATTATATTGTGTCTTATCTGTTTGTGTCTTATACGACCCTGCAAACCACTGAATATCTAAACGGCTTTCGTTAAATCCAAGTTGTAGTACTCACAGTTACATCCATTTGTGTCTATATGATCGTGTTACTAAAGCTTACTAAATGATAGCGTTAGTAAATCTTTCTCTGCTCTCCCGTAAAGTTGTGATACGATATTCTACAGGATACAGAACCAATTATCAATTTAACCAAGTTGTTGTATTACTTTACTACACATCTGATTCCGCCTCTGTCAATTCTGGTCGATCTTGTTGACACAACATATTTGCTTTTTTATACCCATTTCTTCGTTTACTGAACTAAACAGTAAATATTCTGAAATATACTACTGCGCATGCCTCGTAGATAAATATTTCTGATGCCAATAGTTTCCGTTTTGTCCAAGGAATGTTCTTATTCTTATTCCCAGCATGGCCCTTTTATTACATTATATGAAGAGCATGTAGGTCTTAAATACCTCATGTACTACATAGAATGTAGGTTTAACTCTTCCAGCAAAGAAGGAACATGTGATCATAGTATACAACCCACAGAAGTGATAGCTGGCAATACAGTTGTGGTAATCCCTAACAACACAGGGGGTGAGCGGTGTCCTCCTCGCTGGTCTAGTGGCTAGCACATGAGCCTATGGTGTATGGTATCCTATGGTGACTGGCTTTTCGCGCCGTCCATGCGAGTTCCAATGTGTAATTTCATATGATCACTAACAATCACCTTGTTCCGATACGAAAATAACCCTCCTCCTGCAAAAAAAAAAAAAAAAAAAAAAAACTGACCGTAGGGGAAGGGCGTGAACCTTCTTTAGGCGATTAATCGGGTTTAATATTTCAATAAGAGAGGATAAGTCCCTGCATACAAATATTTCAGTCAAAGAGGAAAAGTTACTCAAACTTTCTGAACACCTATTTATGGGCGAAATTTGGTTCCCTTGGAACTTTTTAAGAGTTTAAAGAGCCGCCATTTTGAACATTTTCATCTGATTATTCTGTTTAACGAACTCATCAAGATATTTCAACAATTAATGTTTGTGCCAAGTTTCGTTTCAATCCGCTGAAAATTAGGGTGGTTATGGCATTCACAAGTATATATACAGATAGATAGATAAATAGACACACAGAGGGAGAGAGAAAAAATGTTTTGCTTCCTTCTCCCTTCTCGCACCTGTGCTGCGTGAGAACTAAGCCGGGCCTCTTTGCAAAATGTATTGACGAGCCTAACCTAAACACAAGCCTCTTACTTGCTAACGTAGAAACGGGGTCGAGAAGTGTAAGACATGTAGAAATTGTATTTTAATAACCAAGAGTATGGATTCGAATTCCTCCACTTGCATGTTTTTCTTTTTACTTTTTGCAGCTACGTCGAAACGTTCGATTTTTATTCTTTACTAATTGCAAATGGCGTTTACATTCAAAATAAGAGGAATTTTGGTGGCATTTGTTGGAATATTCTTCTCTTTCGAAATGAAGAAAAGAATAAAAGCAATACGCAAAGACAAGAAGTATTATCAGTACTAAACATTACCAATAATAATTGCTACGAATTGCTCTTTTACCATCTCTCATGAGCTGTGTGTATTATTAACAAAAATTTTTAAAAACGTGCTTGACGGCGATTCGAACTCGCATCCTTTGCATTTGTAAGCCAGCACCTTAACCACTATACCAAGATCAGTGCGTGTTGAATGTTTAGTTGTCGGCGTATTTGTTGTATTTGTGTTTTATGTTCCCACTTCGATAATTCTTTCTCTTTTTTCTCCGTTTAACAGCTGTTTCTGATTTTCTCTTTCTGTGTCGTACTTTATTTACGTTATGCACTATTTGTATTTTCAGGTTGTGTCCCTCTGCAATGCCTTATTCAGATTAAACTTTTCTTTTTGTCCCTCAGTAAACATTTGATTGATTTAATTCTCATACTCTCCACAGATGGAGCGCAGGAATGCCAGACTCGAAAAATAGATATACATTTACTTTTCTGACAGATAATACATAACAATGTATTTTCAGAAAAAAAATTCAGATCTCTACGTCAACCCAGGCCTAGGCCAGAGGGGCAAAATGTTTTGGTTGGATTTGCAAAAATACTTCCGAGTTTTTTCCTAATTATCTGGTTTAGGTGTATGATACGGACATGTGAGTGATACCATTGGAAAGGGCTTCTGAAGAAAATGACGTTTGAACCATGACTCTATGCTAAATAGGAATGACTCAGTACATTTTTTTAAAAATATTTTATACCTAGGTATATATAGAGGAAGTTCGGGTATTATGGAATACCATTTTTGTTTCGCTTGTAACTCAGTTAATAATTGCACATTGAAACAAAAAGGAAAACAAGTATAGGCCTTACATATTTGGCTTTATTTATGCATATCTTGATAAAGAAGTTTCGTTACAGGGGTGGGTAAAATGTATAATTTGTAAAGAAACAACTTTGGAGGGTAATATGAAATAGTCGGGTAATATGGAATACAAATGCTATATAAAAAAGAAAAAAGTTTTCTGTTGAACACATAATGAATATAGTGACAATATATGAAAATTCTGAACACCAAGCCATAACTGATTGTGATTACTTGCAAAAGTCATAAATATAATGCTCTGCTTCAGGATCGGCACAGTCATTGAGTGCTCACATTAAACATGATGAACGCTGGACCCAAGCTCACCCCTTGTATCATCAGACAATTTGCTGTAATAAAAAATACACTTAGCATTGTTGTCATCATAAATGTATGTTTAATTGCCCAATACCGATAGATATTTTTTCGGAGTACCATACGGAATACGGAATACCATGCTCTTCTTGCGGGTATTCCATATTGCCCTCCACGCCAGCTTGGAAACGAAAGAGCTGTTAAACGCATTCGAAGGCGTATATAAAAATGGCGCTTATCAAACTACCGAATTGTTGTTCTATTACATTTCAATAGGAAAATACAGGTAGTAAACCACTTACCTGTAAAAGTATTCCTGAATAAGAAATCAGATTTTCACGTCTACCAACACAACGAATGTCACAATCATATGAAGACTGACTGTAGAGCATCATGGGGACGTGAGGTAGTAGTTTCTTTCCTCTCCGCTTGGAAGCAACACATCACAGGCGAGCTAATAAGGTATTACATATTATCCGACTATTCCATAATACCCGAACTTCCTCTATTTATATACATATATGAAAAGATGGGTCACCTTCAGACTTTCAAAAATTTCTTCCGACCTGTTTTCAAGATACAAGAACGAAATTTTGCGCACATATTATGTATAAAACAAGTTTTTTTAAAGATTCAGATCCCTACGTGAACCCAGGCCCGGGCCAGAGGGGCACAAAAATTTCGTTTTTTTTTTCGAAAAATCTCGTTTTTTTCTTTCTTTAATTTTCTTATTTCTCGTGTATAATGCGGGCAAGAGAGTGGTACCATCGGAAAGTATATCTATTCTGAGAAAAACAAGGTATGAACCACGATCCTGCGATAAATAGTAAGGAAGCAGTAGCTGTTTGAGTGAAAGTCTAAAATTTACCTCAAAAAGTGGAAATCCTAAACAGGTTAAACGACGATTTGAAAACGGTGTTTTTTTATCAAATAAGAAGGCTGTTCCTAATATTGAATTAAAGGCACGACGTAATTTACGACAGAAATTCTTGCTCCTCTTTGGTAATTCTTCCTGAATGGATTATATTGGGGGGGCGAGGACCCCACCTTTAAATATTGGGGAGGGGAGCAAAAGTGCCCTGCCCCCCCAAAGTCGGCGCCTATGCTGCTATTCACTGATGAAAGACTACCTCGTAAAAGTAGGAAATCACTAATGGTTTAAATGATTTTTCAGAAACGAATTCTTTAAATATATGTGTGCCGGGTTATATTCAACCTACACGAATCGAACTATTTATGGCAATGTAGAATATTTAATTTGAACACTTATAAATACATTATTTAAAATCATGGATATAAAACCATGCAAAATATTTTCGCAAACTGGTATGGTTTTCTATTAGTTTTTGAAAACTAATTGTTGCAGTTTTCTATGAATTAATACGAAATGAATGATAAATGGTTTTATGAAATTTCAAACGAAGGAAGGAGAAGATTTATACAATTTGCACATAGGCATATAAAAGACCCCTATCCACAAAATGGCTGCCGTGTCATTACTCGTATAATCCATATACTCTGCACAGTTTCAGTGGGAAGAACAGCTGAAACCTCTTATACTATATTATTAGTCTATGTTTAAAAACCCGTAATTTGAATTTGTTGTTTGCCGTTCATAGATTGGTTCACAGATGCTTCTGGGCGTTCATTGTTTTGTGTAGGTTATTTTATATACCGTGGTTTTGTGTGTTTGCATAGCAGTAACAATTACTATTCGTCGTAACGTATGTAGTAATCCTATTTACCATTGTTGCTGTTGTCTTAATGAAAATTAAGAATAAGCAATTATCTTCAGAAACAAATATAAATAGTTTACCTGTGAGAATGCAATAGTTGAATGAAAAACGGAACAAACAAACGAAGCTAGTTGTATTTTGTTAAAATTCTTAATTTATGTGTCGCAAATACGGTTACAATGAAGATTATAAGCTATTTGTTCATTCTTTACCTTTTACCACCTTCAGGTAAGTGATCAGATAAAGATAACTGATTTTTTAAAACCTTTTTTTACCATTACTGTTTTGCTACATTTTTCTTTGAACTCATAGGAAAAAATCAGGTGGAAATCGAGTATAGCTAGTAAATAAAAGTGGAAATACCACAGTTAAAGTAAGTGAGTGCATATGAAAGAGGACTGTCCAAGATATTTATTTCAACTGGAGGAGCATTTCTGCATAATGTAGGAAATTAGTATTTTATGTTTACGAATGTAAAGTTGTGTGTCAAACCATGACAAGTCTTATACTATGGTTGAGATGAGTGAGTGCATTTGAAAGAGATCCATGTAACATTAATTTCGACTAAAGTCTAGAGTTGTCCCTTTAGTTTCCTAAAACCTACAAAAAAGCAGTAAAAACATTAAAAGGTGCGGCTTGTGTATAGCCCGCTCCTCCCAGTTCGTTGTCACCGGAACAGGAACAATCACTACTACTACTACTACTGTTACTACTACTACTACTGCTGCTGCTGCTACTACTAGTACTACTACTGTACTACTACTACTACTACTGCTACTACTACTACTTATATCGAGAACAGAACCCAACCAACCACTGCGGGGCTTCTAACCTATTCCTACTACTAACACTACTACTACTACTATTGCTACTACCACTACTGCCACTACTACTACTACTACTACTTCCGCTGCTGCTACTACTATTACTACTTATACTAAATCTTCCTTACCACAAGATTTACATCTTGAATCTTTATAACATGCAATTTCGATTCATTATGCACTAATATGAATCGTTAGAATCACTATGATTCGTTAAAAATCACTGGGGGGAGCGGCTGTACACAATCCAAAGATGCAATAGGAGTAGTAGTAGCAGTAGGAATAAGGGTAGGAGTAGTAGTAGTAGTAGGAACGGGTTAGAAGCCCCTCAGGGGATCGTTGCGTTCTGTTCTCGACACAAAATGGGCATGCTGCTGAATCATGAAATCTTCCGCCTCTTGCAAATAGTACCAACTTCCACACAACTATCCTCGTATTAAACATAACTTTACTACCAAACTTACACACCTAAACATCACATAAGAACTCCAAATCATAATTTCTTACCTCATTTCGCCTATAAATTTTCCTATTTCTTTTTTAAAATAAAAAAACGGAGGGGCAACTCTAAACTTAACCCTTAATTTCCTCCCGGAGAGTGTTTGTGCACAAAGTGGGAAACGTGCATTTTATGTTTACAAGTGACAAATCCTGACAAGTGCTCTAACCTATAAAAGTGCGCATGGCCACCTGCTGTGTTCCTAACCTGACTCAATTTGGTAGCATTCGTGCACTTTAGTGGCCATTTAAAACGGGTTGGTTGATGTTTTCCGCACTGGTTAGTTTTTTGCACGATAGGTTTTATTGCATTTTTCTGGACTAATAATTGTAGCCGTAAAGGATCACATTATTTTGGACGCATATTGTAAATCTATGAAATTATTTAGACATATGCTAATTAAAGGAGTATGTTCAGTATAAATGGTCCAGAAGCACGTAAAAACACAAAATTTACAGGAGAAATGAATGATGCAAGTACTTAGACGTAACAGAACGTAACCAAATCTAACCTAACCTAACTTAAAGTAACCTAAGCTAACCAGAACTAACCTAATATTAGTAGAAATAAGCGAAATTCTATCATTTTTTGGAAAATTATGCTGGACCCATATACTAATATAACATAAACTAACCGAACCTAACCTAAACTTACGTAAACTACCCTAAACTAACCTAATGTGAACAGAAATTACCAAAATTGTAACGTTTTAGAGAAAAGAGCTGGACCCCTTCTGCTAAACATAGGCCTAATTATATAACAGTGCAAAATGTCTTAGGTAAGGGCGCCGGTTCTGGGCCCTCTAATGCTCTTGTAGGTCCGTCATGTATTTTATGAATAGACTTCTATCGATTTTTATATGTATTTTTATTGTTATATGTACTTTTTATGAATATACAATATTTGGCATAATTTGAATCCAATTTGTCTTAAAATCCTCATATATGCCTTCTTAGACCATTGTCTGCAACCAAACACACATCTGAATTCTCCTTCTCCAAAGTTACAGAGAAACTATTGCCCTAAGAGCACAAAAATTGAAGTAAAATATATATTTTTAAAATTTGATGGCTATTCTTACTGTGCACGAAAAATCATTAGGAACACAGCATACAAAGGAAAGAATTCTTACTACAGGGTGGTCCGCAAGTGGTTGTACCCCTTTTAGTTTCAACAGTGTAGTGTTAGTTATGGTAGAATGTCTATACCCAGTTACCTTGAAGTCTTAAAGAGTCATAAACATCGGTATGATCACCATCCATGTCGTAATATAAGTTTAGTTGAATCCTGCGCCAAGTTTTCGCACATGTTTTACGGAGATACTCCTGAGTCACGAAGGTGAAGGCGTGTTCCACAGCTGTGTTATATCGAGTATTTCTTACTTGTTGCTTTGTGAAGCCGAAGAGAGCATTGTATGGTGTCTGAGATCGGGTCTTCTTGGAGGGCAGACAAAGGGAGCTGGTGAAGATGCACAACCTCTTCCAATCCAGTTTTAATTACTCCCTCACTGCAAACCAAGCAGAAAACAAATGAACATGGATAGCAATGTTGCCAGACAATGCTAAGCAATGTTACTAAACAAATTTGGGTAAGACCTAAAACCGTCAGAAAACACAAATTAGGGGTACGCCCTCTTTCGGACAACGCTGTAGACTGGAAATGCTTTAAAATGATATGTTCCGTACTGCAAGGAATCTCTTAACTTTCCTTTGTGTATGAATGCGGGATCACGAAATGGAACTTTAGTTGTGGATTCCGGAAATATTTTTTCTGCTAGTCTATTAATGTTTAGTTATTTGATTTTTGGAAAGATATTGCTACTTTTACTTCTAGTTTTTTTCATATATGGTAGAAACTTTACATTCTGAGAAATCTAGTTTCTCACAGCACCAAGATTAAACCTTAAGTGTTAGATCTTCAAGTTGAAAAGTGTCGGGTATGAGGGCTTTTATACTTAAATATGCTGAATTCAAGTGCATTTCTAAATGCTTCACGATGCTGATTGCACTATATGACGCCATTTTGTTCATCATTGGTTATCGAATAATTTATTTGCTTGTTCGCGTGTCTTTCCAGTGGGGAGGTTATAAAAGACATGAACCTATAATATTAAACTTTTAAAATTCTATCGTATATTTTTATATGATAGGGCAGTATCTTCATTATTCGACTAACTAAAAAAGCACTACTACAGCATTTTTACTTCATTTTTATTGTTTTTTCAAGCCTAGAGGCATTGTAGAACACGTTACGTATGCTTTCACGCCTTTCTGCTAAGACAAAAGGTCGAGGCTGCCGAGAAAGACAGGCTATAGCACAACGCAAAACATGAGTGTGACATCATCAACTTAGTCGGACTCATTTTTCTAGGTGAATAGTGGAATTTTAACTGTAGTTCCTTTTTTCCACTACAGGTTAATTTCAAAATTTCTTAATGTAACAGCAGTAATAGCATGTTTATGAGAATTCTATTTAGAATCAAAATGATTTCAAGCAATAATCTAACACATACATAAGCATTCCCTTTTATTTTATGCATGTTGTTATACGAGCGAAGCGATTTAACACACAGGGAATATTTGGGTCAAATTATAGATCTCTTTATCATTTCCAGTCTGTAGGTAGAAACCAACTTAAGGTAACAAACCTAACAAAATAATTAATATATCAGCTGTGAGTGCCCTTATTGCTTAGACCTTCAGTGCCTTTATTACTTCGGGTGGCGAAAAGGATGTAAAATATTACAGGAAAGATAGAATACATTTATACCAGAAAGTTAGTGAAATATGAAATGAAGTAGCTAATTTAACGTCTTACGTTTATCACCGAGGTTAAGGGAGACAGTGATGATGAGAAATGAACGAATTGGTTAATGAAGAAAGTGGGAGGAAACGATAGGACCTCGAGTCACCAGAAAATTCTCTTGGCCTGAGCTGGGATACAATCATGGACCCCACGCACTAGAGAGTAGAACTTTAAGCACTAAATAGTTTACCATCGCTTCTTACCTGCTTTCTACGAACGCACTCGCTTCTGTGCCCATCAATTTCACTCTGCCCTGCTGCGGATTACATACAATTCTTTGTTATAGTGGTAACCAGGCATAGGTTATTGCTTGTTTTCTGGATGGGCAAATTAGTTTCCACACTCATAATGAATGTGCGCGCAATTGTTTGGGCATGCGGCATAAGAAATTAAATTTGCAGAATCTCTTTGGGAGTGCTTCAGGCAAGAAAAATGAAGTAAAATTTATTGGTTCAATTCGATGAATTATTGTAAATCTGGACGTTTGACTATGAGAAAACAATCTTGCAATAACAGAAAATTCTGCCAACCATCGCGTATCAAGGTCCGTTGTACCTGTGAATTAAGGGTAAATTGATACAGAAAGTATCAAGAATCTTTGCACTCACTTATGTGCCAGTATATTTTAGAAGAGAAAGATAATACAATTACTCTTAATCATAATTATCTGGAATTTATTTATTTTTACATACCTCCCTCTTACTAAGTAACACATACATAGGCCTATTTAAAAAAACTCGTGAAATTATAATGTGGGAGGAGACGGGAGAGACTGAGAATATCCACGGACATGATCTTGTCCATCACAAACCTAGGCCACCGAGCTGGGATAGAGCCAGGAACCCCACGTACCAGAGAGCAAAAATTTAAGTTAAAAATGAGTTTAAATAAAATAGTCAAAAAATTTTTAAAAAACCTTGTTAATTTAACTAATGACACACACACTAAACCAGTCTTGGGAAGTAACGTAACGCAAGTAACGCGTTACTTTTTAAGTAACGTTTCCTAGTAACGTGCTACAGTTTTCCAAAGTAACTGTAACGGTAACGCGTTACAAATTTTTAAGTAACGTACCTAGTTTGCGTTACTTTTTTCGCGTTACATTTCGGATAAGTAACTACAATATATGTACATTTTTTTTCGGAAACAAATATTTCGTTCCTGTAACTACGAGCATGAACTACGTATGTCAGTGACCAACAGTCATTGACACACAGAGAAACAGATAAGTTCGTAGTGCCACTTGCTGTTTTTGGAAGATGAGGACAGCCTCAGGGAAATCACGTGTACTGATTGCAAGCACCTGGAAGATTTTGTCGTAGATTTTGACAGCTCCAAATCAATATACTCAGTGAGTGAACTAGGAGTGCAATGATACCGGTAGTCTCTTGTACTTTGATTGGTGTTGTTTTTATAAAGATAGAGAACGAAAATATTTTACCGTTCGAACATTTGAAAGAATACTTTTTTCTTAAGAGCTGAGGATGATGGTGGACAATGTTTAAAAGTAAAGTGTCTGAAGTGCCCCGGCGGAAAATATCAACAACTAGGGTGCCATAATTAACGATATACAATAAGGGGTTAATATGAATAAACTGTTCTGATGAGCAGGCCGACTTTATTACTAGAAAATAGTCTGCTGATGGTATGTACTATTGGAGTTCTTTCAGATCAGTTTCCTTATTCTAGAGTCCCGTTGATTATAGTTTGAAACTAGCTTTAAAAAGCATGTATCGATTTTAGAGTTACTGGCAAGTTTTGAATCTCCCCCAGTTAATGTGTTCTCATTTTATTAGTTGTAGTGTAATGTTTCTCTATATTCTGTATTTTTAATTAACATAACAACATTATTATTATTAGTTTAGCACAATAATAATAAGCAACCATTTTTTCTAACGCATGAGGATGAGCACGAGTCAAGATTAAACTCGACTCGACTCGAATTCAAGTCGAGTTTTGAGTCAAGTCAAAGGTAATATTCTCGAGTCAAGTTCCGAGCCGATTCAGTTTTTCGCGTCGAGTTTCGAGTCCAGTCGAGTTTGATAAATGGCTCGTTTGTTTTAACTCGTCTTGAAATCATGGCCTGATTACAGTGAAAAACGAAAGCCATAAGAAGCCATAAGAAGCTAAGCAGTAATATGGAATACTTTTAGTGTTTGTCACGAAAGGGGACACTGCTCGTATAACCGCCACCAGGTTATAGAAGTATTTTTTGTGGACGCTCTGTATATTTCGTAAAGACAGTGACTATTTTCTCGATTTATACTTTATTCTGCGACGCATGTAAGTTCTTTTTTCAGTGGGAATTGCTTCATTCCCACACAACTGGACAAAGAAGTCTTTCATTGCTTTTTCATATATATATTTAAGACATTGCTTCTAGTGAGAAAATTTCATTGAGCTACGAAGCTGCTTAGTGTTCCTCCCTGACTTATTATATGCACAGATATATTCTATAGTGGGTATTATATACTCGAAACTACATACCGGATTTGCCTCGACTCGACTCGAAACTCGACCCCAATTCGAGTCGAGTTGGAGGAAATTTTTCGAGCCGAGTTCTCGGGTCAAGCTCAAAGATGTATGTTTCTAGTCGAATTGAGTTTCAAAGAAAGCTCGCTCAAATTCGCTCGTACCCATCCCTACGAGTAACGTAGTATGACATTTTATCAATGTTACATTATATGAAAATGTTCATATGACAAGTAAAAAATTGTCCCTGCAATTATATAAAGCGATTCAGAAGTGCAATAATAATAATAATAATAATAATAATAATAATAATAATAATAATAATAATAATAATAATAATAATAATAATAATAATAATAATAATAATAATAATAATAATAGCGGTAGTAATAGTAGTACTGAAAATTGAAGTAATATATATATATATTTTTTTACATATTTAAAGTTTCGGATCTAAAGTAACGCGTTACTTTTTGGGGCAAGTAACGCTTTATATTTTAAGAAAAAGTAAAGTAATTTGTAACGCGTTACACTTTTACAAGTAACGTACCCAACACTGCACTAAACAGAAGTGATAGATGTACAACATGCAAGCAATGGTATAGATTAAGAGTAAGGATGAATTCACCATGTCAGAAACTGAGTTATAAACATATACGGTATTCTGTTCCACTCATCTTTTGCATGATACTTTTCTATAGGTTAAGGAATCTTACAGAAGTTATAAAAGACGAGTTATTCTCATAAATGGAGTCTGAGTATAAGTAAATAATTTACGTTTCCGTCAAGTCTCGTGTCATGAATAACAATCGAGTAATACTAACAAATTTGGTGGATAAAAGTAATCAAAAAATACTTTCTTATTGCATGTTTTCTTAAATATGCCGTAAGAGATTCTGTATCTGAATTCACACCGCTGCTTAACGCCTTTCAAATAGCCTACGCATTTCCTGCGATTTTCCACCAGGTTTGCCCTGCCGTACCCGCAATTATAACAACTTGTACAAGTTAACCCAATGGCATCGAGTAACGGGTTGAGACTGCTAAAATATGCATTATAAACATAACTCATGCACAAAAACTATTTTCTTATTCACTTGATTTATTTAATAACTTACTATGCATTAACGTGCACAATTATGCTTTATGTAAAAAAAATATTACATGCTAGGAACTAATTTTTATTAAGAAACATGTGCATATATAGACATTATCCATGGTGAAGCTACAGAGTATTCGGGCAATACTCAATTTACGGGAACTGTTAGTAGATAAAAGAAAGCACCAAGTAAAATTTTTATGGTTTGGAAAACAATATGCAATTCCTGAAAACAATGAAAAAGAAACTGAAATTATCGTGATAAAATTTGTACTTAGATGCACCCGGCAACACTGCTATTCATCACTATGGGGCTAGTGATGGGTAAATTCCCAGGAAGATATTTTTCGGGAATGTTCCCGGGAAGATTCCCAAAATGGGAATTTATCCGGGAATTTATGTTTAATCAGAAAGAAAATTGCATTCTATTACTATATTATGATTTTAAAGTTGAATTAATTTTTATATCACAGCATATGATCACTGTTATCGGCAGAGGATTCTTTAAAATGTATATTCTGAACGGTACTATGTTACTTTATTAACACTTTATTATATTTAGAGAGTACGTATAAATGTATATTTATTTACAATATGTTCTATCAATTAAATATGTGCGAAAAAAATTATATAGTAACAGTTTAAATTTATATGTAGGCCTAAGTGTATTTGCTCAACATGACTCTATTACTGATATTATAAACACATTAAATTTATAGATGTTATAAACCAATTAGATGGATAAATGCTAGAAGATACATGTCTCAACAATTTATCAACATTTGCGCATACATATTTATGCTCACAAAATTTGCAAGATACTTACTTATCTTTATATTTTAGCAAGTAACATTGCCATACACGACCTTTCATTCTACCTATTTCTTGAAATTCCATACGTTAATTCACATGTAAAGGAAGTCCGAGTACATCTTCAGAAATTCGAGTCAGAGAGAGGAGACAGACCGACGTCTATTACTAATGGTGGTTTTGGGTTTATTAATAGTACTTCATCTATATTTCTACATAATTCTAAATTACTTTACCAAATGGTTCCTTTTCATCATTTGTAAATTAGTTCTTTGCTAATTTTGCCTGTTCTTTAGCACAGGGGGCCAACTTTTGCACCTACTTTTTTGCGATATTCTATTCCGATGCGGTTGTTTTATGCTTTCATACGTTAAATTACGTTACCAGCATTAAATTCAGACAGCATTGCGGAGCGAGCGTTAGCGAATGAAGACGGGTTAGATTAGGGTGACCAAATCGTCAACTAGGAAAAAGGGGACACCTTTTAATTCTGGATGAATTGTTCCCCTAAATATATTTTTGCCTTTCCGTTCCCTATCTCTCTCTTTCTCTCTGTATCCCCCACAAAAAGAGTAAATTTACACTTTTTAGTTTTAAAACCTATTTAAAAGGTTCTGGAATTAATTAAATAACAAGTATCTATCAGCAACTAAAAAATGAAATATTTAAAAAAAACATTATTAAAAATATATGAGCGCTCAAATCTGTCACCGACAGGATTTACATTACTCTCAGCATCGGATTCCAACTCCTTTTATTTGCATTTTGTTACTTTTAAACATTATTTCACTTAAAATTGATTTTCTTTTTACTTTTACTTTTATATTTCTATACCTTTGTTACCCTTTCGTAGTATGTTACATCTTAGTCAAATCACGGAAACACTGATGACAGCGCCTCAATGCGCCCAAACAGAGAGTAAAAACAGGTTACATTGTTCTTCATAAGACTTTCAGCCCCATGCACTGTCGTCTGTGGAGTGGGGAGGCCTAGGAGGAAAAACAGTGCAGCCACCACATCCAATATCGCAAACGGCGTAATGACGTTGCTCAGTAATTCGACATACTCCAATATAATCACATAGCTTAGAAAAAATACTATAAATTAGGAAGTTTTGGCGATTCGAAAGTTTTTTTTTGTACCGAATGTATGTAAATACGAGACATTTTGGCGTCCCAGGAGAATTTTTCGGGACACCGGGAATGGTAGTGAAAAAACAGGACAATCCCGTTTTTACGGGACGGTTGGTCACCCTAGGTTGGAGCCCCGCATGGCACGTTGTTTTCTATCTTCGTTACCAAGAATTGACTTTTTTTCTCACATAAATCACTTCCACTTACCTTTCCGTTTCGTATAAATCCCCTACTGCCTTAATAAAAATATGTTCGATACTTTCTTGACTACTTGAACATCACTATCAACTCATTTCTTCCGTAAATCATCCTACTTTTTGCTAGTTTTGGCCTCCAATACTAAACAATTACCCTACTTTTTAGTGCAAATGGAAATGGAACTTTAAAAATCATATTATTACTTATATAAAGAACCGTCAAATAATTTTAAAGTTTTTAACCTCCAAATTCTTTAAAACCTAGAGGTAAATCATAATATATTAAAATAAAGTAATTACTCACATGGTTCTTATAATTTGGAGAATAAAGTAAAGAAATGAAAATAAATTCCTTCCCGGGAATTTATAGGCCAGGGAAAAAACCGGGAATATTCCCATTTTTAAATTCCTTCCCACCGGGAATATTCCCACTGCCCATCACTATTGGGCTATTTAAAGCAAGAGGTATACAAGAACAATTATCGAACTATTCAAGACCTGGAAACGAATATTCGCAGTGCCATTGAGAATATTAACACTTTTAATCTTAGTAAAGTTGCTGCCAACCTGGTGAAACGTGTGAACCAGTGTTTGAATCAAAAAAAGGAGACACGCCCAGCATCCGCTTTGGAGCTGGTAACTCATTTCTGATAGTAGCAGTGTTGCCGGGTGCAGTGGCGGCGTAAGGGGAGGCGAGCGGTGCCCTCGCCCCAGGCCCTACTTGTGGGAGGGCCCCGGACGGTAGGTAAAATATAATTACTAAACAACCATGTATAAGCTAAACAATAGCTTAGGGCTTCACTCTCTTGGGGATCCCAAAGAAATTTAAAGGAAAAAAGCTCAATGTAGGTGAAAAATAATAAATCAAACGTATCACTCTCTTGGAGGGCTCTACAAAAATTAAAGAAAAAGCTGAGTGTAAATGAAAAATAAGTAACATAAAAGATTCAC
Organism: Thermobia domestica; assembly: GCF_964235325.1. Taxonomy (NCBI): domain Eukaryota; kingdom Metazoa; phylum Arthropoda; class Insecta; order Zygentoma; family Lepismatidae; genus Thermobia; species Thermobia domestica. The sequence continues at coordinate 30,918,226 of NC_137458.1, forward strand.
TCTCTTGAGACCCTGAAGAAATTTAAACGAAAATATGTATGTGGATTAAAATATGAATAAAATAAAAGTTTCAGTCTGGTCAATATACTTAGCGAAATTTAAAGAAAAATCTGATGAGGAAACTGATTCAAGTGTGACATGAACTTGTGGAAGAGTTTATGCGCAAACAAAGTGTTTTTGTGTACAATTAAAGGCATTAGAGGGAAAAACCCTCGATCTCAAGCGTTCCGGAGATATAGAGGGCTAAGGGGAAGACTGGTGCTCCGATATTTTGCGAATTTTTGAATATGTACCGATAGTACAGGTAAAAGAGTCTTTCAAAAATGAAGAATTCCTTCATCCACGAAACTTCAGTAATACGTCGCCTTAGACATGAGGGTTACAAAACCAAGGAATCCATAAAAATTGTAGGGGAAGAATGTTTTGGAGGGGGAAAGCGAAAATAACATCAAGTCAAATAGGATGAAAAATGTAAAAAAAAAAAAAGAATCGTCGTGCGAACTTTCCAAACATTTATAATTTCTACAATTCGGATTCGAAAAAAAAAAAAAAGAAAATGACAGCCCTTTAAACTTTCCAAATAATTGTAATTTCCGCAATTATCAACCGATACCAATCAAAATTCGAACAAAAATGGGTGATTGTAATACCTTAGAAGATTAGGAATATCAGCATAAATCAACAATAAAGTTCCAAACTGTCGGCCGTTTGTAATTAAAAAGATCTACTTGTCTCTTTCAGCCCTGTGTCAAAATGTGAAATAGGATTGGTAATTTTCTGTCTAGCGATGCTCATTTAAATGAAATCATTGATGATCAACAAAATATAGTTTTGTTATGACAATTACTAACTTACTGCTATTCAGATATTGATTTTGAAAAACTGTTCCAGGAAGGAACGTGCATCTTTCTTAACGGTAAAAGTCAATTTTCAAATATATTCACTCGCAACATAGCCGAAAATCCACAAAACATCAGAGCACCAGCTTTTCCGTTACCCCTCTATCTCCGGAACGGTTGAGATTAAGGTTTTTCCCTCTAACGAAATTCACTCTTCACAAAAACACTTCAATTGCGCGTAAACTCATCCACATTTCGTGTCACACTTAAATCGGTTTCTTCCTGAGTGTAGATTAAAATATAATAAAAGAAAAGTCGAAGTATATTTTGTTGTTTACATCCAAAGGTTTTATGATACAAGTAATGGGGCCCCGTCTGATAGCTTGCTTCCTGAAACGGAGCAATGAAACGTTTGTATTCTTCTCCAGATCTACTCATAGATGTAATATGCCGCAAAAGCACGTAAAGTTTGGTTTGAAACGTGAAAGTCACGTAGTTTAAAAGCACGAGCTGTGAAGGCACTTTCTAATAAATTGGATGAAGTAATTGTTGTGTCTAAGAAGTGCATGACATTTCAACTGAAACGTTTGATATTCGAGGAGATGCAGGTCGTCTTCTTTCAAGCATCCAGTCACTTAACTTAATCGATTTACTGTATTTTTCGTCTGAAGTTCTCCCATATATTGATCGGATCCAAAAATGTCTTCAATCTCAGGATATGAGTTTCAATCAGGCTCTTAATCAGTTATAGAGCTGATTGATTCCATTGATACCTGGCAAGAGAAGAAGCAAAGGATGAACCTCTGACTGCACAGGCCGAAGTGAAGCGCTCCAAAATGAAATTCTAGATGAGATGAGACAACAAATGTATGACTGTTTTACTCATATGCGTGATTTGAACGACATATTTGAATTCCTGTGTTCTATCACCAACTTTGTGCAGCAACTAGATGATGAGAGCGAGGAAAGGCTTGTTGATCTGATTCTGGTTCTGGTTGTTTTGGTTTTGTTCTACCCGAATGACCTGTATGGCGTAAAAGTACTTCAGGGTTGTAAGGATATAATCCGTTCAATAAGGTTTGCTCAAAAAGATAAAGAACACCTTGACTTTTCCCCACAAGGCTTACTGAAATATGTATCTTCAATGGGGCTTGAAGCTTGCAAAAATGTAGCAATCGCTCTTCAGATTTTGATAACACTGCCCGTATCTGTCGCATCAGTGAAAGGTCATTCAGTAAAATGAAGCCGATAAAGTCATACGTGCACTCAAGAATGAGTCAAGAAAGACTCACAAATCTGTCCATTCTTTCTATCGAAAATGAAATAATATCTACTTTGGATTTTGATAGTGAGACTTTCGCAGCTACCAAAGCAAGGTAGGTAGCATTCTGAATGCTGGTGGAACACAGGCTAATATGGTAGTGGAACTATCGTGGAAAGTATTTCATGTTTCAACTTAATAAAATTACAAAAGTACCACAAGAATAATAAAAAGCCGTCAAGATCTGTCAATTGATTGGTGATGGGTGCTAATGGAAAATAGGATGGTACAACCTGTAGTAGAATTTTAATCCCCAATTATTCAAAATATTCAGAAATTTTAGTTATAATATAATCTAATACTTTGTTAATAAGCGATAATGGAAACAATGGTAACTGACAGAATTAGTATAATCAGAAAACAAGTATGAAATCTGGAAACAATAGTAAAAAAGACAAGCAGGAGAGAAACCATTCTAGTGCTTAACTATTCATTGATATTTCGGCAAAAGCAGTAAGACTAAATAAATCATATATTATCACTGGAGAGAAACCTAGTAAAAAATAAGTGAAGAAGACACACAGGAGAGAAATGTATTCTAGCCATTACTTACTGATAGTTCGATTTTTTTGTTTTTGAAAAAAGGTGTTTAAGTATGATCAGCAATGGAGAAAACCGAATGTTAAAGTGAATGGGGCTAAGTGTAGAAAGACTAATCAAATAAAACCTATATATATATATATATATATATATATATATATATATATATATATATATATATAGCATAAACTTGACATGTGAGAAACCATGAACAAACTTAACCAGTTTGTTTAAAAATGAATAAACAAAAATATGGAATGATAGTCCTGGCCCCCAGTTTTAGTCCTGGTCCACTGAATGCGGTTCTGAGCATTAAAAAATAGACAGGGATGCTAAATGGCATCCCAATTTATTTAATATATCCTAGAGTAAGAAGGTGTAAACACACACACCAGCAGGAAAGGGGAGGAGTAAACAGAAAGAATGATTATACAAATGAATGTCAAAAATAGAAATGTATAAATCATGATTGTTCGTGAAGGGGCCCCGCGCCCCAGATTGCTTTACTCTGCCACTGGACAGGTGCATGTAAGTAAACGTTTTATCGTGATAATTTCAAAGTTTGTGTTTCGTTGTTTTCGGGAATTGCATAATGTAGGTAGATCCTTAGCACACCTTTTCATCCACTGAAACATCAGCAATGTTGCCCATTCAGAGTGTTAATTTATAAAAAAAACTACGATTTCCCAAGTTCCCCCTTACAGAGGCCTCATCTGATTAGTTATCGGTGGAAATAAAAAAATATTTTTTCTACTCCGTAGTTTCCAAGCTACCTCAACTAAACAAACTGAAAATTAACGACAGAACGTCCATACGTATGAGTTATGAGTCAATTTACATGTTTTGTAAAAAAAAAAAAAAAAAATACACCTTCGATTACATCTGGCAACACTGTGTGGTTCCAAATGTACTTCAATCGTTTCTTCCTAGTTTAAAAATATATGCATGAATAAGGCTTCATTTGGGTATGACCATTATTCGTGTATTACTTCAGGTTCAAAATTTCTACTATCCCAAACTCCGGGCTGCATTCTATATTGGACACCCTGTAGAATATGTCATGCAATAGCAGTGGCACAAAGCGCACATTCTGTTTTGACTATTAGTTTCCCACGATCCATTTCTTTAATAAGATAAATGGAAACTTCGACATCAACTTCTTATCCAGATTCTACCCATAATTTATAGTGTACACATTCCATTCCATTTCCTTTCTAACTACATAACCCGATATGTAAGTTAGAATAGGGATCACATCTCTTGGTATTGGTTCTAATATGAAATCATGCTCAAGAGTATCAACGAACGCACGAATATCAGCTTCAACATCTTCAAAATTCTCAACTGGAAGAAGAGATTTTAATGGAATGGAAACATTACTGGAACTTAACATAAGTAGACTTTTAAAATGAAGCTTTCTTTCAGTCTCTAGAATTTGGACATAACTTATATAATAATTAGCACCACTCATTTGCCGGTAGTTCCCGAAACGTCCTTCAAGGTTGTCTGTTCGGAATTTTCCCAACAACAGGTAGTCAGTTTTGTAGTTATGAAATACATAGGGTATCATTGGCAAAAATGCGTCCGTCGTTGTAATTAAAGATTGAAAATTTTGTGTTGTTAGTGCATCAGCTATAGGAACAATCTGTCGCCAAGTTTTTAACCACGTGGATACAACGGTGCCGACTTTCCAACATTTATGTGGGTGCGTATCAACAGCGGGACGTGGTGTGTGTTTCCAGTGGAACCTCGATTTTGTTTTATTGATTTCCTTTCAGTTAAAATCTTTTATGAACAGTCATAAAGGACTGTGCTCGATTCTATTCACAATATAAACTGCAGTTCCATTATTCATTGTGGGGACTGCCTTTGACTAGGCCAGAGACAGGCGAGGAAGTGAGAGTGTATTACTTGGTTGCATTAGCGCAAACACATTTGAAACAAACAATTGTGTTTTAGAGGTTAGAAATTTTAACTTCCATCTTAATGTTTTAACTGCTTATTAGTTTTCGATAATGGTAAGTGAGAAATATGTATTTTCTTTGTTTCTTCAAATCTTGTGAATGTCACTTCTGTGGGAAAATCTGTATAAGATAGTTAACAATTAGAGGTGAGTTCACTTTGTACATGTTACATAAATAAAGATTTCGTTAGTAACCTGATAACATGTCATAACTCATCTGTCCTAAAAATATGCACAAAGGAAATTACTTTTGGGGTGAGTGCTTTTCTGTCTATTTTCTGAAAATTGTATTTTGTCAAAACGGTGGGTGGTGGTTAGTGCGAGCCTATAGTAGGAAAACTTACGTTGGCCCAATGATGGTTAAATGTATTGTTGGCCAACCAACTATTCATCTGACCTTCACGCAACATTACTAGAATTGACTGTTTTCTCATTCAAGAAATACGTTACTTTAGCGTTTGCTAAATGTCGCGGAACCGCTCTACGAAAAGCACTTTTTCCTCCACTCGGACACTTTGTTTTATCGTTGGGTAATGGTCGGTAACTCTATCATACTTGATGCTGGTAGACTGCGTCACTGCTCATGCGCAGTGCTTTACCACCATCTTGTATACCAATTACTAGCGAAAGGAGTGTGGTCTTAGAGCTGCAAATTATAACAATTCCTCACAAGAAGTCCCAGAAAAAGGAGTGGGGTCGAAGTGCTTTTTTTTTTTATAAAGTATAATCATACTATACAAAATAATTGTAGTCCGTTGTTTATGAAAACACAAGAGGCCATGCTTGTCGTGCGCGGAGTGTGCTAATGTAGAATGTGTTAACACTAATTAATATTGACATGATGAACACCCATTTTAAGAGAGTTGAGTTGATTTTGAGTTTAACGTCCCATTCAGCAGCTAGTCTATATGAAACGTGGACCTACTGATTAACGTGGAATCCGAACCACATGAGCTCCCGCCGGGAATTGAACCCGGATCTCCCACGCCAAAGGCGCATACGCTAACCGCTTAGCCACGAAGGAGCTCTCCATTTTAAGAGAGTAAAATTAGTAAAGGACATTAGTCACATTAGGTGAGCAACTTACACCCTTCACAATTTATGTTAACCACTTTCACAACTATATAATGACTACATATTTTCTCAGGGGGGGGGATTATTTCACGTGCAGACTTACACGATGGAGTGGACCTCAGATTTGCACTTTGCTAAAGCACTGCAGATGGTTCCATAGAAGTAAGAGATATTACATATATCTGGATTCAGTTTAAAGTGCCGATTGGCTTTGGCTACAATCAGGGCCGTGCCGTGGAAAACAAGCGCCCGGGGCGAGAATGTACGGCGATGCCCCCATACATATATTCCAAGCAATTTTTCCTATCTTTTTTCCCTTTTTCCCCCTTACTTTGGCGCCTGGGATCGTTGCCCCGCTCGCCCCCCAGGGCACGGCCCTGGCTACAATACATTGCTCCTGTGCATGCAAATTAGGATAGGTTAATTCAACTCTTCCATCTAAGTGTGACATAATGCTTTGTCTTTGTATAAATTTATTCGTTAGTAAAGATAGGCTTAACCACTTGAAAAAGGGAAAGTACTGCCAAAATGTACTGAAAACAACATGCTATTAACTTTAAAACATATGATCCTTGTATTTAAATTTTGGGCCAATTGCCAAACCCCCAACTAATTTCAGAAACTTTACCGGATAAATTGGACAATTTGTTTTGATTTTCAGAGAAACAGTGTGTATCATTAAGGTAATTTTTGTTTTGTAAGTAGTGAAATAGGCATTACTCGAGCAGGGATTTCTATCACATTTTGACACATTTCTAAGACATTTTGACACAATACTTTCACTGAAAATTCATTTCAATATGCTGTGTACTGACAGTAATTACTTATATTCAGAATGTGATAGATACTTGTATGTTTCATTCCTTCACAAAAATATTGCACATCGTGTTTTACCTATAAATTTTCTATTTGGTCTGCTCGAGTGAACCCGTACAATGTATGGTAGCTTATTAATTGCCTATTTATAATGTTTTCAGTGACATTGTATGCGGACACGGAAGGAACTGTGATATTTGGCGCAAAGGTGTACTTGTTGTGATTTAGTGTCGCAAGTATCGTTGATTTTTTAAACAACGAGTGTGCATTGTTCAAAGTTAGGCAAAGATACGGAGCACTGAGCACAACAGTTTGTAAAAAGTAGAAAGAGGTTAACAAAGCTTAACTTTACATAACCAACATGACGAACAGGCCTTCTACATAGTGGCGAAGGAAATTGTAGCACTTTTTAACGGTTTTTAACTGGTTAGTGCTTTCGGCAATTTATCCTATATTTTAAACTTAGTAGTATTATTACAATAAACTTAGGAAAACTTCGCCACTAGGTAGGAGCTCTTGTCGCCATGTTGGCTAAAAGAAATCAACAACACTGATTAACCTTTCTTTACTCGCGCCATATTTAGTAACATACGTACTCGCGCGTTTGCTTTTTTCCAACATCGACATTTTGAGATGCAAACAATATATTTGGTACATTTACTTGAAGTAATACACAGGTGTTTATATTATATATAAATTACATATAATTTTACAACATATGCTTTAATCCTGTAGAAAAATGAGTGTAATGAACATTATGTACATTATCTATTGCGAAAGAGAATTAAGTTTTAAAAATAACTGACACTAGTCTGAATATACATTACAGATAACCGTTTGTAAGTATAAGACTGTGTAATTTTTTCTGTCTGTTTCATATAATGGTGTACTTACTCATTTCCACCAATGTAGCATTCAACACACACCTTTTTGCTGTACTCTTTGCATACAAACCTCTGGCATTGGCCACATCTCATACTTGTTGTAGCATTCCTTGCGCGACCACATTGGAAACAATTTCCCATCGTTTTGCTCACACTACCAGGTATGTCCTGGACTTCATTCACAGCAGAACGGTACCTATCCAAAAACAATGAAATATCCTTGGGCAATGATGATAACTTACAAGGGAACCTTCCGAAAATGATAGTTGCAGTGAAAGATGTGACCTAAGTCAATTGAAAGAGTTGTAACAGAGATGAGCATTCCCAAAAAATTAGCTGCCCATAGCAATAGGTTCAAGAAATATAAGGGGTGGAAGTTCGGGAAACAGCAAGGTTAAACAAGGGGGAAAAGTGCAAAAAAAAAGGGGGGAATGGCAAAATACAATGCTGACAAGTGATGTATTGAAAGAGGCTTGCCACAATAGGGAACAAATGAAAGCCACCAGTGGTGTTAACAGTGTTGTCAACTGCAATGAAAAGTACATGTTTTGCAAAGAGCGCTATATGAAGTGACTGCAATATTCAGTGTCAACCTGTCATGTAGAACATAAGATATGACGTGTATAATCAGTGGTACAATCTAACAAAAGAAAATAGAAAAAAAATATAAGTACGAAAAATACGGAAAAGACGGAGTTGGCCATAATGCGCCACATTTGATCACGAGCTGTGCATATTAGAATGAACAAAACAAGAAAACACCAACTATGCAGGAAACCAACATACCTAGAGTCGAAAAGAAAAACGAGTTCCAAAGTTGGCAACACTGGCCATGAAAATCCAGACAATTCTAATATAGTTAGGCCACTCGCTTCACAAAAAGAAAATTCCGGCAACAGGCATCACTCGAAATGCATCAGTGCTGGAGTGATTGAGGCAATGTCAAGTCGGGGAACATGATATGGTTGGGTCGAGCCAACAACCGATAATAGAAGTAGTGAATATTATGTTATGGTTGGGTCGTATGTGGGAATATAAAGGGTGTCCTACCAAAGTTTGTGACCTGAAAAATTTGCGAAACGAACAAAAATGTGACGGATCCGGTTGTACAGGAATGTGCCAATGTCAGGGCGTGATAAAAGTCTGTGAGAAGCAAGTAACCCCAGCATCCCCATCATAGGGCCCCAGGAGCCAACTTCAAACTTTCAAATGGCAACAGGGACCGAGTGGTACCTCTTTTGATAGATCATGGAATGTGAAATAATATCTATAGGAAACATTTGCTATATGCAGCATGGTTTTCAAAATGGCCTCCACAAATATATGTTGTGTCTTAACATGTCATCGAACATTGTGATTTCAAATTGCTGCAAAGCGAAAAGAGATGTTGCAAATCCAATTGCACAGGAATGTACTCATGTCGAGGGCATAGAAAACGTTGTAAGAAGCAAGTCCCCCAGGGCCCCCATCATAAGGGTCGAGGGATCAACCGCAACATTTCAAATGGGAACAGGGGGCGGATGATATTTCTTTGGATAGATGCAACACCGCCTATAAGAAACATTTGCTATATGAAGCACGGGATGACCGCCAAAAATACCTGCTCGGTGACAAGAACAACGTTCATTTTTGGCGGTCATTTTGAAATCCCATATAGTAAATATTTCTGGTATGCCTTGTTACATATTCCAAGATTTATCGAAAGAAATATAACTCGACCGATGATGCCATTTGAAATTTTGAAGTTGGCCCCTGGGACCATATGATGGGGTACTTGGGGGCACTTGCGTCTCACAGACGTTTGTCGCCCGCTGACATGGGTACATTCCTGCACAACTGGATGTGTCACATTTTTTTTTTCGCTTTGAAACTATTTCAGTCGTAGAGTTAGGTATGACACTCTGGATATGTCATATAGGCGGTGATAGTACTGCAGACAGCAGCACAAGATGTTTCCTACGTCACTCCACTTGTGTTTAAAAGAGGATGATGAACAAGTAAGAACGATAAGATCACTGAGAGGGAGAAGATGTAAAAAAACGACAAATGTTTCCTTTCCACAAGTGTTTCCTCCCTGCAAACACTCGCAAGTCACTTGCTTTCCTGCAATTGATTGGTGAAGGTGGCTCATAACATGCTGCTAAAGGTAAGCATTAACCTCTGTACGAATGATCATGCTAAATTAGTAGTAAAGGGTAGTACAACAAAAACATTTGTGTTGATGAAATACGAGAAAACTGAACTTTGTGTAACATATGCATATAATCAATACAAGGAGTTTGGTAATTTCAATGTCAGCGTTTGGAGTTGAAACGAGGAAAGAAAAAAAAATAGGTGAATGCATATTATGTAAAGCGGAGTTCTTTCCAAGTTATGGGTGAGGAAAAGTGCAGAAAACTCAACTTTGAAGGATAAAAACACATAGATGTATGTGCAAGTAGTAGAAGGTAAAGGAACATTTCCCCAGAAGACCAAAGACTCTTTGTCAACTCTTCCGACTATTAAGGTTTTCCCAAATACAACCGCAAACATGCGGAAGAGTGATTTAAGCGTGTTTTATTCCAATGTGTTTTGGCCAAGTTTGGCAGAAAGAAACCTAACTGATGTGCTACTTGTTGATTCTTGGACAGCGAACAAAGACACCAACTTGCTCTACAAGCATGAACCATCCGGAGTGAATTTCAAAGTTGAGCTGATCCCTCCTGGTTGTACGGGTCTGATACAACCACTTGATGTTTATTTTTTTAGACCATACAAGAACATTGTATCCTACGTTACAGAGCTTGTGTTATCAGATACTTTAACATTGGTCCCGCGAGAATTTTCTGAAACTTCAAGCCTTAACACATTACCAGTTTACAGCACGTTTATTCAAGCCTTTGATTATGTTTGCTTTCTACAGGTGTGGATATGTGATAGAAAGACCACCAAAGGTTTCGACACCTCTAGAGTACTGTTTCGAGACATTCACAGGCGATCATTGTACCATGTTTGACGGATTGACAGTATTCTGCTGTTCTCACTGCAAATGTATCTTCTGTTTGGAACATTGTCTCATCGAACAATTACCCGTGCAATGTTGACGAGCATGCACAAATGATGCGAAGGCTAACGCCTGTTGCCGAAATTTTCTTTTTGTGAAGCGAGTAGCCTAACTATATTAGAATTGTCTGGATTTTCATGGCCAGTGTTGCCAACTTTGGAACTCGTTTTTCTTTTCGACTCTAGGTACGTCGGTTTCCTGCATAGTTGATGCTTTCTTATTTTGTTCATTCTAATATGCACAGCTCGTGATCAAATGTGACGCATTATGGCCAACTCCGTCTTTTCCGTATTTTTCGTACTTATGTTTTTTTTCTATTTTTTTGTTAGACTGTACCACTGATTATACACGTCATATCTTATGTTCTACATGACAGTTTGACACTGAATATTGCAGTCACTTCATATAGCGCTCTTTGCAAAACATGTACTTTTCATTGCAGTTGGCAACACTGTTAACACCACTGGTGGCTTTCATTTGTTCCCTATTGTGGCAAGCCTCTTTCTATACATCACTTGTCAGCATTGTATTTTGCCGTTCCCCCTTTTTTTTTCGGAATTTGCACTTTTCCCCCTTGTCCAACCTTGCTGTTTCCCGAACTTCCACCACTTATATTTCTTGAACCTATAATAATAATAATAATAATAATAAAGAATTTTATTGTCGTTAAGCTATACATAGCAATAGACAACGTCAAAATGCGATACAATATTGATACGTAAGTATAAATAAATAATGATATATAACTAAATTAATGATGAAATGACATTACAAAATAAATTAAAATAACAATATACATTTTAAATACAAGCTCAACACGAGATTACAAAATATAATACGTTACACTTCTATTGAACAATTAAAATACTCCTGTAATGAATAAAAGGGCGTTGCAACTAACCAATTGTATAACTTACTTTTAAATCTATCTATATGTTCATCTTTCAGTGATGCAGGCAACTTGTTATACAGTTTTATTCCAACTGTCTCATAACTGTTCAATGATTTGGACAATCGTTGATATGGGACATTTATGAATTTACTGCTTCTAGTATTATACGAGTGGATGTCTTGCCTGAGTTGTAAATTTTGGTGATTACTTTTTATATAGAGGAGTACTGTGTAAATGTATAGATTGATTATTGTCATAATTTTAAGATTGATAAACAAAGGTCTGCAATGAGCTAATTTGTCTACGTTTGAAATAATTCTGATGGCCTTTTTCTGTATTAAAAGAATGCTATTTACATGATAATTGTTACCCCAAAGTAATATACCATACAAAATTATACTTTGAAAAAAAGCAAAGTAAGCCGATCTGACATAACAGTTAGTTATCAGGAACATGATTTTTTAGTTGTTTTAGCAGATATATTACTCTTGAGAGTCTTCCAGAAATATAATTAATATGCTGTTCCCACGATAACTTGTTGTCAATATATATACCTAGGAACTTCACACATGTTGAGTTATTCTCAGCAGGCACTTCTTTTAGACTAAAAGTCATATGTTGAGTTTTATTCTCGTTAAGTAAAAAACCATTAGCCTTAAACCAAATCACAACCTGATCCCAAGTATTTTCAGTTATAGAATTAAGTCTACTAAGATCAGGACTAGTATTTAGGAAGGTCGTATCGTCAGCATATAGTATAGAGTAAGCAGATAAAAAGTAAGGTAGATCATTTATCATTAGTAAAAATAGAAGTGGCCCAAGTACTGAACCTTGGGGTACTCCGTATTTAACTGATGCAATACCAGATTTATTGTTATTTACAAAAACAATTTGTTTACGGTTTTCTAAGTAAGACTTGAATAATCTAAAACTTAAACCCTTGATACCGTAGTACTCTAATTTTTTAAGGAGAGTTGTGTGTTCAACACAATCAAAGGCTTTGCTTAAATCACAAAATGTTGCCTGAACAAAATCCTTGTTTTCAAACCCTCTAATAACCCTCTTTACCAACGAATCAATCGCTCCAACAGTAGATCTACCCTTTACAAAACCAAATTGTGAATCACTAATTAGGTTATACTTATCAAGATAATCACATAACTGCATATGTATCACAGTTTCAAGAATTTTTGAGAAGACTGGTACCAGAGAAATTGGTCGATAACTAGATGGACAATTCTCGGGTCCCTTTTTATATACAGGCACAACTCGTGATAATTTTAAAACTTCGGGGAAGATTCCCTGTGTTAGACATTGGTTAATGCAATGTGTAAGCGGCAGAACAATACAATCAATAACTTTTTTAATTAGATTACTCGACAATCCATAAACATCAACACTGTTTGAACACTTAAAGTTATTTACAATGTTGAGAACTACTTGGGGAGATATATTTCTGAATACAAAACTATCGTGTATAGGATTTACAGATTGTTCCATTAGATTGACTGCTGTTACATCAGGTTTGTCAATATTATTGTGTACTTCATCTACAGAATTTACGAAATAATTACTAAAATCTTCTGGATTGGGGTAAAGACAGTCCTGATTACTCTTAACTATAGAATTAATTACATTCCAAGCTTGTTTACACTTATTAACAGACGATTCGATTTTTGCCGAAGTATACTGCTTTCTCGCTTCATTAACAGCTTGCTTATATGTATTCCTAGCTTTCAGATAGACTGACCTAGTTACATCATTTTTCTCTCTCCTATATTTGTTTAAATGTAACATCACCTCACACTTCATTGAGTAAAGTTGAAAGGTATACCACGTGGAATTATTTTCTTTATGTGGCTTTTTAAGTAGGCTCCGATTAATTTTACAAATTCTTTGTGGGATGAAGATGTCAAAGTTATAGAGAAACAAATTCAAGAAGCGTTCAAACAGTGCATTAGAGTCATTGTAATTCGACAGCAATTGAAACCAATTCATGTTGCAGAGTGAACTCTTAAACTCAGATATTTTACCCTCAGTGATTGGCCTAGAGACAACTATTTTACATTCTGTGGACAAGATATCAACCTCCTTACTTAATAGTGCGTTATCCAATTTTACCCATACACAATCATGATCAGAAAAAGGAAATATTGATACATCACAATGAATTTGACATAAATTGAAATTTATAAATATGTTATCAAGACAAGCTAGACCTCTTGTTGGCTTCATATTTGTAATACCATAATTAAATTGCCTTAACAAATTTTTTAATTCAGCTACACTGTTCTTTGTTGTTGTTACGTCAAAATCAGAGTTTAGATCACCACCTATGACTATCTTAAAATTTCTAAAACTAGGCCTACTCAATAAGTTTAGCAGTTCCTCGAGCCTATCTAGAAAGACTATTGAATTACCGTTTGGGGATCTGTATAGTGATACGAAAACCAACTTAAGACAATTAATAATGATACCTGTGGCTTCGAAATCGATTTCAGTACATAGAAAGTCAAGGTCTAATTTCTTACACTTAAGTGAAAGCTTGTCTCTTACAAAAATAGCTACCCCACCGTGACCACGGTGATTCCTACAGAAACTATTAACAAGTACATAGTCATCTAATTTATTAAACACAATTTCATCCTCTTTGCACCAATGTTCACTTAAACCTAAGACATCTAAATTATTCTCATTCCCAAAGTCATTTAAAACTACATGTTTATTATTGATCCCTTGAACATTTAAATATCCCACTTTAAAATCAATAGCGTGACTTTGTTTTACATTATCCTGTTGTGCTATAACAGGCTTGCACATTTTTGGCTAAGTCTGCATCATTAAACTCTTTTGATCTAAAAAATTAGCATGAGCTAGAGGTATTGCATTACCTGAGGTAGTAGACTGTGAGATTATGAGCTGGACAAATTTATTACACATAAGGTGCTTCCCATTGCTGTTTAAATGTAGCCCATGTCTTGTGAAATGCGACCTATCTAGCGACTGCAAATCAACGTACTTTACATTTGGGAAAAACTATTTTATTTGCTATTTTACGATTGGTACAATTCAGTAGTATATTTACACATGAACTCTCTACCAGATCATGTCTGTATGGAATTCCCACTACAAACACATTAGTCTTTGTTAACGTACACAGCACCTCGTACAAGTTTCGCACTGCCCCCTGACCCTCATTCCTTGCCACATCATTTCCTTTCGCAATCACAATTAATGTATCTTTAATGGTCATGTTTTTGGAAAGCAATACACAATCTTTCAACACTTCGCTGGTTCCAGCCCCAGGCTTCGTAATGCAGCTCACATCATAACTTGACTGTAGTTTTTCTTGTAGTAGGTTAGTTATATTTCTAGCATGACTATCTCCAAGAATCAAAACGCGTCGTTTGTCACTTAATTGCAATTTACTTGGAGTTACTTCTTTTTTTACCTCGGAGTTTTGTTTCACTTCTTGGGCGACGTTCTTTTGTTTCTTTTCACTTTTCTTCCCTATGTGTAAACGATTATGCTTTTTAGATGAAAATTTTCCTTGCACATTGGCCGTTGTTTTTCTTGAGTGTGCAAGGGTACAGTTCTTCCTTGCACTTGAATTTTCTACTACTTCACTGTATAGAACATCAAACTTATTGTTCACTGGTACAGAATATAACGTTGTAGATAGATCTCCTTCATTCAGCGTATTGCCTTTTTCAAATACTATGTTTTCTGCTCTCCTTTTGTTATGTCGTACCTGTGTCTTATCGTATCCAGCAGTATCCTGTACTACAGAGTCAATTTGTATACTTACTTCGTTAAGTTTCTTTTTTAACTCCGTGTTTTCAACTTTCAGAGATTGCACATCACACTTTAAAGCACATAGTTCTTCATATAACACACTTAGTATTTCAGGTGTGTTACATTTGCATTCAACACTTTCCAATACACATTGATTGTCACTTGTCACTGTTGAACTGGAATTTAGCATTTTTCTTGACGTTGCTCTTGTGATAATTGTATTTTTGTTTCTAATTTTAATTTCACATGGTTTACATACCTTTTGAGCACTATTTGTTTCGGTTTTGTCACAAATATCACACTTAATTTTATTCTCTACACGGGAAGCCTCAAAACTTTTACCTACCAGTGCCGCCATCTTGTACATGCAATATGTAGTGGACTCAATTCACGACCAACCTGAATTATCAGCAGTAGGGTTTCTGGTTTTCTTGCATTCGTTGTTCGCCTTTCAGCTAGACATCGCAGTTTTTTTTTCAGATGTTAAAATCTAGACGTGGGATTATTTTCTTAGCTTGCTGAGTTTTATCCATCTAAACTCTCCCAATCTTACTAACACTAGCCTATTAGCTACCGTTTCTTCATCTTTTTTGCCATTTGTATACCGTTTCTTTATTGCTATGGGCAGCTAAGTTTTTGGGAATGCTCATCTCAGTTACAACTCTTTCAATTGGCATAGGTCACATCTTTCACTGCAACTATCATTTTCGGAAGGTTCCTTTGTTAGGTGTGGATATCATGTGTTCTTTCAGCAGACTCATCTCAAGATTCTTCAAGAGTGTGATTCTCCTTTTTGATTCTTTACTTGGTTCATTCAAACCAGCAATCACTCGAGCATTGATTCTCGCAATGTTCGCGAGAATAAAAAACACAACAAGTAGCCATCGGCGTGTCTTACGACTCACAGAATAAGCGGCACGCATCTTATCACATGTGTCAACGCCTCCCTTAGTCATGTTATAATATAATATAATATCTGGTTTCCCTGCAGTTACTTCTATAGTCCCATAATCATGCATAATGGACACAAGAAGTACTGTTTGTTCTTCTTAGGCTACTTTTAGACGATACCATTTATCGTAGCATTTCTAGTAGCAAAAATCGTATCATCGATATCCTACCGTGTAAAGTAGCAAATGCTATAGCATTTCCCACGCCATGGCATATCCTATAGCATTTCATGTCGATAGAACCTGCTGTATTTCATAGCTTTTCCCCCGGCATTTCTGGTTCGATTGCAGTGGGAAATTGAATCATAGTAAAGAAAAAATGAGTTGGAGTAGGGATGCTATTATTATGCTGATTGACAAATATGAGGAGCATCCTTGTTTGTACAAAATTAAAAGTCCTTTGTATCATAATAAGCATAGGCGACAAAAAGCTTTAGAAGAAATAGCTACTAAAATCTCTGCTTTTATTTTCGAAGCCATATTTGTGCTCTTCTGCAGTGATTTGTTCGCTACGTCACGATAGAATGCTTACTAAAATGCTACTGTGTAAAAACACCACATACTTTTGTTGCCATAAAATATTATACAAGATTTTCTGGCAGCACATCTACGATAAATGATTCTGTCTAAAACTAGCCTTAGGAATGTATAAAGCCAAGGTTTTATCCCTTTGGAATACAAACACACAACTTCCCTGAGGCCTGATTTTTGAAGGAAGAAATTTCGGTAGTAATTCCTTCTTGTTTTTCTTAATTGTCCCAGTGAAAGCACATTTTTATAGCAAATAATCAACCAGAGGAATACTGGTGTATCAATTATCCGTGGTTAAGTTCTTGTTTAAATTTTCAATGGGGACAACAAGCCGTTTCACCAATTTCAGTTGGCGTATTCGATGCTTCATATGGTCTGTTGGCTGCTTTCCACAGTTGACTTCCAACTTGGCACAATAAAATGTTTGGCATCACATAATGCGAACACTTAATGCCATATTTTGCGGGTTTGTTTAGCATATATTGTATAAAAGAACACCGCCCTCTGAATGGATGCAACATCTCGTCAATAGTTGTAAGGTCACTAGTATTATAGGATTCCATGCAATTGTTGACAAAACTACTTAGAACATTTCGAATTGTTGCTAGCTTGTCGATCTCTCTTCTTTGAGGTCGGGTTTCGAAATTATCAAATCTAATGGCCCTGAGAAGCAGTAAAAAACGCGAGTAACACATTGTTTCTCTTATGATTGTAATTCCTGTTCCGTCACATACCTACAGTGATCTTATATCAGTATGTGCTCCCTTGTTTGTGGCAATCAAATAAAGAAGTCGAAATAAAGCCATTATTTCCGCTCTTGATGTTGCTTTACAGTCGCATTCTCTATCGAAATTTGTTTGTAATTTGTCCGAATACTTGTTAGTACATTTTACAATTTCATCAATCATGGCTATATCGATAAATTTCAAAAACGCATCAATTTCTTCAGTGATACCCTTAGCAGTAAGTTTCGGTCCCGGCATCTTTTTCACGATGTTTTTACACTTTTTCTTTGCCGATGCAACCAGTTCCTCCTTCTTCCATTTTTTGTCTTTCCCAACGAAAAACTGTTCACTATTGTCACTGTATCTGTAACTCACAGCCATATTGTTTGCATCTGTGTCTGCATCTAAGCTGGTCCCAACTGCTTCACTATCATGATGCATATCATCTTCGTTCACTTCTTCATTACTTGAATCCACATCAGTTTTCAGAAACTCTGTATCTCATATGTATTCAAGAAACGAGACATTGCTTATAAAAATAAAACTTTACTCACAAACAGTAATTATCACATAAACGATCGCGTGTTGAAAAATTTCAAACTCGATAAAAATATATGGTTGCTACTTTTACAACGGAAGTGCTCGTGCGTTTAAAAAAAGCAAAACAGACGAAACTATTACCTCAACCTATACTGGAAGCAACTACAACTGCAACACGTCAGCGAGCTTTGAGGTAGAAGAGTGGGATGAACTACTTGAGGAATAGCAGCGGGGGCGACTCCGCTAAAGCGACCGTTCGTAAACAGCATTAGTTTTTATTCACATGTTTACTTTTTTCCAACAGCAAGAGTGACAAAATATTAAAAGAACAAGTTGATGTTATCCATCCTCATTAGACAGTCATTTAAATGAGTATATCCTAAACTTGTACATGCAAAATATGTTGTAATGAATGCATTTGAGGATGGCAAAAGTAAATTACCCATTAACAACTAAATTTTTGAAAGCAGAGGTGGTTGTGTTTTCTACCTTCTAGAAAACTGTTTTAAAAATTAATTTCGTTCGTTAATAAATATATGCGAGACAGTTTAAAATTTAGAAATTTTTTGTTTGTTTTTTAAACTAAAATCTATTTGATGAAAAATGTTTCTATAATAACGTCTAATTGTGTGTTAACACTAGCGCTGCAGGATGTCATTTTCTGCGAAGGGTCGCACAAATGATCGAAGAAATTAACTACTTCTAACGAGAGTACGGTAGAAAGTGCGACTGCGATTAGTTATATAAAATCGGTGCGGGCAGAAAAGGTGTTTAAACCTAATTCAGACTAGGGAGTCATTTTTCGCAACTCCCTATTACGAGTGAAATTTGAAGGTTCAAAATAATCTGTAGTTCCGGAGCATAACAACTGTCAAGTAAGATACTGATTCACGTTTGGTGACTCAGTTAGCATATTGTTAAAAAAATAGTTGGAGACATGCCTGCTCACCAGCCGAGTAGCCTGGTTCACGTCCCGTACAGTCAGTTTACATTTTTCTTTTCCTGCACGGTCCAAGTACAACTAAAAATTTAATCGAATATTTAAAGATCCTAACTCTACGAAATATTTACAAGAGGCACTAAAAACCCTTGATTTCTTTAACCTGTTCTAAAATATGTGAAACTTTGCATATTTTTATGAGATATAGAAATAGTTACCAAATACTTAAATATATAGGCCTTTGTATCCCGTAGGCATTGATTAGTGCGGCTATGAAACTAGCACTGGCATTGCTAAATAACACTATACAGAACAATTAGTGGTGTACAGTTAGCCAAGTTCGGCTTCACACACAATAGGTTAATAGACACCAACCATTCCAACAGCCTTAAGAAGGTGTTGTCATCCACCAAACTGATACAATATACGACTCCAATGATCGAATTAGGAATGCCAAGGACAAGATGAATGTCTTTGTTCAGTGGCATGTGCCACCTTTGCGAATTCGCAAAAAAAAAAAAAAAAAAAAAAAAAAAAAAATCGAACTACTGCGAGACCTTTATCAGCAATGATCGTGAGCAATCGTACAGAAAAAGAAAGAAAAAAGTGAAAACAGCACTTCCTGGTTACTCTGTTGGCAAGCAGGCATGCTTTCAACTCACCCACAATTACCCACTTTACAAATGCTGGATATTTGACGGTAGTTGTGCGTCGGGACTACACATAATTTATAACCTCCAACTTTTACCCTTAATAAGGGGCTGGGAACAATTAGACATCCGTAGCCTGAATCATTTTAAAACATCCTATCCGCCCAAGTCAATTTTATAGGACAAATCGCTGTTCCACTTGGTACCATACCCTAAGAAGTATGGACTTCGACCAGCCGTAATTTAGTTAATTTGCAATTCTGCACCAAAGTTTACACATTTTTGTTGAGAAACAGATCTTCTACCTGCCCACAAAAAATCCGATCCGAGAGGGTATTTCTTTTGCATCCTTTCCCATTCTTTCAATTCTCCGAATACTGTAGTAGTACTCTTAATGTTTTTAAACGCAAAATTATGAGCATTCGAAATCGTAATGTGAGAGAAAAACAACTCAAAATACTGTTGTTTAAAGTTATTTTTCTGCTTTTTTTTCGTTTTTTAAAATTTCTTTAAAGTTAATACATATGCAATACAGCCTATGCTTCATTCTTCTCGCAGGTTTCATGGTTATTGTCAAGCATTTGGCAAACATTAAGGGTCGTCTGGAACGATAGATAAAAATCCAGTCGTGCATACTGAAATACATCTACGGAAATTTGCATTCACCGGGAATTTCGCAACACTGGTATTTAGTCCAGGGGCATATATAATAACGTGGGAATTTAAAATGAAGTAATATTGAAACTTAAAGCAATATATTTCATATGTAGCATATAATCATGTGCTACCAGGTGTTTGGCCTGATTCCATTGCAGACGGGCTGTATGGCGTCATAATTTCAAGATTGGCGCCAGAATAGTTACTAATATCTTTTTCCGTCTGTAACTCGTTCATGGCTAATTCTTGAAAATTTTGCATATAACATTTTTTGTTCAGAATAATAAAAGGAAGAGAAAATTCTATTATAATATTTTTATCTCTCTCACCGTTTCAGAGATATATTCATAATTCCGTGTGGACTTTGTGGTGGACAAACACCGTGCTCGTGGATTTTCTCGGGGTTCTCCCGTTTCCTCCCACTTCCTTCATTCTACCATTTCACTCATTTCTCATTATCACCGTCTCCTTTAGCCTAACCGGCATAACCGTGGGACATTAAACTTCAAGATTTCATTTCATTTTTTTTTTCCATATTCATAATTTTAACTTTTCTCAGTTATTTTCCATTCATAGCAAGGGCATATATCAATATGTTCCAGTCGAGGAGATTTTGAAGGAAAAATTATTATTGCCACTCACAATATATTTGTAATGAATCATATGATCATTTACTACCGGTTGTTTTTATCCTAATTCTATTGCGGGCGCCCTGTATGGCGTCATAATTCTATGTTGCTGCCAGAATAGATACTAATTCCTTTTTCGTCTATAACATGTTTAAAGTTAATTCTATGCCAATTTTGCATACAACATTTTTTGTTCAGAATGAAAAAAAAAGGAAGATAAAATGTTGTTATAATTTTTTTGATATCTCTTCTCGTTTCCGAGATGTAGTCGTAGTTTTAAGTTTTCTCAGTTGCTTTTTATTCAAATTAAAATTCTGTTCTTTTCTGTTTTCTGGGAAAGAAATACCTGTTGAGTACAAAATTACAGACTCTACGAATATCCAGAGATTGCCAAGAAGATCTCTCTTGTCTCATTCAAAAACTAAGGATGCGCTAACAGCGTTTCTCGCAAATAAAGCAATATTCTATCCACGAAAGATTAAACAAAAACTAATAGTTGAAGGAAGGAGGCAAAGTCATCAGATGGAAGTGATGTTGGGGAACTAAAAAAAAAACACTTAACTGGAAGCTGATACCAAAATTATTCTACATTCGTTGTACATCTCACGTCATTCTACTATCCTGAACATATATTCACCAGACACAGACGTTTTCATCCTCCCATTGTGATGGTTGCAACATTTGCCGAAAGACTCTTATGTTCGTCACCGGATTTGATACTAATAAACGATTTATCGATATCAATCTCATTTAATACAGTATAGGATCGGCAAAAGTTCAGGCATTGTTAGCTGTTCATGCATTTTTTGGGCACTGATATTACCGAGTCTCTCAAGAATAAAGGCAAACTATCTTTTTTGGAAAGCTTTGCAAACAGCAGAGAAAGAAGTTCTTCAGACTTTGGCATTACTTGGATCTCTAGAAGAATTTAAACTAGAACATGAGCAGCTAGACGAGCAGCTGATTTGCAAAGTTTTCTTGCCAGGAAGAAGACACCAAACATAGGTGAATTGTCACACAAATTTTAAGAGTGCCTTATCAACTGTTGCATGTGGTGCATGCTGATAAGCAAAACCCAAACCTCCCAGAATCATCACAGTATGGATGGGAGAAATCTGGAAACAAGTATTCTCCTATGATGCGTTTGATGCCATGTGCACTAGAATAGTTACTGAAACTACAGGTTCCAATATACAATGCAACCCGGAGTTTAGGATAGTAGAACTTCTGAACCGGAAGCGATACATAAATAATGGTTATACCAAAATGAAGCCTTGCTCATGTATATATTGTTATACTAGAAAGCAACGATTAAAGTAGACTAGGAACCACACAATGTTGCCAGATGTAACAAAAGGTGTAAATCAATTTTTTCACAAGTCCCGTAAATTGACTTATAACACATACGTTTGGATGTTCTGTCGTTAATTTTAAGTTTGTATAATTGGAGTAGCTTGGAATCTATGGAATGTAAAAAACAATTTTTCATTTCTACCGATAACTAATTGCATGAGACTTCTATAAGGGGTCACTAGGGAAAACATGGTTTTCATAAATTAACATTTTGAATTGGCAACAGTGTTGATGTTTCAGTGCATCAAAAGGTGTGTTCAGAATTTCTGTACATTACGTAATTCCTGAAAACAATGAAAAAGAATCTTTAAAATTATCATGATAAAACTTTACTTACACGTAGCCGGCAACACTGCTATTCATTGAATCAAAACGGAGGCACTTCCAGAATCTGCCGTAGAACTGACAATTCAGTTCGTGAATGATAACAATGTTGCCGTGTGCATGTAAATGAAAGTTTTATCATGATAACTTCAAAGTTTCTTTTCCGTTGTGTTCAGGAATTGTATAATGTAGATAGATCCTTAACACACCTTTTGATGCACTGAAACATCAGCACTGTTGCCAATTCAGAATGTTAATTTATGAAAACCACGTTTTCCCTAGTTTCCAAGCTACTCCAACTATACAAACTGAAAATTAACGACAGAACATTTATACTCAATTTACGTGAGTTGTAAAAAAAAATGATTTTCACCTCTGGTTACATCCTGCAACACTGTGTGGTTCCTAGTGTACTTCAATCGTTGCTTCCTAGTTTAAAAATGTATGCGTGAACAAGGTTTCATTTTGGTATAACCATTATTTGTGGACCGCTTCCGGTTCAAAAATTCTAGTTTGTGATAGCAGAACTATCATCCCAAACTCCGGGTTACAGTGTATATTGGACACCCTGTAGTATGTTGTGGTTGTGGGAAAGGACGTTGTGTTGTAAATTGCATGTGTAAAACACGGATTTCTGTAGTTGAACAGGAGTCAAAGAATCGATTGATGGTCCCTACAGTGTACTAGTTACTTCTCGGGTCACGATGCGCCACTGGAGAGGCTTCCGGTGGAGATCCGTGGGTCTCTTCTCATCTCGTGACTCCTTTGCGTCATTGTATTGCAGCACACTACTCATGAAACCACAGAGATGCAGCAGGATCTTCACAAGAAGTGACGGGAACCGGCACAGATTGTTTATTTGTGGGGGGCGAATATCTTCGGTGACTGACGGGCTCCTCGGACATTGTGGATATGAGAATATCGGAAAGACACGATATGGTTTGGTTTCAGTTCGTACCATTCTTGCTCTTCTTGGTCCATTCTTGGTCTTTGTTGTGATATCGAGCAGGCCTGTAGTTAGGAGTGTGTTATGGAAGAGGCACAGTTCAGTTTCGTCCCTGACATACACGCAAAACAAGCACAGCTGACGCATAGGTCGAAATAACAGAGATCCATCAGCATTGTCTGATTATTTACAGATCTGGAACAACTTCAAATGTGACATTGAAGTTTGCATATTCGGAAACAAGCGTATCTTTCCGTTGTCCCAATATCCATAATACCTGAGGGGCCCATCGGTCATCGGATATACGCACCCCCACAAGTATACAATCTGTGTTTTTGGGCCGGTTCTCGTCACTTCTTGTGAGGATTTTGCTGGATCTTTGAGGTTTCATGGGTAGTGTTCCAAATAGAATTACGCAACAAAGTCAGGAGATGAGAATAGACCCAAAGACGTAGACCAGAAATCTCTTCAGTGACGGACAGTGACCCGAGAAGTAACTACAACATTGTCGGGAACGTCGATCGGTTTTTTGACTCCTGTTCAAACACACCGCACTATGCGACATCGAAATCAACGTATTCGTTATCTACAGAGCCAACCAGCTTTTTACATATCCATATCAACCCTGGTACTCACCGCTCAAGAAAGTAGGGAGTCATTGAAGATTCCCTTTTAATTGGCTAGAATATTCATCCTCTAAAATACAGGTTAATGCAGCGTGAACAATGAGCTAAACGGTTTTTACAAGGGAAGTTGGAGGGTGGATGTGACATGTCAAAATAATCGAAAACGAACGTGTTGAATCCATATATGTTGTGGTCGCTGAGGTGTATAATAACACTTCGATGCTGTTAATTCCAAGCTTAATTGGTCATTTTTTACGTCATATTTTTGAAATCTTATAGAATGCGTGCATCGCCGTGCAAAAACTGGCTGGTTTATATATGTGTATATCGCGTTGCTTAGGGAGAGAGTTGCAAATTTAACAAAAATCGCTGTACTGTTTTATTGTAGCAACTACTGTAAACGGAGTCCTCCTCCGATCTATCTCAACTTCTGGGAGCCATAAGTATATACTCATACAAAATCATTCTAAAAATTTGGTGTAAATCGATTCAAATAGGGAAGGAAAAATAGCCCGGACAACAGATTGATAGCCGTTGAAAAATATAAAAAAATTAAAACATCCAGTATATTTCACTGTATCAGTTTCAAAATTTGTAGGGCAAAACAACGTTAAATTTGTAGGGACTTAAAACGCTACCCACCAAATTTGGTGTAAGTTAGTTGAATAAGTACTGAGAAAAAGGACAGAAAAGGAGTGAAAAGCCTTTGAAAAATTCACCATTGTCAGAAATTATTCCTTCAAATCGGCAACCTTTCTCCTCATATGAAACGAGTTGCATAAAATGAGTAGCACTCAAACCAACAAAATATTTCCTTTGTACAAATTTACATAGTCTACCTGCGCCTGTAGCCTTGGCAGGAAGTCTTTATTTCTTTTTGATATGAATGAAAAAATACGGGAAACTTAAAACTATGATTATATCTCTGAAACGGTAAGAGATATAGAAAAATATAATGAACTTTTCTCTACCTTTTTTCATTCCGAGCAAAAAATGTTATTTACAAAATTTGCATAGAATTAACCATAAACGAGTTACAGACGAAAAAAAAATATTAGTATCAATTCTGGCGGCCATCTTGAAATTATAACGTCATACAGCCCGTCTGCAATGGAATCAAGCCAAACACCCGGTAGCGCATGATTCGGGACTAGTCCTAATATTTCTTCATTCAAAATTCCACGGACTAGGAAATATTTTCTTATGCCCCTGCACTAATTACCCGACGGTCTGACTCTATCCTGCGAAACAGTATCATCTGTTAAATCACTGGAAGAATGGGCACGCAATGAAATAAATTCTTGAAGATTGCTAAGTTCTGACTCACTGTAGTATTTTAGATCGTAATTTCTATATTTTTATTTTATACGGGATGATATTTCCCATTAGGTATTTTACACTAGTGCAATAACAGGAGGCAAGTTGTAATTGAATACACAAAGCGGGTCATAATATCCTTTGTAGTTTTGAACATTTATAATGCAGTAACTATGATAGAAATAAACTTGTTCATATCAATAATTGGCGTTTCTTCGAATCATTGGCGGAGTTAGGAATTGTCTGCCGGGGGGAGGGCAGGTCCTTTGATCGGTCTCAGACCTGTGATATACTATAGTACTCGCGCCGAGTCGTGAAGCTTGAGCTCTAAACCAATCACAGAAATATTTTGCTTGAGCTCCGATGCATCGGAAAACTTCGGTACGATTAGTGAAGCCGTTTCCCGAGCGTACACTTGGGGAAACGTCAAACAGCTGAAATTCACCAACAATGTTGCCAAACTTTGAAGATATAGTAAATGAGTATTTAAAAAGCATTTAAAAATTACCAATAATAACACCCCACAACACTAACCAGTGTAAAAATTATTCTAAAATGGTAACAATAACACGAATAGTAAGAACGAAAATATAACACAATGAAAAAAGCAATTAACAAAACGGAACTTGGCGCCAATCCGACAACACTGTACTCTCGGGAGATGTTTTCAGTGTAGCGTGATAGAAGACACTGACAAAATCTGATGGGTGGGGGATGACGAATGGAACATACCCTCGCGTTCTATTGAGTGGTGAAATCGGTAGATCTAGGTCAAGCTTCATGAGTCGGCGCGAATACTATATTTTTGTCAAAAAGATGGGCGGGGGAGGGGATTAATAAGCCACAGAACAGTCAACGATAACCTAAACACGTTTCTCATGTTGAAGCGTATGTTGCAGAAACATTCGGCATCTGTTTCTTTGAATGTCTCAGTTGTTGTAATATTAATATTCGCAATCGCGGAAGGAATTATGAACAACTTTGTTCCATTACACATAACCTAATGAAGCCTATAGGACAGAGCCTTGGATATGCGTTCATCATATTTTGGGCTCAAGTTCGACTCCGCCATCTTAACAGGGGCTTTCAAGGTTTTACCAGCAGGAGAATTTTAACATGATACCTATAGAAAATCGTCCTGACTAACACTTTCCCGCAGCTTAAGCTGTTACGTAACCTGTATGTTATACCTAGATTATAAATAAAATGTTATACACATTCAATGCAATGCAAATATCTCTGAAGTACGAGTAGCATCTGTGCTCTCTTTGTTTTTGTACCGTTGAAAACAGTTGTTTATTCAGTGTTGGTGAACTACTTAAAGAGAAATAAGTTTTCATTGCATAATTGCTGTGCATTTTAAGTATTTTTCGTTGTAAATCTTGGTTACAAGAATTATTAAACAGTATGTCACTAAGAGGTAAAGGGACATTCAATTTTCCGAAAATTATTCGTTATTTACACAATATGTTCTTTATGTTTCATTACGCTTTTAAAATTGGGTTCGTCTAAACCTTTAGAAAAAAAAATCATGTTTAAAGTAGCAACCATATGTGTACAGTCTTTATGTTTTAGGGTTGCACTAATAATGACAAATAACTGAATGAAGTGGCAACTCTTCCAACTGCAGCCAGTCGTTATATATTTCCTTTAAAATATAACAGAGCATTTCCAGCTGTAACCCTTTTAGGATTTTTGGTAAATTTTGTTGCCACGGCGTAGTATAGTTTTTGACCGCTTATTTAGGTTCTATAACATACATTTAAGCCGGGATTTTTAGTTGATCAAGTTAAGGATGGACCAAAAATACCACAGGCGCGTTCTGGAACCGGATGGTCAACTTGGCGGCGCCAAGTGGGGATGGAGGGGCGTGAATTTTTATTTTTTTCTTAAGGCAAATTAAAAAAAAATTCTCGCCTTTAGTTTTCAGGACATTAGATTGAAACTTTGTATAAGGATTATGTGTACCTTTGGATATTTCTATTTTTTCAGATCCCTACGTTAAAGCAGAGCCGGGCCCGAGGGGCGATTTTTTCAGAAAAAGTTCCGGTATCTCCCGATTCTTCCAGTTCAGGTGTATGATACGGACATATGAGTAGTACCGTTAGAAAGGGCTTGTTATACTGAAGAAAATGACGTATAAACCATGACTCTAGGCCAAATAGTACTGACGCAGTAAATTTTTATCATATATATATATATAATGTATGTATGGTGAGTCAAAAGTCCTTGGACACCTGCATAAGTTTGAAAATCGACGGGAAAATAAAAAGTGATGATGGGAATAGAGGTTTGATGAGAGGCAGCAACTTTTAGAGTGTATGTCATTCATGGCCGCCATCTTGAAATCCGCCATTTTGGATTCAAGTCTATTTTTTTTAAATGGAAAGAGGGGTGTATGACACATCAAATAACACTAGCTTTAGCGCTGGAATTTAACGGTGTAATTTGTTTTTTTTCTATCTTGTACTTAAACTTATATTTGCAATTGTGGTTGAGATGAGAGGACCGCAACCGAACCTACACAAAATTCTTCGATTTTAAAAGGACAGACAGATAGAGTTGAAAATGCAGGCAACAGTGGAGAAAGAAAACTCTAAAGATTCTGCAAGATCTAAGCGCCACAAGATTCAAAGGAAGTGTTAAGAAATTAATAACGAATACAAATTTCTGTCTACAGAATAATAGGACAAGAAATAAAAAGAAGGAATAAACTAATAAACTAGATTCAGATAACAATGCGAATGAATCTTCGTGCAATAATGATGGTCAAGTTTTATGTGTCAGTGACCTCGACATTTCAGAGGAATCCAGTGAATGTGATAGTTTCAGTTATTTTTGAAATTTGGAGTGATACTAGTTCACATGGTGGAAGAAGTTTCTGATTCTTTAGGAGTGAAATTGGTACAGTGAGCAAATAAACATAATATAACCAGTAGGATAACCACTGATCTGTTACATATTTTAAACCAATATTTCCCTCAGCTTTGTTTAGACGCACGAACTCTAAGTGTGATCAATTGGATATGTGTAAAGGTGTCACTTAAATGTCCAAAATGTTGAATGTTTCCCTCATGATTGGGGCAAATGAACATGATGGTTGTTTTTTTTAGTACATCCGATTACGTCATACTTGTCCGTTAAATGAAACAAACTCCTTTGTAATGAGTACGAATTGCAATTTGAATTTTTCAAACTAAAACCAATCTCTAGAATGTAGCGTTCGAAAGTAGAGCATTAGATATATACCTAGTTTGAAAAATAGCTGAGAACAAGAGATATCTTTCTTCAGATCTCAACAAGAAATGTGTACTACCATGAGCAAAATAAATGACGCGTCTCTTTATTTTGAAAATTTTTGAAAATATCTCTGTTTTCTTTATATGTTCGAAATTTCGGAAGGTTTCCCAAGCAGGACAGGTTAATAACAAACCAGTTTTTAATATTTGTGTTAGATATTAGCTTAAAATAAATAAATTAGAAGCAAAAAACATTAAATCGACAGAAATCTCGAGAATTACCAACTCTGCTAAAGTGGGAAATTTTCAAGAACGTGAGGGAATTCTGCAGTTCAACACGAAGCAGCGACATCTATGTCACTGAGAGAAATATGGATAAAATCTACAAACGAAACTTTTAACGAAATATTTCTAATATGTCTTATTTCGTGCATTATCTGTAAACTCCAAACATATGAATATATGCCAAGTATTAACGTAAAGATAGAGCAAAAAGTGGAAATTCTTTATGGAAAAGGACGAATTGGTAGCGCGACCGTAATGAAAAATCGTCTTTACCGTAGAACAGGGTCAGTTCACATAAGAAACGAATAGCTTAGATAGCAAAAGCAACTAGTCTGTATGCCGAAGGTAGCGGGTTCGAATCCAGGTAGAAATGACGTTGTAATTTTTATTATTATGGTTATTTTATTTATTTTTTATGTGGGAAAGAATCAAGTTGTAACATATGTGTAAAATTCATGACAATACCAAAAAAAGAAAAAATGTCGTTGTCGCACTTGCATTAGCATCCCTAATTTTGTTTGCAATAAGTTTAGTAATTATTTCCCCTGTGCTCACTGCTCACTATACGTAATGCTCGCTGGCGCGTTGTTTCCCAGTAAATGTTAATCCTAATTTGGAGAATTTTATAAAGTTTCACAATATTTCTCACTAGATAGTCTTCTATCTACTTGTTTGGATATTTTGATAACAGATTTCCCTATTATATGTTTAATTTTCCCTAGATGTTTAATTACGGAAAAGTTTTACAATGTATTTGTATTAAATTGAAATTGTTTTGAATTTACCACATGAGATAAGTAGCTTGAAGGAGGAAAACTCAAGTAATTGATATTCTACGTAAAAGCTACCTATTATAGAATGACGATACTTCTTGCCATCAGCACATAATCTTCACGTTAGAGAGTCAGACAGAAAAAAATTCTGGTTTTTCCTCCCTATGACTACCCATCTTAAACCTCTACATTCCATTGTTCGTCTCACAAAATTTCGGTGCTCCAAAAACATTCATATAATAATAATAATAATAATAATAATAATAATAATAATAATAATAATAATAATAATAATAATAATAATAATAATAATAATAATAATAATAATAATAATAATAATAATCATCATCATCCTGAATATGCCATCCTTACATAATGTAAGGATATCTTAGTTTAAATCTTGGATATCTTAGCCTAAACTGCTTTCTTTAGTAATTATTTGAACAACCATGTAGGGGGGGTACGGCGTTTTATTTTGCCCCTCTCATTTCAGTACCCATCCAACAGAAAGTAATTTCTCATAAGCAGGGTAGACAAAATGAATAAGAAATATATTTACAGCATCCTCTCCCCTTTCATGATTGGAATATCACGTAGCATTTTTTATTCTACCAAAGATGGCCCTGTGCGGTTAGGGGTAGGTAACTAAAGAAATACCTAATATATAGCGCCCCTTGATTGTAATATTACCGCTTCTTTATTTGTACGAGGGAGCCCCAACAAGGTGATAAAAAGAATAGGAAAAATGTCTATTGAATCCAGTGGCGGATCCAGCACAAACTTCTGGGAGGGAGGGTAGTGAAAGATTCTTTTGATGATGTGAAGCTGTCACAAATTACCACTTAACTAAACTAAACATAATAGTGGGGTGAACTGGAACCCAGTCAGTTTAAATTGATGTAAAAGTTTAATTTTTGGCTTCATATTAAAGTTTTGGTTTCAAATGAAAATTTCAGTCCCAGTGGTCAAGGATCAAATCTCGTGGGGCTTTTCAGTGTAGGCTAATACGGCCCCCTTATGAGAAAAGGCAAAAATATTAAAATGTTTCTAACGTTCGAATTTTTCGTCTATTTTAAAGAATTGTTGGGCTTCGTATTAAAGTGTTGGTTCCAAATGGCAATTTCAGTCCGATGGAGAATGATCAAATCCTGGAGTCGGGGGGGCTCATCAGTATAGTGTGCTACGGCTCCATTATGGGAAAAGGCAAAAATATGAAAATGCTTATAACTTTCGAATTTTTCGTATATTTTAAAGAAATTATTGGCTTCATATTAAAGTCTTGGCTTCAAATGACAATTTCAGTCCTTGTGGACAATTATCAAATCTCGGAGGGCTCTTTGGTGTAGGGGTTTCGGCTTCTTTATGGGACAAGATTCACGTAATTTGTTTTGTATACATTAGTGTAAACTTGCACCATTTGGTTAATTTTACCTCTTATATTTTGCAGATTTCAAATTCCAAGCATAGTTACTTCTCAAAGCTAAAAGGCACTTACTAATTTCATTAAAAGGAAATGTCTTTTATGAAAAGTTGTCATGGAGTAGACGAACGAACAGGCACCCAAACATTGGTTGAGTCGGACGGTTGAAACTCGTTAAGCTCACTTCAATTATTATTATTATTATTATTATTATTATTATTATTATTATTATTATTATTATTATATTAATAATAATAATAATAATAATAATAATAATAATAATAATAATAATAATAGAGCATTCATGGGGTCCGTGGCTCGACTCCACTTCGCGCCAAGTGAAATTTGAGGTAGACAAATACCGTGTGCATGGGTATGGCTTTTCTTGGAATTTTCCATTTTCCTCCCACTTTCTTCATTTCATCATTTCCTTCATCATCACTTTCCCTTAGCGTAGGTGCATAATCGTGCAACGTTAAACTAGATATTCCATTTAATTTTAATTTCAATAATAATAATAAACCATTAATTCAACTGAAAGAACTGTAATTTATGTTGACGGCAATTATCATAAATATGCAAGCATTATAACAACAATGCTTTGAGTAGAAAGATTATCCTTCCCAAGTGTTAACGAATGCGCACGAGATAAGACATGTCTCGAGAAAGAGACGAGACGCGCTTTGTGACATCCAAAAGAAGACGTAACAAATGTTTTGGACACGAGATAGCTTTTAAAATGTCTCGTCTTGTCTGGAATGTCTCGAAAACAAAAGTCTAAGTTTTAAAAGTATTTTTAAAGATCTATTCTCTCAAAAGTAGCTCTCTGCCTTAAAATTAATAGCAGCATTTGTGATTTTTTAAAAAAATAAACAATGTCTAAATTAATAGTTAACTTTTCGAAAAGAAGCTTCATTAAGGGTGAACCTGAAAGATGTCCACAAACTTCGGGAGATGATTCGTGACATCAAAAGGAGACAAATAGCCCTCTTGCAGTTTTCGAGTTCAGCTTCGTTGTCGAGATACAGGATTGCCAACTGGTCGTGTTTGAGAAACTCACTGGAAATAAATTCAACT
Source organism: Thermobia domestica (assembly GCF_964235325.1). NCBI lineage: Eukaryota > Metazoa > Arthropoda > Insecta > Zygentoma > Lepismatidae > Thermobia > Thermobia domestica. The sequence goes on from NC_137458.1 coordinate 30,950,375, forward strand.
CCAAGAATAAGCTACTACAGGTCAATTGACTTATACCATGCTGCAAGGTTAAATATTTGTTTATGAAGTGTGTACAAAATTTGCCAGTGTCCTTTCTGAGAACATCGTCGAGAAAAAGTCACCTCCAAGAATAAACTACCCCTCGTAAATTTTTCTAAGAGAAATATCTGATACTGCAATATAGGGTTGTTAATTAAATATTGATTAATGAAAAATAAACAAAATTGTTAAAACCATTTTGGAGAAAATAGCTTTTTTCGATTTTCGGGTGTTAGTAAACCACACTTATTTTAGGCGGTAGGAAAAAAAATTGGAAAATCTCCTGTAGGAATACTATGTAAACCCTAAATTTAAAATTTGGTGTAGATACGTTGAACGGTATGGCCTCTAGGCGAGTGCACAGAAAAGTGTACCGAACGGACGGACCGGAAGGACGGGTATCGAAAAATCACATTTCCGGTATGTAGACGCCATGAAGTGTGTAAATCCGTTGAAATCTGAATTTGGTATACTATTTTCACAATCACCATATTTTCTTCTCTCTTTTGTCGCTCGAAAAAGAAAAGCCTGAGTTTACCACAAAAAGCTAGGGTGTTTACCAAAAAATATTCAATTACAGGGCCACCGCACTAAACTTTTTCAGTTCAATTTCTTAACTGTGTTAGGCCGCAGTTGTTACTGAAGTGTGTATTTGGATAATACGAAAAAAAATATCGTATTATTCAAATACATCGAATGTCAGATTATCGAATAAAAAACTTCGATTGAAGAAAATCCACACTACAAAACTAACTCACACTTTGAGCACATTTTCATTAGACATATAATAGAGCAATTAATGCAATAATTGTTTATGAAATATGAAAAAATCAAATGAGTCATTTTCGAGAAAGTCGTTCAAAAAAAACACGTCAGAAGTAACCTACCTTTTGTGAATTGTTTCGAACAATGAGTTAAGATATACTTTTGCTTATTAATGAAATATTTATTTGCGAAATTTGAACAAAATCGCCTGTCGTTCGAGAAAATTGTTGGGAAAAACCTTGACCCACAAAATAATCTATCCGTCGTAATTGTTTTTCGCAGAAATGACTTATACTAAATTGTAGGGTTATTAATGAAATATTTATTTATGAATTACCAATAAAATTGTTGACGTAAGTTTTGAGAAAATCGTGAGGGAAAATAACTCCCCGAATAAACTATCTCTTGAGGATTGTTTCAGGGCAAGCGAGTTATTCCATATTATTAGGTTTTTAATCAAATATTTATTTCTGAGTACGAACAAAATTGCTTGATTCATTTTAGAGAAAACCGTGGAGGAAAAACACCCCCAAGAGTAAACTACCCCTCGTATATTTTTTTCAGGACAAACGAGTTTTGCCATATTTCGGTTATTAACGAAATATGTATTTTTGAAATACGAATAAACTCTTTTGAGTCATTTTTGAGAAAATCACCCAGACAACACACTCCACCAAGAATAAACTACCCCTCGCATTTTTTTTAGGACAAACGAGTTATTTATGCCATATTGTTAAGTTATTAATGAAATATTTATTTACGAAATATGAACGAAAACACTTGAGTCCATTTTGAGACAATCACTGAGAAAAAACTCACCCCTAAGTATAAACTACCCCTTGTAGATTTTTCTCAGATAAATGCCTTATACCACAAAATAGGGTTACTAATTAAATATTGATTTATAAAAAAAGAAAGAAAACAAGATCGTTAGAGCCAGTTATTAGAAAATATATTTTTTCTATTTTCATCGTACAGGAAACTACTCTTGTTTTGGGAGTAGGAGGGAAATAAAAGAAACTATAGGAAATACTATGAAAATCTTAAACTAAAATTTGGTGCAGATAAGTTGAACGGTTGGCCTCTAGGCGAGTGCACAGAAAAGTGTAGCGAACGGACGGACGAACAGATGGACATGTATCAAAAAATAACTTTTTCGGTATTAGGGACTATAATACGTGTAAATTCGTTGAAATCTCAAATTTGATTTTTTTTTCGATCACCATACTTTCTTCTCTCATTTGTCACTTCAAAGTAAAAGGAACTCAGAACTACAGATAAGAGACACCTACTTTTACACATAGACATTTATTGATTTAAAACTGTTTTAGTTTGTCATTTCACTTCCAATTGAAAGGTTTTACCATGACTAACGGCATACCAATGACGAGACAGAAGTTTTGAGGAAGTAAATGCATTCAGAAGTCTAGACTACATTACGCCTATCAGCCTGTTTTTACTTCTGCAATTGTTGACAGTTGTAATTTCGTCCAAACGCTACATGCAATAATTCTTGGTTGACGTCATTGTGTTACTATTTTAGTATTGTTCTCTTCAGACTTGGTTGAAGTTTTGTCTTAACGGTTATACATTTTTTCTTTCTTATTTCATCGTTACACTTAAGAATAAAATGTTCTGGTGACTGGATAAATTCGAACCTACGAACATTGAGTTTTCATTCTTCCAACACATTACCAATGGACCAAGGTTTGTCTTCACGTTAACGCACGGTAACAGGGTTTATTACGATTTAAATAAAATGGCTGGCTGTTAGAGTTTCCTGCCCAAATATTTCGATAAAAAATTTTCATTGCTTCATAGATACGTAGAGCAATGTTTAGATACACATTCTAGGATAGTGCATTTTAGTGTATATAATAATTTCATGACAAATAAAAGCTAGATATGTTTTGGTAAAATGTTTCATATGTAGTTCTCAATAATAGGCTAGCTGTTCGGGGTGAAGTTTCAAGGTTCAGCATTGACTAGCAGTTTTTGCTATTAATATCCCTTCTAACAATATTGGCAGTGGACAAAAGTTAGCCCGTGTTGAAGCTGTTTGCTCTTAATTTAATTATTATACTTTATTATTTAACGAATATATTGAAAATTGTCAGCAGGCACGTATACAGTAATTTATTTCGGAAGGGGCCCGACTTCAATATTAGGATAAATTATAATAAAATTTTAAAAGATAATCCCAAAAATTAGGCTAAATTTACAGAAAAGTTGGGATTTCAGAGGGGGTCCGGACCCTCTGTACCCACCCCTAAATGCGTCCTTGTTTGTAAGTAACGTTTCCTCATTTTGAAACCCTCAAAAACTTAAAGGGAAAAGAGTTATTTTCGATAAAATATCACTTCAAGGAGACGCGACAGTTTTATTGCACATGGTGGTATCCAACGTTCACAAGGGCAAGAATTCCTTCCCTTTTATTCTTTTGCTATTGTGCTCTATCGAAAGGTTAGGTTTGAAAAATATTACTCTTACAAACAAGCGTGATTGGCAGATAGGAATACTGAACAGAACTCCACAGAAATGCATGCTGAACTTACGTTTATAGCTACTCTTTGGTGATTTGGCCTCAAGGTCAATCGAATGGTAATTCAGTCCCGTCTCTGTTCTTGAGCCATGTTCGTATTACTTCGAACAGTTTTGCTAATGAAAAGCATGCCTCGTAATATAACAGACTTCTTTCGCGTAAGAAATCGAAACTCAGTTGGTCACAGCAATTTTTGTTACCTAACCATAACGGACTAGGGTCGTCTTCAGTAGAATAAAAAATGTTACGTGATATTCCATTCACGAAGGAGGAAAGGTTACTTTAACTATATTTCTTATTCATTTTGTCTACTTTGCTTGTCTGAACTTATATACTTTCTGTTGGGACGGTGCTGAAAAGAGAGGGGGGACATAAAACTTCGTGCCCCCTCACGCATTTTAAATTTTGTTACATGGTTGCTCAAATTATTACTAAAGAAAGCACTTTAAACCAAGATATCTAAAGTTATATTATGTAAGGGTGGCATATTGAGGAATAATAATAATAATAATAATAATAATAATAATAATAATAATAATAATAATAATAATAATAATAAATGTCTTTGGAGAGCCGAAATTATTTGACACGATTCATTACATGTAGAGCTTTAAGATGAGTGGTCATAGGAGAGGAAAAAACAGGGTTTTTCTCTGTCTGACCAGCGTAAAGATTATGTGCTGAAGTTAAGAAGCATAATAATTCTACAATAGGTTGCGTTTACGTAGAATATCAGTTACTTCAGTTCTCCTCCTTCGGGCTACTTACCTCATGTGCTAAATTCAAAACAATTTCAATATAAGACAAATACATGTAAAACTTTTCTGTAATTAAATATATATAGGGGAAATTAAACATTTAATAGGGAAATCTTATCAAAGTGTCCAAAAAAGTAGATAGAAGACTATCAAGCGAGAAACATTGTGAAACTTTATAAAATTCTCCAAATTAGAATTAACATTTACTGGAAAACATTCGTTATGCACCAGTGAGCATGTAGTGAGTAGTGAGCACAGGGGAAATTATTACGAAACTGTTTGAAAACAAAAATTAGAGACACTAATGCAAGTGCGAGAACGGCATTTTTTTGGTATCGTCGTGAGTTTTACACATGTTACAATTTGATTTTTTCACACATAAAAAATAAATAAAATAACCACAGTAATAAAAATTACAACGGCACTTCCATGGGATTCGAACCCAATACCTTCGGCATACAGACCAGTTGCTTTAACTAACTGAGCTATTTGTTCTCTTACGTGATCTAAACCTGTTCTACGGTAAAGACGATTTTTCATTACGATTGTGCTGAGAATTCGTGTTTTTCCATAGGTAATTTCCACTATTTGCTCTAATAAGACACATTAGAAATGTTTCGTTAAAGGTTTCGTTTGTAGATCTAATCCACGTCTCTCTCAATGACATAGATGTCGCTGCTTCGTGTTGAACTGCAGAATTCCCTCGCGTTCTTGAAAATATCCCACTTTAGCAGAGTTGGTAATTCTTGAGATTTTTGTCGATTTAATGTTTTTTGCTTCTAATTTATTTATTTTAAGCTAATATCTAACACAAATATTAAAAACTGGTTTGTTATTAACCTGTCCTGCTGGGGAAACCTTCCGAAATTTCGAACATATAAAGAAAATGGAGATATTTTCAAAAAACTTCAGAATAAAGAGACGCGTCATTTATTTTGCTCATGGTAGTACTTTTACCTATTTGGATAACCAGTTTCATTACGTGTCCATTCCATTTGCTAACATGTGTTTATTTCACTAATCACAGATCGCAGGGTGTCGACTTACCTTGAAATCAAATAATTAATTTGAAAAATTTACATTTAATATCTTGGCCTCGGAAACTAAAATATTTTTAATGTAAACAAATTAATAAGCTTGTACTCACCACATTATCTGAAGAACATACAAGTAACGTTTTCGGAGTATTCGCTAGTTCATCCTCAGCATGACGAAAAGGACATTAACTGATTTTTGAACCTTTTTTTCGAATCTAAGCAAGCTAAAGATGAGATAATGGATACTTCGAAAATTTTACTTGAGTGTTCTTCACATACTGCGGTAAGTTCAACGTATTTGTTTGTTGCATCTGATCAGAATATTAAGTTCTGTATGTTAAGAAATTAGTTACCTAGTATATAGGCTTACTAGCCGGTGACATATCTCTTAACCCTTAACGAGTTTTCGTAACCATTTGGTTACACATTTTTTGATTTTGCCTATTGGGTTGAAGAGTGTTATATTTCGGTATTGTTCGTTGTAGTTATTTGTGTACATACTTTCTGCAATGGGAGAGCAGCTATTGCCCCCTTGTGACAACTCTGGTGAATTTTATGCGGGAAGTTGTATGTGGATATGTTGTTGTTTTGCAAGCAGTGATGGAAGCAGACAGAAAATATTAAATACTTAAGGTAAGCAGTTTATGTTTTTATTTTTCTCGATATGTTCTTGTTTGTAAGTCATTGCCCAACAATGTGCAGGTATGAAAACGGCATAATGTCAAAAATTGATTACTATTTACGATAAAAATATACTACGTAACCATTCGGTTACATTGTTCAGTAACGGATCAAACGGATACTTTGTACAGGAAAAAATACAAAATATTGGACTAGCTTATATTGGTGTATCTTTTGATATTTTTATAGAAAATCTAACGTGAAAAATAAACATAGTACTCTGTTCATTAGTCAAATTTTAAATTTCATACAGAGGCCCAGTATGGAATATATAGATCTCTCTCTCTCTCTCTCCTTATATATATATATATATATATATATATATATATATATATATATATATATATATATATATATATATATATATATATATATATGTAAATGTATATGTGTGTATAAATAAGTTTTACTGTGAAATCTCATGTCAGATGCAAAGGAGAAATATTGTGATAGACTATTTACATTTTTGCAGGTGACTGTGTTTCGTCAAAAATGGGTGAAGAACATACCACCGTTGATATATCCTATGGAAGGAAACTAAGCATAAGGCCAACAGTAGTGATCTCTTTCTCTTCTAATCTATCGGATTTCGGAACCTCGGATTCAGAACCTGATCTTACTTTCCGTGATTCAGATCCAGATTATATACCTGAGATATTGTGCACAGTGAGGCATCAGTCAGTTAAGACTCCTGTAGCACAGGAACATCTTGGCATTCACATTTGGTTCATGGTATATGCTTTTCGGGTGGGTAATAGACCATATTTTTTGACATGGTTGCCCTGGCGGCCATCTTAGAAGCCGTAATCTTGGATCCAACAGTAGTGGATTTTTAAATGGAAGGGGATATGTGGGGTATCATTTGACACGACCTCAATTTCAGGGAAACAGTGATACAGACTATTTCACCTACCGTTATTGGTTCAGAAGTTATTTTGCCACAAAGTGTGAAAATTTGGAATTACAGCATTATTTGCTCTATGTGCTATCCTTGAGTAAGGTAAGCTGCAAAGCGCCTCTGCCAATCCGCATGGATTCGCAACAGCATGTCAAAGGTTTCACAACATTGCAAAATTCTCTGCATCAGATGGTGAATATCATGGATATGGGTTCTTGATAAATAAGGTTCCTCAGGTAATAGCAGAGGAAGAGCTCTAGTGGCGTAAAATCTGGCCCACTCTATCCGTCTCCGTCGCCCATTCCAATGTCCTGGAAATGGTCTATCGAGCCATTGGCGTGAACATTAGGTATAGTGAGTTGGAGCTCAGTCTTGCTGAAAAATTATGGGAAATCACCATTCTCATTCAAGAGAGAGGAGTCTGAGTTTTTAGTCGTGTACATTGATAACTTTTTACAAGTGTGAATTAATGCAATATTTGAAGGATGTAATGAAAATCTCAACTCTACCAACAATGAGACAAAATCGTTTAGGAGGCAGAAGATAATATTTTTTTCTTATCTTCTGAGGCAAACACATGAGAAGTGTAGACAAGTCAAACATGTTCATAGAACTCTGCCGTACACCAATGAAATCAAAATGATGGTGTTTTAGAATTTTTGGGTACATGCTAGATTTAGTTGTTGTAAACAGCTAAAAGAGAGTGTAACGTACTTGGGAAATCATCCAGAAATCATCTTAAAGTATTTCAGGCTGATATTGCATCTGCACTAGTATCATGCAGAAAGCCTAAACGAGGGACTATCTTTAGAAAGCTTGGGCGAACCTAAAGTGAAAATATGTCGACCTGTTGCTACGTGACCATGTGATGATACAAGGAAAGATTTTGTTGCTCACTGGCCAACCTACACATCTAAGGGAAGATGTCGTTTTTGTAAGTCGGGAGTAACAATCTCACTAAAGAATTCCTTTATGCAGTTCCATCTGTAAGTATATGTATCACGATAAGGAATGTTTTTGTCACTTGGTAATTGATATCCTTTCTAGACCCCTAAGTCACTGTTACACTACGTTGATATATTCAAATTTAAAAATATAAAAAATGATATAAAAAATGAAGAATATTCTTCTAAAACTGCGCATATATTTTAATATTATATTTATTCAATCTGTATTTTCAGCGAAATGTAAATATTATTTTTTCTATGTGGACTCATAGATAGTACCTTACATTTTCTTATAAATTAATATTCGAGATTTAGATATTAAATCCTATAAAGTAAACAACTCTTACCATGTTTCATTTATTTCTCCTTTCTTATGAGACTACTTTTCTTTATTACTATATGGCTACAAGTACTCAAAAATCACTTTGCGGAAAACTGTGCAATGTAACCATTTGGACACAACTCAGTTCTCGAAAACTATTGGCGGGAAAATTTAGAAAACTACTTTCAAATGATATACAAACCAAATAGACGACATACTGCAAATATCATAATTTTTTGATAATTTTTAAAGGTAGTGAACTGTTAAAGGTTAAACATTTTTCTTGTAATGTTACAAGGGTTTCCAAATGTCCCGGATTGTAAGAGATAGTCCCGTATTTTATGATTTTGTCCCGCTTCCCGGGAAGCTTCGATACGGGACGGCAAAAGTCCCGTATTTTGCTCAAATGAAAAATTTACCTCAGACAACGACTTTAAAGCTCACAAGTTTTAATGAGTCGTCATGAGTGTGGGTAGTAAATGGCAAATGCTGGTTCAGAAAAGCTCTGAGTTCCCAATTTTATTTTACGTCGTCTCCTTTTTCCTAAGCATCCCACTGTCAAATTCATTTGTGGAAAGAGTTTTCGCACATATGAATTTAAAATGGTCTGACACAAGAAACACGTGTTCTGCCCAGCTGATGAAAGTTCAACTTATATTAGCAATCAACTTTTCGACTTTAAGCTGCAATGAGTGTTTCGACAGCCTAAATAAAGTCCAACCTTGCAAAAGATTATAAGTGCAGTTAAGCCAACCGTGAAGTACCTTTTTCTTTTAAGGAAAGTTTAAGTAACTTAAATCCAATGTTTCAAAAGTGAGATTTACCTAGTTTTTCTTATCTCTTTGTATTAGTTAATGCTTTTGTATTTCTTTCAGTCTAAATGAATACTCTTTTTACTTGATGCATGGCTAGATCATGTTTTATCAAAATTCTTCCCGTAATTCGTGTTTAAACTTGTCAACTTGTCCCTTATTTTGACTATTTTTATTGGCAACCGTGGTTACAACATATATACATGTGTATGCATATGAAAAGAATGTGTATATATGACCACTCATAAAAAGTACGTATATGAGGCATTGGTGCTACATAATTTGTTCCTGTGTAGTGGAAGTAATAACAACAGACCTACGCGTCCGAGTATAATAATCACATGTTAACAAAAGAAGAATTCCCATTATGTATAAATGTTTAAAGCATAGTGCTTCAAAATATGCTACTTTCAAGTACACATTTACCTGTTAATCATTAACCTCCAGCTCGTCCCCTTTCATATGCTCGCACACGTATGTAAAACAACGTTGGTATTTAAACATGGATATACAGTTTATAAATTTTAATATGAATATCCCATTGTTGTTTGCAATGATAACAGTTGTCATAATTTTGTTTGCAACTTCAAAAGTATTTACTTTATATATATATGTAATTGAAAAGATTTTAATGTATATTGTGACTTGCTATTGTAATAAAAAATCTGGTGAAAACTTAAGAACAGTGTTTAGTTTCTTTCATTTTCATTGAATTAACAGTAATCTCTTTTCAGTTACTAAGGTATTGCAGTAGCATTGTGGATTGGTTTATAACGTAGCAGGATAAAGTCTCGTTGTCTGTAATGGTATATAATGCATGTTTCTTAATTGCTTATTTGTTAATTGATTTTTTAAAAATAATCTGCTTAGTTAGTACTAGTATAAATGTTAATATAGCAAGTATTCATCTTTAGTGCTTTCTTCCTACATTTTGTTTTACATTTAAGGGCCTTCACTCCCTCCCTTTTGCACAATTTTCCCCCCGAACGAACTTGACCTGTATTTTGAACCAAATAATATTCTTCGAAAGTTTCATTCGAACCGGTTTAGGCATTCAACAGTTATCATTTATTTTTAGTACTTTTCCTACATTTTTGCACATTTAAGGGCTGTTTCACTCCCTCTCTCCTGTCTTGGTTTTCTTCCCTAACGAACTTGAGCTGTAATTTTAACCTATTAATAATATTTGGAAGTTTAATTTAAATCGAATCAGGTGTTTCTGGGTTTTCGTTAATTTTTTATATTTTTTCTACATTTTTACTATTTAAGAACGTTTTCATCCTCGCTCTCTTCTCTGATTTTATTTTCCAACTAATTTGATCGGTACTAACTAACTATCTCTATGGCCTATGGAACTCAGAGGTTCAATACTGCATTCACAAACGCTTTCCACTGACTTCTATCTCACCCAACTGGATCCAGTTTCTACTTTGTATTCCTATCTCTGCGAGATCCATCTTAATATTGTCCTCCCATCTGCGCCTAGGTCTTCCTAATGGTTGTTTTCCGATTAGCCTTGCAGTCAAGAATTTGAAAGTTCTTCTACTTTCTTCCATCGTAGCTACATGACCCTCCCACCTAAGCCTCCTAAACTTGATGACCTTAACAATGTCTGGTAAATCTTATAAATTATGTAGTTCCTCGTTATGCAGTTCCAGCCATTCCCTATTCCCGTTCCTATTGGGTCCGAATATTCGGCTCAGGTTCTTGTTCTCAAATACTTTCAGTCTGTTCTTGCCTCAGAGTAAGAATTTGATGTGTACTTTGAACCAATAAATAATCATTGAAAGTTTCATTTGAACCGGTTCAGCCGTTCGAGAGTTATCGTTAGACCTACACACAACGCAAATACCAAGCCAGTCAGTAGTAGGACATGGTTACTTCTAGCGCATTTCCCCCTCCCAATATTTTGAACCAGCGCAGAAGGAACCAACTAATTATACAAAGTTACATTGCGCAAAGTATTCCCATAACTACAATGTTAAAGTGAGATCGCATAGGCTTTTATGACATTTAAAATCATAAAAACTTACATCTAAAACTACACTATATATAATTACATCTAAAAACTAACTTATATCTACAACTCTTCTAACTTATAATGACCGCATGGTAGGGTATTGATCCCATCCTTTAAAACACATCTCTTATCATCCACACAACTTAAAGCTAACTTATTTACTTCTATACTGTACAAATCGTGCTTATAACTTCTAATCAAATTCATCTTCTTATAATATTCTCTTTGACTAATCAAACAGTCCTTATATTCGTTAAATATAAGTTCTTTATACACAACATTCTTCTTAACACCTTTAGCTTTCTTACAACACTTTTCTTTATCGAACTTACCTTTAAAGTCTTTATCTGTTAAATCTATTTGAGGTGCTTTTATCTTACTTCTTAAACCCACAAACTCTTCTATGATTGTACCTTTAATCTCATCCTTCATCTTACCAAGTATTTTCTTATTAACCTGTGGTATCTTATATTTGTTATCTTTAGGGTAATCACTCGTGTCGAAGTAATCAATATAATTTTTCATGTCCTCGTACACATCTTCTGTTTGGATATGGTATATATAACTATCGGTATCTGTATAACATACCTCTATTTTGTCTTGATATTTTGGTTTCATCACATTATAATGGAAATCATACATTAAATATTTTGACAAATCTAGAATTGACATACCAACATAAATTGGTTTGTTAAATTGCACTTTAAACTTGTTCATGTGAACTGCTACTAAATTTTCCGTAAAAACTGTAGTACTCTTATAATTCGGTTTTGCTACAAGCTTCTCGTATTTTTTCTCATCACTTACAAGTTTAATATTAACTCTCTTTCTAATATTTTCCATAGTTTTCCCAAATACTGAATTATTCATGAGCTTATAAAAGTCTTTTTCAAAATCATTTGTTGCTTTCGTTCTCATTTGTGTGTTTAAATCAATATATTTATTTAACCAATCTGATTGTTCGAACTCTATTACTCGATGTATCTTGTTAAGTTTTAATCCAAGTGAAAAACATTGTTTTAGGTTTCGATAGTGAATTACATATTTTTCCTTATCGTATAAAGTTGTTAATAGCTTTGATTGTTTTGAACCAGGCGGACATATGTTTTGAGGAGCTAATGGATAGTCTTTGTGATAGTCATGTAATTCTTTAGGATATTCAAGATCAACCTCTAATATGTAACCAGTATCAGAATCATCAGGTATATTTGTGATATCTATTTCTTCAATCTCATCTTCACTTAACCATCTAAATCCCTTATACGGTAGATATTGACTCATTGCCCACCCATACAAGTTATTGGCATCTAGATACATTAAGTAAGAATCTTCTTTATTCTTATCATAATCTTCCACATACTTATTGTTTGCTTTTACAAACCTTTTTGAGCATTGACTAATTCCACCTCTTATACCTTTCTCTACCATTAATACCATATCATAATCCCACAACAATTCTAATTTTATATTTGTCATCTTTAACATTGCATCCCAAGCTAAACCTGGTGCCGTCATATACCAAGCAGGATCAAGATCATAAGCTTTAAGACATATTTCTCAAAAGTTCTCAAACACATCTGCTAACAATAATACATCTGTTTTCAAATATAAATCATGGTATTGTCCGAGATTCTTAATGTCAAATGTTTCCCATACTTTCTTTGCATGTTCATAATCTTCATCGCTTATATGTGTGTTCATAAGATTGTTGAAGAATGCTTCCTTTAACGGTAATTTTCTTTCTCTAAACCTATCCCAATTGTTAACATAATCATATGGGTAAACACCTTTTCTTATTACAAGTTGAAACTGTTCTTGATTAGGATAAAAGTGTTGGGTATGTATCATTTGCTCAGGTTTCAAGTTCGATGACAATTTGTCTAAACTAGAAGCCATAAATCTAAATGAATCTACAAATTTCAATTTAATAGTTCCAACCTTTTTACTGAATGATATGTATCTTTCTTCATTATTGGGTATTAGATCTATTTCTTCTTTATTACATCCAAGCTCTTTTATAAACAAGTGAGAGTCATATCCTGTTAAGTTATGTATGATCACTGGTACAAACTTTGGTACTTTAACTTTTAAATTGCAGTTATTACATAGTGGTGCTATAAATTTTCCTGTTATATGATCGTGATGCTTAACTTTATGATTTTCTTTAGTATACTGCTGCTTACAGTAATAACAACATTTAGATTCATTGAACTCTTTTCTCTGACTTTTTGTTAATGGTAATTCGTTATTTTGTTTGTATATGTTCGATATGTGTTTAGCTTCTTTTGTTAACAGTCTTATAAATTCATTAGCAGCGTTCTTACCTCTATACAAAACAGGATTGGATTTACTTCCATCGCTCTTTACTAAATAACAAAATCCAGATGGTTTATGTTGCTGATATTTTTTCGTATATGGCTCGTTATCTGGATAACATTCTTCACAACCCATAACTTTATGTAACAAACATTCAAAATCGGCATAAATCAAAACGGCATTTTCATTATGTATTGGTAGTTTTTAAATTCAACGCATTTACCTTCTTCAGGCATTATTATTTTTACTGGCTCATTTAACGAACAATCTTGCTCATGTTTATTTAAAGCGTCTTGTGAGTAAAAGTATAACAAACATCTATCACATAAATATCTTCGAGCTCTCCTTTCAGTTAACTGTGTACATACTAGTCTGCTTAAATCCTTAATCCAACAATAATGTGTTTTAACTTGGTCTTCATTTTGTTCTTTTATATATAATAAATTGACATGATTTTCTTGCTTGTTTTGTGTATGATGTAGTATATAGATTGAATAGTCTTTATCATATGCATAAACATTTATAGAAATATTAAGTAATTTTTCAGCTCTTGGAATATCGCATAGTTTTACAGGAAAATGAATATTTTTTAATGTTTCTTCTAAGTATTTAACAGCTTGCTTGTACTTGGAAGGTCGTTGTGGATCTTTATTAACTGGGTATAGTGCAGAACAAATTGAATATAAGAAACATTTTTCATCTTCATTCTTTACATTAATTACTGCCTTTTTGTTTTGAATTTGTTTAGGTAATTCTATGTATGTTGATCCTCTATATGTTGTATATTTGACGATTGCTAGTTGTAAAAAGTTAATGTTTATAAGAGCCCAGCCAGAACCTCTAGCTTGGAACTCATCCATTTTTGTTCTTAATCTTTGTTTCATCTTAGTTATTTCTTCTTTTAAATTACTTGATTGATATATTTCTTGATTTTCAGTGTTAAAAATAAAAGTTTTGAGTTTCTTCACCTTTCTTATATGTGCAACTTATATAAAGATTAGCTTTTAATGAACTATATTTACTTAAGCTAATTTGTAATCTGTTTAATATAGCTTTAGATGTTGCAGTAATATATGGTTCTAGTGGATCTTGTGGTTTGTAATCTGTTGTAAATTTCCATGTTTCTAATCTTGATTTTAATGCAATGTTCTGACGTTTTACATCAATTGGTACTGATTCAACTTTGATTTTTGGTTCTTCAATTACTTCTTGTTTAAATGGGAATATATCTCTAATCTGTCTTCTGCTTTGTTCATCATCATATTGTCTAAGAAGGTTTATTAGTTCTGTTTTTCTTAATCGGGAATATCTTCTGATTCCCTTTTCTTTACATTGTCGTCTTCACTCTATTACAGTAAATTTACTATAATTACTCATCTTATTTACTATATAGAAAATCTTACTTACTCAATTTTTATCTTTGCCGGATTATTTCAGTTCATTTTTTGTACTATTTTTACTTCCATATATCCTAATACAACGCTTAACATTGTACACTCCTGCCATTGTCTACATATTACGCGTTGTATTAGAACACGACTTTGATGAGAATAACCCATCAAAGTCACATATATACATATTAAAATTAAATCATTTTTGTAAACTTACTCATTATCATCATCATCATAATCATCACTACCATATTTATATTCATCATCACTACTCAAATCAGATGTTTTTTGTTGCATTAATAATAATTCTTTTTCTTTTAACAGTATTTGCTTCTCTACTAGTGCTGCTAAGAGTTTAAGATCATGATGAATTAGTTTAAGTCTATCATGTAATAAATCAAAATCTTTCTCCATATTTAATATATAGAAAACCAACAAAATGAGATAAACTTAAAAATCTAAGAATAAAAACGAACAGGTGAATATGACTAGTGCTAAGGAAATATTATCTTACAAACCTATATTTGATTGTGTATGTAAACATTTAGATATTGGCGGCTATAATGATGAAGACAAAATAAATTTTAGCGTATCCATAGGTATGTTAGATCATTTGTTCAGGTAAGCCACTAAAGAAAAGAACTCATTTCTCATACAAAACATTCTCTATGCAAACGTTATGAATTTGTCTGATGAAATATTTGATTCACTGACTGATGAACAATGGTTATCTATAGGTTATGATGATTATGAGGAGGAATATAACTATGATCACATTACAGAAGGTTTCATACGCAAATATCAGGAAAAAGTTAATTTGAGCGAAATATGTTTATGGAAAAAGTTATCAGAAGAGTTTATAAGAGAATTAGCTGATAAAGTTGATTGGGAGATTATTTCAGGAAGCCAAGACTTATCAGAAGACTTTATAAGAGAATTTGCAGATAGAGTTGATTGGGAAGAAGTATCGTATAATCAAAACCTATCTGAAGATTTATTAATGAGTTTATAGATAAAGTTGATTTTGATGCTATATCTTATGGAAACAAACTCTCTGAAGCCTTTAAACGAGAACATGCAGATAAAGTTTCTTGGGGGTGCTTATCTGGAACTCAACAATTATCAGAAAACCTTATAAGAGATTACGCTGACAAAGTAGATTGGGAGGTAATTTCATTGTTTCAAAATTTAACAGAACGATTTATTGCAGAGTTCAAAGACAGAGTTCATTGGCATAACATCTCAATTTATCAACACCTCTCTGTAGAGTTTATATATTTATTTAGACATTACGTAGATTGGAGAGTTATAATAAGAAAATATCATAATAATCCCGATTTAGGTAGTATATTGAATTTAGCATTCGATGTTACAACAGATGGTTTGTTTAATGTTTAATTAATTACCATTTATGACTATTATATCATAAAAGTTGTAGCCTTAATTATGTAATATTAACCTTAATTTCTTTTATGATTATTATATCATAAAAGTTGTAACTTTAATTATCAGATATTAATCTTAATTATCAGATAATAACCGATCATATAAACAATCAATTTCTTTAACTAATTCTTCTTCTGATAGTGACGTCCAAAACTCATTACCCTTACCTTTACGAATATCTAGTTCTTGTTGCATTAGATTGAATAGCTTAATACTTAGGATCTCTAAACTTTTCATATATTATTACATGATTCGGATATTTTTCTTCTGATTCATTTAGAGGCTTATATAGGCTTCTCTTCTGACAGCGAATAGCATAATAAGGGAAAGGATCATTAAGTTTGTTCTTCTTGTATATGATTAGGCAATTTTCTTTTGAATTATCGTTTGTATATGGTGCTGCGATTTCTTTTAAGCCCTCGTTTTGAATCTTCAATCTCTCCATTGTTTGTTCTATCTCTTCTACTCTTTTTTGCAACTCTTCTTGATCTTTTTGAATCTGTCTAAAATTAGAAATGAAATAGTCCTCGATAATATCATAGCATTTGTCATGGAAGTCTTGTGATATCCATAAAGCAATAGCGAGAAATTTTTTCTTATATACATATGTTCCTGAGATGATCGATGTTGTTTCTTTATCTCCTCTTGTTATTAGATATGTAGAAGAGCAGGTGCGTATTTCTTCTCCAGTGCTTTTTTCTATTGTATTAATCTTTTCATTATAATATTGTATTAATTGCTTTGATTCATTATTTCTCAACCACTCTTTAAATCTCTTACCTCCATCATTACACAGTTTTGTTGCATTGAAATATCCTGTACTCTTATCTATAATCAATTTAAAATCACCAAAAATACCATACCAATAATTACCTTTAATCTGTTCATATCAAATATCATTTAAACTAAGAGAATTATCCATAGTACTCATATTTATTATATAGAAAATGTTAATTTTTAGCCTTTTATGGAATAATAACCATAAAAGACAAATATTTATATTTACACTACAACATTACTTTTATCTACCCAGCTATTATATAAATCATCAAAACCTAGCCATTTAATATATACTTTATCACTTTTCCTTCTTGACACCTTTTCCACCAAATATTCATCTTTATGTTTCGTCTTTAATAGTTCTGGTTCGTAAAATCTACCTTGCACATCCTCTTCTTCTAAATCTTTAATTCTATATGTAGGCGGATTAGATGGGATAACTTCACTAATAACGAATACTTCTGTTGACCAATTAGGTGTATATCCTTTTTCAAATAACCCTTTCGATTTACTTATACGAACATGATCACCTAATTTGTATTTGGGCTTAACACGCTTATATTCTTTCTTATACACTTTCTCCAATATTATTCGCTTATTCTTCTTATTAACTTCTATAGGCTTTAAACCAATTGTTCTATGCACTTTAATATTATACTCACTAACCTACGTTGGTAATATCTCTACCCATTTATAATTTCCTTGTGTTGTGAACCTTTTCCACATGTTTTGTTTAAGTGTTCTATTGAATCTCTCAACAACAGAAGCTTTCTTACCACTATAGGTTGAGTAATGATTAATCTTATTTTCATCCATTAACTTCTTAAACTCTTTATTGTAAAACTCTTTACCTTGATCAGTTTGTAAGTTACTAGGTTTTCTCGTTCTTAATATGGATTCAAATGCTTCTGTAACATTTTTACCACTCTTATCTTTAACAGGAACAGCAAACGCATATTTCGAGAACACATCTGTAATCGTTAGCAGATACTTATAGCCTCTATCTAACTTGGAAACACCTTTTAATACTCCACTATCCATTTCAACAAGATCAGCTTGCCAAAGATCATCGATACCTTTTATAACTACACTTAGTCTGTCAAAGTTTTTTCTAGATGGTTTATGAATTTCTTCTATAATGTCTTCTCTAACACCTTTACCTTCTATTCAATCGGGCTTTTTAACGAATTGAGTTTTAGTAACACCACATACAGAACAAGTACCTTTCTTTAGATATCTTCCATTCTTTATTTGTTCAATTCTAATGGTATCTTGCTCCGTATCTGTTAACTTCTTACACTTAACACAATACATCATCATTATTTATTGTATAGAAAATCAACAATAAAAAGTAAAATTTATCATTACCTAATACTATACTTTTAACATTATCATCATCATCACTTGATTCGTTTTCATCTTCTGTTTCTATATACAGAATAGTCAATAATAATGTAAGTTTTGTTCTTGGACTCTAATGGCGTAGTATTCAAACTCAATGTTGCGTCGGTTTGTCTCGTCGTCTGAATCATTGCCATCCTTGTAGTTCTTGTTGACTAAAACAAACTTGTGTAACTTGAGCTCATTGTGTGTGTTGGGTACTATCTTGGGTTCTACGGCTTGGGGCAGACTTTCGCGTTTAAACAAGTTGTGGCTTAATATGTCTACTGAGTTGGAAAGGGTTGTTAGTTGGTTGTATTTGATCTGTAGTTGTTTTTGGAAGGCTGACACTAACTGGAGCATGTCCTTGGGTTGTTCTAGTCTGTACTGGACTGTTCGTCTGATTGATGGTAGTACTTCGGTTGTTATCCATCTCTTAAACTGTTTGGCTTTGGGTAGTTTTGAACGTAGAACCAAAGAGTACAGCCCAGACTCGTTAATGAAGATTGTATGTGGTTGTGGATTAACACGGGGTATTGATTCAATGACCCTAACTTCTGAAAAATTTTTCTTATCTTCATCGTCTACATGATCTTGGATGGCGTTTCTGGGTTGTGAATACTCTAAAATTGTGGCAATGAAGGCAATCTTTACCTTTGAACCATGCATTGCCTTCTACGTTTAATAGTGTTAATAACTCTTGATTATCGAGTTTAAATATATGTAAAAACGTTTCTAGATTTGCCCATTATACTTTTAACATTACCAAAAATATCCATATTTATTATATAGCAAACGTCCTTAGGAAAGCTCTCTTTCTATGTACATTATAGCAAACAAAAATTGACCTTCTTCCATAGCTGAATTTTTATTTGGTTTAATCGTTATTATATCATTCTTCTTAAAACCAAAAGGTATATTTTCAATCAAAGTATCACCTAAATATATGTCTAAAAAGTATTTATCCAAACTTAATTCCATGTGCATTATTTTCCCATTATAAAGAAATGTGTAACCATTAGAAAAATTAAATATTTTAAAGATTGGCTCCTTAACATTCTTAATTCTCAATCGACATCAAAAGGTTATAGTTTCTTTCTGCATAATCAATTTAGTAGTATCCATCCTAAGCTTTTGAAAATCTTTCTTGATGTATGTTTCTTGCAACGTTTCTAATACACCTTCAAATCGTTTTCTATCGTTCTCTAATTGAGCTTCTACTAATCTAAGTTGACTTACGCTAACATCATTTAAATTCTCCAACAATTTTAATTTTTCTTCACTAATATCAACATTATCTTTTCTATCTTTAACATTACCAAATATATCCATACTCATTTATTATACAAAAATGTCCATCCTAATTTTTCAAAACATTTCTTTAACATCTCTATTTGTTTAGGTGAGTGCTTAAAATCAATATCAACATAAACATCATGCTTTTTCAACAGATAGTACAGTACAGATTTTAAGTTAATAAACAATACTCTTTTCGAATACAGTTCTATAAAGATCTCATGTAACTTTTCAAACTCGTTTATAAGTGTTTCTTCCATATGTTGTAATTTTAATGGTTTTTGGTCGGTAATGTGATGGTGTATTAAACAGACATCATCATAATATTTTGTGTATTTGTTTTTCTTTAGTACTTCTAGAACATCTTCTGTTGATATTAAATTTTTTGATATATCTCTAAATTCATCATTTAACACCTTGAACACATCTTCGGAAATAATTCTATCCTGTAAAGCTTGTAAACGAGATAACTATAACTTAAATTTTTTTGTAATATCATACCATGGTTTTCTTACACAACCAGCTTTCATTTCTTCCTTAGTACTGTAAACTCAACCATTCTCTACTGAACAATCATCACAAATGTACCTACTCATACCTTTTGTTAATGACTTACTAGCACAATTACTGCATTCTAATTGTCTAGTAATTTGGCAACAACTCTTCTAAGGTAATTATTGGTCGTAACTTTTTCAACTCTTCTTCCGTATACAAAAATTTAGGTATTAACATTTTCCATAAACCAGTAACATTATATACGTTGTTTTTATCTTTTAAGTCTATCTCACTAACTTGTTCAAAATACTGATAAAAATTATAACTAACTAGTGGATCTAGTTCATCCTCATGCTTCTCAAAATAATCTAAAAATCTATTGTGTATAGCTTCCATATTTATCTTAAAACAAAACTTTTATGGATATAAACCATAAAAGTACTTAAACTTAATAATATTTAATCATTTTTAATCATATACATAACATCACTAAAAGAATACCCTTGATTTAGAAGATTTAAAACCTTAACACAAAGATGACCACATATAACTGAATTAAAGTCTTGTATTCGTTTATCATTGTAAAATAAGTTTTCGGTACCAAGATATTGTACTAGCTGCTTAGGAGGAACACCACCATAAGAATCGAACACGTACTTTATGTTGTTATCTTTCCAATAGCATATCCAATGAGTACCAATGTTTTCTGATTTATCGAGGTTAACTACACCACACTCATTTATATAGGGTTTTTTGTGGAAGTTCATCACTCATAAATACACCTCTAAATCGTTTTATCTTTAATTCTTTAACCAACCTCTCTATATCGAAGTTGGTCAATGGTTTTAGTTTTTTGACTTCTTTGGTTTACCTGTCCCCTGCTTTCTTCCATAGCCATATTGTGTCTTTTTTGTTCTTCAAGTTCTTGTTTATTCTTCTTAGCATCCAGTACAGTTTTAGTAATCGCTGCTGCACCACCTGCTAATGAGCTAACTGCTCCTAAAGCTGCTAAAATGGCTGGAATTGTAAAAATAAAACCACCCATATGCTGTTTCTTAATCTTTTTCATTTGTGCAGTAGTTAAAGTTAAATCCATTCCTTTACCTTCTTTAATTTTCTTAGATTTATCACTAAGTTGTTTCTTTGTTAATACATGATCGATATTTAAATCCTTTAGTTCGTTGTAAGGAACGCTAAACATACAACCTTTAATAGAACACATCTTCCTATTTATTTTAGAGAAAATCTTAGTTTGTAAAAGTACAGTTGTTGTAGCTTCACCAAAATCAATTAAGGAATCATTCTCATCTGCTATCCTTATCTCAAAGTTGTCAACCTTGTCTTTGGATATAGGGAAAATAATGGATAAGTAGGCTCATAAATAATACTATGTTTAAACTCAGCATCTGTTTTAAATGATGCTATAATCCCTGTTTCTCTATGTGTGTATTCTGTATCTTTAACAAACATACCATCTGCTATATTACAGTGAACATTTATAGTATCAAACGGATGAAACTTTGGCAACTTACTTCCAATATGTGTTTTGTTTTTATTTAAAACTTCAAGAATATTAAACCCGAAGATAGTACCTATACCCCCAATTGTAACATCATTACTATCAGTTTCTATTTTAACTCTATTTCTTAAATGATCTTCTGATAATGTTATGTTGATGGATTGAGATTTTAAATACTCATTAAGTGATTTTAAATTATATTGCCCTTCTGGTATAAAACTTGTCTATCACCATATGAGAAACTGTTTTCTTCTGTTGTTATGTTTGGAGTTAGATATGTACTGTAAAACCCAACTAGTCCTATACTTAAATAGCTGCTACTGTTGTCTAATTCGTAATGGAGTTTCTTCTTTAAACAGAAGTATCACTCGTTAACTTAAATACCTTAGCCATTTATTATATAATAAATGAATGAGTTTGATTTACCTAGAGATATTCCAAGAGAGAAAGTAATCAAGTTAATTGAAGATGTCATTCAAAAGTTAGAATACAGTTTAAAGAAGAAAAAGAGAAAACAACGAATTGTTAAATATGCATACTACACTTTGATTACGTTATCGGTTATACTTTCTGCAACAACTGGATTTATTAATATTTTTATACCTGTAACAATTTACTCAATATTAACAACATCTCTTGCAATGGGAAGTGCTATAACAGGTTTATCTTCTAAGTTAAACATAAGCAAAAGAAAAGATGAATATAAAACCATTGTAACTTGTATTAACTCATTTAAAGAACAGTTAGAGATGATAAAAAACATTAAATGGTGAAATAGATAACGAATATATAAAAGACACGTTGCTTAAGATCAGAAAACAACTTAAAGATATAAGATCATAAAAGAGACGATTTTCTATATAATAAATGAGTAAGAAAACTATTAATTGGGAAGTAAAAGAGATGATAAAAGAAACAACAGCTAAAAAAAGAAATAGAGAACTTATACCTGATGATATTCGATGTCTTATAGTGGGGCCATCTGGGTGTGGTAAGACGTTTTTGCTATTTAATTTTTTATTACAGCCAGGTTGGTTAAACAATAATTATATCTATATATATTCTAAAAGCATGAATCAGCCAAAGTATGAGCAGTTAAAAGATCGATTTGAAAAAGCAGAACTAAAGTTTAAGAAGCAAATAGCAACGTTCTTAAGCGGTAATGATTCTATTGTACCTATTGATGAATGTGAAGAATACTCTGTCGTTGTGTTTGATGATTACATTTTAGAGAATCAAGATACTGTTAGAAATTACTTTACAAGAGGTAGGCATAGCCATTTAGACTGTTTCTATCTTGCACAAACATAATCTAAAGTACCTAAACAACTTATAAGAGATAACGTTAACTTCCTATGCATATTCAGACAAGATGATACTAATCTTAAACATGTGTATAGTGAGTTTGTTGGAGGAGATATGTCTTATGATAAATTTAAAGAGATATGTTCAAAATGTTGGCAAGAAGATTATGGTTTTATAGTAATTGATACGACAAGGAAGGTAATCAATGGTAAGTATAGGAACAAGATAAAACACTTTATAAACGTTGATGTTTTTCACGTTTGTTCGTTTTAACGTTTGAAGTTTATTGAAGTTTATTGACGTTTTTTCACGTTTTTTGACGTTTATTAACGTTTATTGACGTTTGTTCGTTTTCTATATAATAAATGGATGAGAAAGATATTAATAAGAATATCAAGTTAAAGGAGTTCTTGATAAAGATCTTCAAATCTTGGAAGAAACTAAGAGAAGGTATATATGATAAATTTAAAACACAAGTGCAACCTGTAATTAAGGCTATTCAAAACTTGGGAAGTGAGATCAAAGAAGTAGCAGAACAAAATAAAAATCTAATAACTGAACTTGTTCCAGTTGTACTTAAGATGGCTTCAATAAATCCTAATCTACTAGAAACACCTAAAAAGATAACTTATGATAATTCCCCAAGTAGTAGTGATACGCCTATAACGGGAGAAATAAAACAAATGAGAAAACAAATTAAAGACAAAGTGGAAGGAGTAGAACCTTTAACAACAGCCCAATCATTTGGTAAGATTGCAACAAAATATTATAGTAAAAGAAATGATAGTGTATTTGGAATAAGAACTGTAGAAGAAGATGGAAAAATAATAAATAAGGTAGGTAATTCTGAAGTTAAAGTGAATGGCGATGATTTGATAATTAATGGTAAAACTTATAAAGGAACAGAAGGTCTATGGGAATTGTTAACGATGAATACTAATAAAACCATTGAAGATTATAATGATGACGAATTTGAACAGTACAAGGAAATAATAATAGAATCAGATGCTGCCTTCCAAAAATATAATCGAGATAAAAAAAAGTAGCATCTAGTAGAGGTTCTAAGTACATTAATATTATCAAGCCTATTTGGGATAATTATATTAAACCATCTTTACTTCCAACTCCTAAAAGGACTGGTGAAGGAATTAAACAATATACAGAGATACCTAAAGGATATATATGGACGGATGATGTGGAAAGTTAATTGATCTGTTAATAGTTATAGATGGAAAAGAAAAGGCTGGTAATAATAATTTTTATAATGAAAATTAGGTATAGTGAGTATGATTAATAATAAGCTTTCACAATTTATTCCTAATGATCCAAAAGGTATAGGGTATTTGATTAAGATATTAAATACATTACCACCAAGATTCTGGAATGATGAGAAGCTTGGAAAAGGACTAATGAATAAGATTTTAAACATGAAGGGGATACCGGAATTACATATACCAGGCTTCAGCTTTTGCGGGCCTTTTACGAAGCTTCAAGAAAGGTTAGAAAGAGGTGATGAAGGTATTAACGCATTAGATGAGGGTTGTAAAGAACACGATATATACTACAGAGACAATAAAGATACAGAGTTAAGACATATTGCAGATAAGGAACTAGAAACTAAAGCATGGTAAAGAGCATTTAGTAGTGATGTGTCAATTGGTGAACGATTAGCTGCTTTTGGGGTTGGTATTGCTATGAATGCTAAGGTTAAGTTAGGATGGGGATTATAAGTTTTTAATATTTATTATATATGATTCTTTTATGGGTATATCCCATAAAAGCGTTGTTTCAAGATTTTCTTTATAATGAATGGATAGTGTTGAGTGTTACGAGTTACAGAGTTTTAAAGCTAACACAAGAACATTTAATAATTTGAATGAAGCTAACAAAGATATTGAGTTTGATTTCGATGCGGGGGATGGCTTCATACATCCACACAAAGCAGATTGTCACATGACTTTTGAAGTTGTTGGTGCATCAGTTGTAGGAACATTTAGTGCAAACGATACTATAAAACTTGCAGATAACTTTTTACCATTCTTCTTTTCTCAAATTGAGGTTAGAAAGCATGCAGTTGTTATAGATAAGATTGAACTACCAGGAATAACATCTACAGCTATTGGAACATTAAAGATTTCCAAACCAGAAGTTGAATATTTAAAACAAGCAGGATTTGAAACAGATGATAAACTTGGTCCAAGAAAGGACTTTAGTGTTTTGTATCCATTAAGATTAATTCCAGGCTTTTTAAGTGATTATAAAGAGGTAATGTGGAAAGGCGGATTGAGAATAACATTTACAAAAGCTAACAAAAATAATGATGTCTTGTACAAATGGGTTGGAACAGGAGCAGGTGCAGCAGCTCCTCATGATGGAAAAATAACAATAAAAAGTATGGAGATAAGAATGCCTATTGTTGAATACGAATCTAATTATGAAAACAAGTTAAAGTTGAATATTCTTAAAGAACCTAAAATCATGTTTTCATTCCATACTTATCAATGTATTCAGAAGACTGTTGTAGGTTCTTTCTTGGAGTTCGATGTTACTACTCAATTTAAATCTAGACAATTTGATATGCCTGATTTCGTAGTTGTAATGTTTCAAACTGATAGAAGTGGTAAACAAACAGCAGATACAAGTAAGTTTGATCATTGTAAGGTAAAGAATATCTATCTTAAGAATGGAAGGAATGAGGTATTTCCAAAAGAATCAAGAAACTTAGATATTGCTAACAGGGATTATTTTAAGATGTATGAAGATTATACTGCATTTAAGAGAATAACATGTGGCAATTCCGAAATGTACTATGACCCTAAAGATTTTATAGATAACAGACCAATGTATGTGATTAATTGTAGTAAGAGGAAGAATGTATCGGCAAATGAGAGAACAAACATAAAGATTGTAGTAGACTTTGCAGAAGCTGTGGCTGCTAATACTATATGTTATGCGATTTTAATTGGACAAAAGAACTTTACATATGCTCCCAAGAATGAGAAAGTAGTAGAAGAGTTTTAGATAGTTAAATGTATGTTTGTATTATTTTATGGAAATTTTTCCATAAACGAAATTGATAAAAAATGATGAAGATTGTATGTTGTTGCGGATTAACGCGGGTCCCGTTTTCCAGGACCCGTATTTGTTTGTATGTAACTTTGTCTTCTTCATCTACGTGTTTTCAGTGGCGTTTGAGGTCTTCAAATGATTAAATTTTTTGTGAAGATAAAAATTGAAGTGTTCATTGATTTTCTATATAATAAATACGATGTCGAGTCATATTGAGCTTTTAAATAAACTTGGAAGTCTTGAACAAAAACAAGTTATTGGATTAAGAGAATTAGAATTAAATACAGAATATAAGATTGTGAAAATAGAAAAGATTAAAACTAAGTTTGGAAAGAGCATTTTAGTTGAATGTGAAGAGTTTAAGGTATTTCTTCCACCTAGATTTACAAAACTCTTAACAGATAAAATGATTGATGTGATCGTTAAAGATGGAATAAAAATCAAATATTCTGGTTTAAAAGATAATTATCCAACTGTTGAGTTCTGTATGTGAATTTCAAATGATGATCGGTTTTGTGAATCCAAAGAATAATAAAAATGATCAAAAATATGTCGTCAGAAGTAAAAAATGGAGTGGATAGAATGGATCCTCAAAAGACATTTATACTTACTAATAATTTCAATGTAATTGTGAAAAATGTGCAGACCGAAGTTCAAGTTGTTTTTGATATTAACGGCTGTCTATTCAGCTTGAATTATGATCAGTGGACAGAGTTTAAGTCATTGTTTCCTATTGAGAACGAGGTTAGCAGAAGATTCCATTATCAATATCCGAACTTGTAATTTTAAGTATGTTTTAAGTGTATAAGTGTTTTTATAGTATCAAGACCTTTGGATATAAAGAACATACTGTCATTTAAATATTAAAGATACATGTATAAATAAGAGATTTATTTGAGTTTTTTGTAATTATATCCTTAGAGTTATGCAATTTATAAAACATTCAATAGATAGTCAATTTACTTCTCTATTGAATGTCGTTTGAATTTTGAAAATCGGTTAATATTTGATGATTATAGCAAATTCGAAATTTCGGGAATTTTTTACGGGTTTATTTTTGAGTTTTCGGGAAGATGTTATTATTTAAGAAGTCTTAGAATTTTATTGTGATTATGGTAGTATTTTTTATTTTTCGATTTGATGAAAATTAATAGAGATATTGAGAAAGGGAAACATATCCTGAGGGTTATGCAGCCATTTATGCATTTTATAAAATTCGTTATGTTATTAGTATTCATTTGCCGTTTGAATTTTTAAAATCGGTTAATTACGATCTGAGCTATTGAATTTTAACGTTATTTGGGGGTAAGGCTTCCAGTGTTGCCAACTCACTTTTAACAATTATCATATTTTTTAATAATGGGGTGTATTCATCCCTATATGTTTTAAAGCGGTATCTTGAAAAATTAAAATCCTGGAACGTTCCGAAAAAAATATTGGGTTGGAGACACTGATTTTAAAAAGAGATCTAGTGAGAACAGCATGTACAATTTGAGAATTGTAAATTTCTTTCTTTTATTTGTGGAAACGATGTTGAGGAAATCATGTTGAGCTATATGTAAGTCATTCTGTCTCTTTATTGCTGGAGGTGGAAGGATATATGG
The DNA here is from genome assembly GCF_964235325.1 of Thermobia domestica. Taxonomy (NCBI): domain Eukaryota; kingdom Metazoa; phylum Arthropoda; class Insecta; order Zygentoma; family Lepismatidae; genus Thermobia; species Thermobia domestica. The sequence continues at coordinate 30,977,797 of NC_137458.1, forward strand.
CGTGTATCAATTGCGTAGTCCCATCCCGTGGGATTACGTCATAGTTATTGCGTAGTCCCATGCTGTGAGATTACGTCATAGTTATTGCGTAATCCCATCCCGTAGGATTACGTCATAACAGCTCCATCTGGTGTCTACTGCAGCTAGAAGTTCTGTTGGCATGAGGAGGTTTATGTATATATATGTATGTTAGTGTGAGGAGAAGAAGGAAAGAGAGAGGCTGTATACTCTTTGCTTCTCTGAACTGAAACTGGTTTGTAAGCTGAATATATGTATATTACAGCGAATCAACATACTTAACTTTAACTTATCATCATTCAGCCATCTGTGGACCGATTTCGATCAAACAAAAACTACTTTTTCAATCGAAGACAGCACTATAAGTTATAAGTTTTAGATGTAAGTTTTTATGATTTTAAATGTCATAAAAGCCTATTCAATCTCACTTTTTGTTATCCCCCTGTGTTAAAGTACAGTAGTCAGTGGTTGCTTCATATTTTTTTTTTGGTAGTTAGGAGGTGGAGGGGGAAATGCGCTCGTAGTAAAAGCAATAACTATTGAAAGAAAATACTCTTATCATCTACAATATATTTTATCCCGAACACGGTATCATTAATAAAAATCTCATTGTCAGTAACTGTAAAACATTTATTAGGAACAACTTTGGTAAGACTTATCACTCGCTTAAACAAATGTTTATACTGAGGAAAAGGAAACCGTTCTCTAAAATGTTGTGGAAGAGTTTCTGGAGCTGTTTCGATTTCAAACGCCTTTATACATTTTAATCTTATGCCGTCCTTAACGGTCTTCCACCAAAACAGAGATACACCATCTGGTCTCTTCTTAGGAATATTTGGGTATTTCTGTATTAAGTTCAGTTCTTTCTTCGTGAGAATATGTTTCAAATGCTCTAAACTCAAAATCATCATCTACTTCTTATATTTCACTATTGTTATATTTATCTCTTTTCTTTTTATTACGACATGCTTTGCACTCATTACGTCTTGTGTTACCATTTCTAGAAAACTCTTGGTATTGTTTTAATTCGTTACAATTAATGCACTTCTTCATTTATTAAATATAAAATAGATACTTGTTCTTAACTTTTGTGCACAACGCTACTTCATTAATTTTTATGTCTAAATAATCTGGTCACAAAAAGGGCCAAAATTGCGCTAGAAGTAACCATGTCCTACTACTCCAGTCGACCCGTAGACTGTTTTTTACAGTTAATAATCTATATTTTCAGTTTCCCTACGTTACTCCAGCCAAACCTCGACGTTGAATGGTGGTTCAGCATCCAAATCCTGACGTTTACGCAACCAAATCTAGCATAATTGCCTGACGTTCCCGAACGTGTCCTCGCGGTAGGTGGGGTAGGGTGGTGATGCATTCGTCTGACACGTTTGATTTTTTTATATGGTATTTCTGACAAGTAAACCTTACGTTTGGGTGAATCGAGTTGCTGACTAAGACACATATGAGAAAGTAGTACTAAATGTGGTCAGTATTTCAGTGAAGTTGTAGGTGCGAAGCTCCAGGGGTTTAGAAGATACAGCTACCAGAACATCACATGGAAGTACAGAATAGTCTTCATACAGTTGGAGGTATAAGCTCTGTAAGACCTCTTGTAACGATAAAAGGTGAATAAGAAATATATGGGTACATATTAGGACTAAGGAGAAGTCATATAGTAAGGGTATACCTGACGGCGGCCATCTTGAAATCCGCCATTTTGAATTAAGGTTAAGTTTGTAAAATAGGAATAGGGTCATGTGATACATGATTTAAGGCGCAAATTTAATCAGAAGAACAATGGTGACATTAATTTTGATTTACGCGCGATTGGTAAAAAGTTACAGGGAAATCAAATATTGTTGCAGCATATGTATTAGTCCTTTACCCCACCTTGTAAATTTTGTGTTAATGATAATAATTAAATAAAAAGCAGGTGGATAAATATTAGGTCTATGGTAAGAGTTGCCTTGATGGCGGCCATGTTCAAATCGATTGCATTTGTCAGGTGTGCTCACTGTGAGCAGAGCATTGGTGCAAGTCATACACTCTTTTCTGAACTACATATTGATTGTACTAATTGAGCACTTTTCTGGAAGACAAACCCAAGTTCAATTATGACTCAATTCCACTTTGGTCATTTTTCCTTAAATTAGCAACTTGTTTATGCGATAACAAATGCTGGATAATGATAAAGCAAAAATGGTTATACCGTTGGATTTATGGTAAAATTTGCTATTAATAAGGTGTCACTATTATGCGTTTTGTTTAAAACTTTTTTCTGTTTCAAAATGCCGGATTTGAACATGGCCGCCATCAAGGCAACTCTTACCATAGACCTAATATTTATCCACTTGCTTTTTATTTAATTATTATCATTAACACAAAATTTACAAGCTGGGTAAAGGACTAATACATATGCTGCAACAATATTTGATTTCCCTGTAACTTTTTACCAATTGCGCGTAAATCAAAATTAATGTCACCATTGTTCTTCTGATTAAATTTGCGCCTTAAATCATGTATCACATGACCCTATTCCTATTTTACAAACTTAACCTTAATTCAAAATGGCGGATTTCAAGATGGCCGCCGTCAGTTATACCCTTACTATATGACTTCTCCTTAGTCCTAATGTGTACCCATATATTTGTTATTCGCCTTTTGTCGTTACAAGAGGTCTTACAGAGCTTTTACCTCCAACTGAATGAAGACTATTCTGTACTTCCATGTGATGTTCTGGTAGCTGTATCTCCTAAACCCCTGGAGCTTCGCACCTACAACTTCACTGAAATACTGACCACATTTAGTACTACTTTGTCATACGTGTCTCAGTCAGCAACTCGATTCACCCAAACGTAAGGTTTACTTGTGAGATATTCTCACCTGTTATTTATTTAAGCATGAGTTATTATTTATTTAGTAATAATGCAGATACAATCAATAGACTATATCTGCGTCATTATGTATTAATAATAACTGTCTAAATAAATAACAAATTGGAATATCTTAGGAATACTATACAAAATGTCAGAACGCGTCAAAATCGAATGCATCACCCTACCCCTCCTGCCGCGAGAACACATTGTAGAACGTCAGGGAATTATGCTACATTTGACTGTAAGGTTTAAACTGTAATATTACAGTTAGACATAATACAGACAATTATTGACTGGGATATATTCCCCCGTCCCCCTCTCTAATGACGCCAGTGCACATACGTATATAATAACGATAAGAAAAAATGCTATTGTCATCCATTACTTTGTATTTTCCCCCTAAAACTATTTGCGTTTTGGTGACTTTTATTAGTTGAAATGCTTATGGTAATAATGGTAAAATTGCACAATTTTTTTTTTGGTGCAATTTCCAATTTTGTTGCCTGCTCATGAAGGGTTTATCTGTGGCAACAGATAAGGGAATGAAAGTTTGCGCAATTTCAATGCACCCAGGGTGATTAGCTTATGATTATACCTCATCCTGTGCTTTTTCGATGTATTGCGTCTACAGAAAGCTTTAGGTGTTTGATCGGGTTAAACCATAACATCTTATAACTTGTTTCTTCTCGCAATTGGAACTGAATTTTTCCCCACTGACAGACGTATATAACTGACCTTTCTCTTTGCATTGATTTTCTAGTTTTGAAGTTAATATAGAGTATACCTTAATTTCATTTTGCTACTTGCAGGAAAGTGCGTTCCTAGAAGACAATGGGACATACCCAATTACGATATTCCCAGTCTTCCCGGTGATGGAGTAAATCCTCAGGACATGGAAAAGTTAATCGATAAATGTACCAAAGACCATGGCGAAAAACAAGCGAAGAAGGCAAAGGTAAGTGAAATCCATGTTTCTAAATTTGACATATGTCAACTTAATGTTCGGAAGGTGAATTTCATCATCTTCATATATAACGGATATGCCTAATCAATAAGGACATACCAGAATTTACAATATGAGGTTTAATTAGTGTTACGTGAATGAATAACGCCTGAAAATATAACTTTATTACATATTCACCTATGAAAGTAGAGAGAAACCTCCAAATTTTGTTCTAAACGGTTATTTAAGATCATGATCTTTTAAGCTCATTAGTGGAGCTTTTTTCTCAATGTATCAACTAAGAATAAAAACTCACAATAAATAATGCCATTGCAGTAAACAAAATATAATTTTACTTAGAATTAAAGAAGGCAAAAGTAACTATCAACTAGAAAAAAAATGATGATTCACCAATGGGTTTATGATGTCCACTTTGCTTTCGAACATGAGTTCCAGAAATAAGCTACTGATTCGTTGTTACATAGTCAACTGGGATAGAGACGAAGTACTTTTAACAATCAGTAATACATTTTCTGCACTCATATGTGCCCGGAAAACAGGACTCAAATTTAGTATAGGGAAGTTTACCGGACATCTTCCTTGACAAACCAGACTCCAACTTCAATACCTGCAGTCTGTTATCTGTAACTCTATGGAGAAGATTGCAAATACCAGACAAGGAGCATAAGATACTGACCTCTCAGTTGAAACGGAACAGATGATCATTGAAAACTAAAAGCTATGAAATAGCCCTACAGAAAAACCTAAAACTCGATAAAGTAAAATTCTGACCAAAACGTTGCGTAACGAAAATCAAATGAATAAACACATGAAGTATTTAAACTTAGAATTTTAAGAAATAAAAAAAAAATATTCGGTTGTGTCTACTCTCGGACACACAAAGAAAGATAATTAGCTTAAACTCTGTTATAGCACTTATGAAATGCTGTCTGTAAGATCATATACATTGTGTAATGTTCTGCTTGTTCTCACACTGCTTCATTGTAGACACACACACACACACACACACACACACACACATATATATATATATATATATATATATATATATATATATATATATATATATATATATATATATAGTTAAAGTTTTAAGTGGTTAAATAAAATAAAATATCTGTCAATTTATTCGTAGACAGCATTATGATTCGTAGATAGTGAAATTTACAGCCTAAGAGAATGATATATCACAGAAGTAAATTTCTTTAACTAGCAGTGAGTTTAATCATAAACTGGCAACACATAAACAGCAAATTAACTTACAGTGAATATAGCCACTACAGTTGTTAAACGATTTTTTTTTAGAATCAGATAAAACCCTTCTACCTTTGATATTCTTAGTGCTTCACAAGTAAATTTATATTTTTTCTAAAGGAATATATCTTCCGTTTTTCGTGGTGGGTGTTATATTATATACGCATACAGCAGTGTTCCGTTAATGTGCCTTTTTAAACCTCATTATGGTTCAACTGCACGATTTATTGCCCCTTTCAGCGACCCGGCTCCATAACATTAAACCATATTAAACACATTAAAACATACAGAATTCAAGGCACATATACTAAACATAAATAATACCTTAAACCTAACTAATCTAATCTAAGGTAACCTAAAATAGTCACACACTAAGATATTTAACCCATATATATATATATATATATATATATATATATATATATATATATATATATATATATATATCAAAAAGCACCATGGCGGCAAACATGACGGGGACCAATAACGCTCTGCCTCAACCCTCCGTTGCTCGTAAAGTTCCCTCCTTAACACTGAACACTAGTCGAAATCCTTTTCAATTGTCACGTTAAGTACCAAACTACATTCCAGTATAATTTAGCTGATGACTTATTACTTTATAGAATTTTAAAAATAATTTTGACGAACACAATTCTAGACGACTTCACATCATGCTGTCTTCAATGAAAAAGACATGGCATGAAAAAAGAAGTTATCTACTGGCTACGTTCTGACGTCATAATATAAATGGTGATCCTAAATCTCAAAAATGAAAGAATTTTGACCCAATGAAAGATATTGAGTAAATCTCGACCTAACAGTGATTTTAAACTTCCAATCAGGCCGATCTTGTCAAAACAAAGGAGCTTGCCCATGAAGATAAAATTGCTGATTTTTTTAGAAACCTAAATTTTAAGAGAAATTACGAAAATAGGATTCTGAGATTTCTTCAGATATCTTCCTATTTCTATTTTCCCACAAATACAACACGGAAACGATGAAAAATAACTAAATTCACTCTTAAATAGCATAATATCCGAATATTTATGGCAAAAATGCACAAAACGTAAGATATTAATGATACATATACAAATAAATGATATAACAGTCAGTTCATTCTAAGATATCAAGCATTTGCTGCTTGACCATCTCCAAAAAATCGTAATTTTTTCTTGAATGTTTATCCTATATCAGGGTACTTCAAAACCACGATCATGGGATTTTCAAATCATCTTGTAGCTGCGCAGAGGCTGCCGCAATTTTGCGTTTTCTCGATTTCAGGCGTTTACATTGGTTTGAATATCTGAGCATGCATTTGTCCTAACAAATTGAAAATTACTGGACGCCTCCAACTTGTGCAGAGCTAAAACTTCGATCTCTTAACGCGATTGCCTAAAACCACTTGAAAAGGGTGAACTGCAGTAGCAACATTTTTGGACATTGAAGACATGTTTGGGAGATGAAGCAACTGACATAAAGGTCTGAATTTGTGTGTGTATGTAGTCCGGGATCATAAGTTAATAAAAAAAATTACAGACTTGTAGCTGTTCCCAAAGGCCAGGAAAAATCGTAAAGTTGGAGAATTATGCCAATTTTGAATATTTCACTGTCCAATATCTCTAATGGGCCTGGTTAAAAAAGACCTGAAATTTTGAGAATAGTTACTCCTTTAGTATACCATAACACAACAAAGAACTGCGTTTTGTATTTTTGAGCAGAAAGGGGGTCAAAGTATTAAGGAATACTCTAGGAGGTGTTTTGTTCACAATTTCATCTAGAAACTAGTTGTTGTGACGTAAAATAAAGTAGGATGAATGGCTAGTCCAGTCAAGGTTCTCAAACTCGTTTCTCTCCTCTAGTTGTGACTCACTGGGTTATATGCAGAGTCTTTCTGATGCTTAATTAGTGCCAGACCAAAGAGTTCGACTAACATATGTCTCCTGCAATAGTCAGACTTTAGTATCACGCTAATCATACGTCAAACAACTCTGTATAAGGCGAATTGTCTTTATCAAACTCACAGTGTTTACAGCGAATGAATGTTCACTGACTGGGGAATGTAGATCAAACGAAAGGATAACAGTGTCCTGCATGAGTTGACAGTTAAAACAAGAATAAACATGATTGAATATCATTGATATAGCAGGCAAAAAGAGCAATGGATACTTATGGACTCTTTTCAAGTGTGCATTTTGACTTTTCTCGCCTTCTGCTGATAGCGGCATTTTTGAGTAGTGCTGCTGTGGGTGTGATAAAGACAGTGAGTCACAACTGAGGAAAGAAAAGAGTTTGAGAATCTTGACTGGACTAACCATTCATCCTACTTTATTTTACTTCACAAGAACGAATTTCCAGTTGAAATTGTGAACAAAACACCTGCTAGAGTATGAAATCATTCCTTAATACTTTGACCCCCTTCCGCTCAAAAACACAAAACGCGCTTTGTTGTGTGTTACGGTATACTAAGGAGTAACTATTCCCAAAATGTCAGTTTTTTAAAATCCAGACCCATTGGAGATATTGGACAGTGAAATATGCAAAATTGGCATAATTCTCCAACTTTACGATTTTTTCCAGGCCTTTGGCAGCAGCTACAAATATGTAAATTTTTGTTTATTAACTTACTAGCAGCGTTCACCCCGCTTCGCTGCGGTCACCCCGGAACGCAATAAACTTTGTTACTTAGATAATTTTTACTTTTTCGCTTTCAAGTGATATGATAAAAACCATAGAAGATTGCAGTAAATCTTAACATTATATCGCCTGTCATTTATGTTAACCCGCCCCGCTTCGCTGCGGTCATCCCGGTGCTGGCATATTGTAAAAGTGTCTGTAAAAATAAGCAAATCAATTAAAAAATTTTAAACAGAAGATTCAAGCTATTTTCCGCTGTATATCGCCTGTCATTTATGTTAACCCGCCGAGTGACACGGTCATGCGGGTTGCATATAAATACGTTTATTTTTACCTATGATGAACTAATAACAAAGGATTTGTACGTTATGGACACTTGAATGGTCAATTATCTCAAGACACTGGTAATTAAAAATTAAAGTGATATAATAAAAACCATCTAGGGTCCAAATCCTAATAACCCCCCAAAAATGAAAGAAATTGGTTCAGCCGTATTAGCGTGATGAGCGGACAAAGGATTTTGTACGTTCTCTTTTATATATATAGATAGATGACTCCGGACTACCTGCACACACAAATTCAGACCTCCATGTCAGTTGCTTCCTCATCCCAAGCATATCTTCAATGTCCAAGAAAGTTGCTACTGTAGGCCCTAATTTCACCCCTTTCAAGTAGTTTTAGGCAAAAATGTTAAGAGATCAAAGGTTTAGCTGCGCACAAGTTGGAGACGTCCAGCAATTTTCAATTAGGTAGGACAAATACAAGCTAAGATATTCAAAACAACGTAAACGCCTGAAATCGAGAAAAGACAAAATGGCGGCAGCCGCTGCATCGACATGCGATGTTGTAAAAAATAGTTAATTGCGGTCTTCAAGTACTCTAATATCGATTGAACATTTCTGAACAAATTAGATTTTTTTGAAAAGGTCGAGCGTCTATTTTCCTTTTTTTCTCGATCATTTGATTGAGAAGTGATGGATTGACCCAACACTAAAACTATTGTAATTTATACTATATATATATATATATATATATATATATATATATATATATATATATATATATATATATATATATATATATATAGAGAGAGAGAGAGAGAGAGAGAGAGATAGATATGTAGGGTGATAATGAACTAGACCGACAAACTGAAATAGATGATTCTTTACCTCAAAATAAGGAAAACAATCAGATGGACCAGTGTTCACAAGTGTATTGTTTCAGAGCGAGGGCTGTCCAAAATGGCTCTCCATAACTATTAACCATTGAGCTGAGGCGGCGTGTTATTGTCTTAGTCTTGCAATTTGTTTCATCCAAAAATGCATGACTCCGATTCGTTCAGTAGCAGCGCAAGGTAGCTCCAAGAAGAAATGGTGAGTCCCGGATATTCCTTTAGGAAAGATATGTCAAATTGGAGACAGACGGAACGATGTTCCAATAAGTGATAAAAGTCGTTGACAGAACTTTCATATTTTGAACAGGAGCAAGATTGCGTTTTTTTTGTGTTGTGTGTGGTTGCATAATTACAACAGAGACTGAATATAATGAGTAAGATGAAAATAAATAAAATCATTACTTGTGTGGTTCATGACTCACATTCATGATCTGTGTGCTAAAGGAGACATACATTAATAATACTTCATGATTTTGGAAGTAATGTCTAGTTCATGAACACCCTGTATGTAGGATGAACTATTTATATCGATACGCTCTTGTAACTCTTACACTGACAGATACAAAAGGTTGAAGATTCGTACCATGCAACTATCAATATTGACGCATTGTTTGACATACTTTGCAATACAACAAGATTAACAGTGTTGCCAACCCAACATAAAATTGTGATTGTTTAAAAATGACAGTACGCCAGGTTATTATGTATTTCAAATTTACATGTAAAACGAAAAGTTACAATACCACACTTATTATACAGTGTTGCAAACTAAGAACGCTACAGTATTACAAACATGTAAAAGCAACCAAATTTTGGAGAGTTCTATAACAGTAATAACGCAAGAGACAGGGACGGGGTAAACGTAATGCATGTACGAAGTGCTTTAGTGTCGAGGAAGTGTTTAAGTAAGTATCACATCCAATTCACTAGATGGTTTTTAATAGATATAATTTTATCATAATGCCGTTTACAGCACTTTGATATCTCAAGCCATTCCGAAAATATATTAAAAAATTATAAATTTGATAATTTTCTTAAAATGGTATGCTAGTGGGAACTTTTTGAAACTATTTACTTAGCTTCTATAACATTCCAATAATATCTTTTTAGGTATAATTGCAATAAAATCCGCGAAATTTGACAATTTTTAGCAGTGTTGCAAACTTTAACATTATTTGCAATATATCCAGAACCGTTTGAGGTATCGAATTTCTGTAAACGAGATTATGATCTTCACCTCTATTGAAAGCTCTCTGTGGAATTTGATGGGTGTACTTAAACATTTTTTTTTTTCGAAATAAAGGTTTTTCAAAAGTCAAATATTTAATTCCTTGTATCTTAGTTTTTATTCATTCGCAATATCATGCGCTACTTGCGTTATTGCTGCTATAGAAGAGACCAAAATTTGGAAATTCGTGATGTTGTAGCGTCCTTAGCTTACAACACTGAATAAAAATTGTTATATTTTAACTACTTCTTCATGTAAATTTGAAATGTGTATTAACTTGACGTAGTGCAATTTGGAAAACTATAACTTTACATTTGGTCGCCAACACTGTTAAGCTGGCGGTTCAGAGTATATCAAAGAAGGTTACCTTACCGATATTTATATCGTGCGAAATTTCAACGATTTATGTCTATTTAAAGATTAGAAATGAAATATTTAAGTTTAACGTCCCACGCTTATGCCGGTTAGGCTAAAGGAGACGGTGATAATGAGAAATGGTGGAATGATGAAAGTGGGAGGAAACGGGAGAACCCCGAGAAAACCCACAAGCACGGTGTTTGTCCACCACAAAGTCCACACGGCCCGAGCTGGGATCGAACCCGGGACCCCAATCACCGGAGGTGAACGCTCTACCACTGAGCCACCGCGCCGCCTATTTAAAGATTAGAAGGACGTATCGAGATAAATGGTCCCTTTAATCACTGGAGTAAGGAGTTCATATATTACACATCTACTAGTAATTTCATAGCATTGACTTAAAAACATTCGTTTGCTACTTCTTTTTTCACTAATCTTCCGAAAGAGACATAAGTGATTGGTCCAATTAAAAAGAAATAAAACATGGAATGAAAAGCCAAACTTGATATGGGCGTCATTTCGCTACAATATGAGTTTTGGGAAGTAGCGTTTGTTTCAAATTAAGTTATAACTAGCTGAACCTGCGCTCTCTACACAGCCCATCATTCATATATGAGCATGAATCTCCTTATCATTCCTCACAACACCTGTACATGTCCCTTTACAGACACAAGTGAAAGACGTCTTGATAAAAATTGGAAATGGGTGTCATAAAGAGGAGATATTTTTCGATATTTTTTTTCAATATCTCGCAACATTTGCAAGATTTAATCCAACTTCCGGTTGCAGTTAGAATTGTCGTAGATATGTTAAATTTGGTATATGTATGTATCATAATGAAAATCGACAAAAGAGTATCAAAAAGGGATATTTTATCGATTATTTTTTGAATATCTCGCACAGTTTGCGAGATATGATTCTACTTTCGGTTTTGGAATTACAATTATTGTAGTAAGGACGTGAAATTTGGTATAAGCCTATGTATGTGTCTTGATAAGAATCAGCAAGGGTTGTAACAAAAGAGAGATATTTTCAATTATTTTTTGAATATCTCGCAGCATTTGAAAGATTCGACCCTACTCCCGGTTTTTATTGCTTAATTGATCATCGTTTACCGCCCTTTTCGAGATGCTATATGAGATTCCGACCTACCCTTTATAGTGTAATCTGAACTATTATATCTGTATGCTTCCTCTGGGAATCGAAAACAGGACCATTTACATCAAAGTTTTGTATGCTCTCTCGTAGACCAGGCCTTACAGTTTTGGAGTTAGAATTGTTATAGGTAGGTGAAACATGATACATGTATGTAATTTGGGTCTAGGTCAAAACCCCCACAGCCAAAACCCCCACACTCAAGAAATGTCAAAACGCCCACACAAACGGTCATAACCCCCACACAAATGGACAAATCTCCCATTCGCACGAACGATCAAAACCCCCACAGGCAAAACCCCCACACTCAAGAAATGTCAAAACGCCCACACGATCGGTCATAACCCCCACACAAATGGTCAAAACTCCCACATGCAGAAATTGTCACAACTGCCACACAAATGGACAAAACACCCCAAAAATTGGACAAATCCCCAACACTCTGAAATGATCGTCATTTCACGTCTTTGTTGCGGTTCTTTATGACGCCCACTTTAGTGTTTCTGTCATTAGAAAACAGTGCAATTAGAATAGTTGCAACATCACTTTAAGTTTAATAAAAAATGTTATTAAAAAGTACAAGGGCAAGACATGCAACCAGGATCATTTTAGAGTGTGGGAGATTTGTCCGATTGTGTGGGTTTTTTGTCCATTTGTGTGGCAGTTGTGACAATTTCTGCATGTGGGAGTTTTGTCCATTTGTGTGGGGGTTTTGTCCATTTATGTGGGGATTGTGACCGTTGCTATGTGTGGCTGTTTTGTCCATTTGTGTGGGAGTTATGACCGTTGGACGTTATGACCGACAACCAGTGTGTAGTGATGGGCAGTGGGAATATTCCCGGTGGGAAGGAATTTAAAAATGGGAATATTCCCGGTTTTTTCCCTGGCCTATAAATTCCCGGGAAGGAATTTATTTCCATTTCCTTACTTTATCTTCCAAATTATAAGAACAATATGACTAATTACTTTATTTTAATATATTATGATTTAATTCTAGGTTTTAAAGAATTTGGAAGTTAAAAAATTTAAAATTCTTTGACTGTACTTTATATAACTAATAATATAATTTTATTGTTCCATTTTCATTTGCACTAAAAAGTAAGGTAATTGTTTAGAATTGGGGGGCCAAAACTAGCAAAAATTAGGATGATTTACGGAGGAAATGAGTTGATAGTGATGTTCAAGTAGTCAAGAAAGTATCGAACACATTTTTTACTGCAGTAATGGATTTATACAAAACGGAAAGGTAAGTGGAAGTGATTTATGTGAGAAAAGAAAGTGAATTAATTGCTGGTAACGAATATAGAAAACAACGTGCCATGAAGGGCCCTAACCCACCTTCATTCGCTAACGCTCGCTCTGGAACACTGTCTGAATTTTATGTTGGTAACGAATGAATTTAATTCATAATTTAACGTATGAAACCATAAAACAAACGCATCGTAATAGAATATCGCAAAAAAGTAGGTGCAAATCTGGCCCTAGTGCTAAAGAACAGCCAAAATTAGCAAAGTACTAATTTACAAATGATGAAAAGGAACCATTTTGTAAATTAATTTAGAATTATGTAGAAATAGAGATGAAGTACTATTAATAAACCCTGAACTACCATCAGTAATAGATGTCGGTCTGTCTCCTCTCTCTGACTCGAATTTCTGAAGAAGTATTCGGACTCCTTTTACATGTGAATTAACGTATTGAATTTCGAGAAATAGGTAGAATGAAAGTTCGTGTATGGCAATGTTACGTGCTAAAACATAAAGATAAGTAAGTATCTTGCAAATTTTGTGAACATAAATATGTATGCGCAAATGTTGATAAATTGGTGAGACATGTATCTTCTAGCATTTACCCAATCTAATTGGTTTATAACGTTTATAAATTTAATGTGTTTATAATATAAGTAATAGAGTCAAGTTGAGCAAATCCACTTACATATAAATTTAAACTGTTACTATATAATTTACTATATATTTTTCTCACACACATTTAATTGACAGAACATATTGTAAATAAATATACAATTATGCATACTCTCTAAATATAATAAAGTCACATAGTACCTTTCAGAATATCAAGATTTTAAAGAATCCGCTGTGGAAAACAGTAATAATATGCTGTGATATAAAAATTAATTCAACTTTGAAATCATAATATAGTAATAGAATGCAATTTTCTTTCTGATTATAGATAAATTCCCGGATAAATTAACATTTTGGGAATCTTCCCGGGAATCTTCCCAGGGAATATTCCCGAAAAATATCTTCCCGGGAATTTACCCATCACTACCAGTGTGGGGGTTTTGGCTGTGGGGGTTCTGACCGTTCGTGTATTTGGGAGATTTGTCCATTTGTGTGGGGGTTATGACCGTTTGTGTGGGCGTTTTGACATTTTTTGAGTGTGGGGGTTTTGGCTGTGGAGGTTTTGACCGGTTCCCTGTAATTTGATAAAAAGAAAAAAAGGAAATGGACATCATAAAGAGGAGATTAATGGATTATTTTTCGATGTGTTGCAATGTTTGCGAGACATATTTCTACTTCCGGTTTTAGAGTTATAATTGTCGTAGGGAGATGTAACGTGGTATATATATGTAGCTTGATAATAACCGGCAAGAGGTATTGTAGAGGGGAGATTTTTTCTATTATTTTTTCAATATCTCGCACCGTTCACGAGATATGATCCTACTTCCGGTTGTAGTTTGAATTGTCGAAGGAAAAATGAAATCTTTGAGTTTTACGTCCCACGATTATGCCGGGTAGGCTAAAGGAGACGATGATTATGAGAAATGAATGAAATGGTGGAATGAAGAAAAATGGAGGACACGGGAGAACCCGAGAAAACTCACACACACGGTGTTTGTCAACTACAAAGTCCAATGGCACGAGCTGAGATCGTACCAGAGACCCCACACACCAAAGGTGAACACTCTACCACTGAGCCAATGCAACCCCAATCGTCGAGTGAGATGCAATTTGGTATATGTATGTATCATAATGAGAATCGGCAAGAGGTATCGTAAAGGGAAGATTTTTCGATTATTTTTCTATATCTAGTACGTTTGCGAAATATGAACCAACTTCCGGTTTTGAAGTTAGAATTGTCGAGAGAGATTTTTTCGATTATTTTTTCAATATCTCGCACCATTTGCAAGAAATGATCCTATTTCCGGTTGAAGTTTGAATTATCAAGGGAGATGCAATTTGGTATACGTATGTATTGTAATGAAAATCTTCACGGGGTGTCATAAAGGGGAAATTTTTCGATTATTTTCTCATTATCTCGCACCGTTTGCGAAATATGAGCGTACTTTCGGCTGGATTTAGAATTGTCGTAGTTATATTAAATTTAGTATAAGCACGTATCGTAATGACAATCGGTAAGGGGTACTGTAAAGGGAAGATTTTTCGATTTTTGTTTTCAATATCTTGATCCGTTTCCGAGAAATTAGCCTGCTTCCGGATTCGAGAATTCATAGCTTGTGTTTAGGAGTTGAGATGTTAGACGTGTTATCCTAGCGAATTTCGTAGACGCATTTCAAAATTTGTGTTTTGGTGTGCGGTAATTAGCATTGTAATTATAATTTCCTTTTGCATTCTCGCCGAATAGTAAGTGAAGCGTCTTTAGTGAGTAAAAGATTTTGTAAAGCATCAGTAGTTTGATTTTGATAAATGGGTGGTTACTGAAATGGACTTGTGTTAGAGAAACTCGTATTCGAATACACCCCACGAAATTTTTAATATGCTTAAATTTCAGTTTCAATCCATAGGTCAATGGGGCAAGAAAGATCTCCTGTGAAGAAAAAAAAAAGATTTACTCGAATGACGAAGAGGAAGGGGACTGCAGTATGTCAATGAATCGAGACAAAGATTTACAAGCTTATTTCCTTCAACTGTTTTAGATTTGGTACCATTTTCCGATTCATGTATGATGAGTGTTTTCTTTCTTGTTGCATGCAGTATGAAATAAGCAAATACATTACATACACACTTAATTGTGATGTCAGTGATATATGGTATTCATTGGGTAAAACACTCCAAACAATAAAGATTCATCTTAGCTTGGAGAAGTGGTAATCCTTCGTATTTCATTATCATGCTCATCAAACAATACGCCTGACATATATACAAATTGTACATAAACAGTAATGTTGTGTTGGAATGTATTTAACTAATCGGATATGATGCTTTACTTTTGAAAAATTTCAACACTCCCAGTACACTCCTAAACAATTGTAATAAAGTAATAACGCCCATGCTTTTTTTAAAAAGAATATTCAATTAGAACTGATAATATACACAAAATTTGAAATGGACCACCGAAAACGCCACGTTTCTAGCACTTGCGGTTTTCGAGATCTCATTGCCGAAAGGATTGGAGACAAACATATAAACTTTGCTTTAGCGACAAATATATAAACCTAGCATTTTATATGTAGACTAGCTGAACGCGCGCTCTTTACACAGCGCATCATTCACATATGAGCATGAATCTCCTTGTTATTTTTCACATATGTACATGACCCTTTGCAGAGACAAGTGAGAGAAGTCTTGGTAAAAATCGGCAAGAAATACTTTAAAGGGGAGATTTTTTCGATTAATTTTTCAATATCTCGTACCGTTTGCAAGATTTGAGCCTACTTCCGGTTGGAGCGTTCCTTCTTTCTTCCATCCTGGCTACATGACCTGCCCACGTGAGCTTCCTAGATTTGATGACCTAACAATGTTTGATAAAAAGTATAAATTATGTAGTTGCTCGTTATGAAGATTCCTCCATTCCCTATTCCCGTTTCTCTTGGGTCCGAATATTCGTCTCAGGATCTTGTTCTCAAATACTTTCAATCTATGTTGTTCGTTTCGAGTAAGCAACTATATTTCGCAACCATGCAGAACAACAGGCATGTTTATCGTTTTATATATTTTAAAATAAGCTAATACATTACACATATAATCAATTATTATGTCAGTGATATATGATGTTCATTGAGCAAAACACTCCAAACAATCAAGATTCAAGTTAGACTGGAGAAACGGTTATCCTTCGTTTTTTATTATAATTTGGCCATGAAACAAACACCTGAGAGATATGCAGCCCCTATATACAATTATGTGGTGTTGGAATACATAATAGGTAAGATATTATGCTTTAGTTTTTTTTTCAATTTCAACACTTCTAGTGTACCCGTAAAAATGTAATAAATAAATAATGGCCATGTTTTTTTAAATGTTGAGTTAAAACTGGACAATTTACGCAAAATTTGCAATCGATCAGTGAAAACGTTATTTTTGTAGAGCCTGTAGTTTACGAGATCTCATTGTCGAACTGATTTGCCACAAACATATAAACGTCCACAAACGCATAGTTTAAAATAAACTCCAGAGACGGCAGCAGAATTCATTTGCATTTATTTTGGTGAAGGCTTATCAGTAGCGTAGCGTGATATTCCGAAAGGGGGATGCCAAAGTTAGTCATTTGTGCGATATAGTACTACTGCAAGCAGCAATACATAGCTATTCCGAATAGAAATATAGGGTTATACAAAATTTAGGAGGAAGCCCCCCTAATTGGAGGTCTAGTGGGGCATAGAGAAACGAATGCGTGGATTACGTTAGAATTTAAAAACCAATTGCCTCAGCTCCTTCTTGCTACTACCGTTGTGACGAGAAAACTAGGCCCTACTTTTGTATGAACATTGTTTCCAGCATCGTTCCCTTCATTTCTTTCTCGTGGGCGGCTTTTTTCTCCACATACCACACGTCAGTCTCGTTCTTTCAAAAAAAAAAAAAAAAAAAAAAAAAAAAAATCGCCCCTATAAATTTCTCATCTTGGGTCCGGAACTCAGACGCCCGTTCGTGAATATGGGCCTGATTGTATATATCATTTGAAGATGTAAATACAAAGCACTTAAACCAACTCTGGGGGCCTGTTTCTGTATCCAGATACTGAAGTCAAGGGCGCAAATCTGTCTTCAACTTTCGTGGGATGGGTAAGACTGTTCCCATAATCCTTTCCTTTTCTAACGAAGTTCAAAACATTTATGAAGTTGAAAAAAATGCTGTGGAGGATTAGGGGAGCAGAGTTGTCTATAACATCGGCAGGAGGGTACATTTTAAGGCTTATTGTGGGGGGAGGGGAGAAGAGACTCATATTACAGTAGATGAATCAGATTTCTGAGGTAAACCTGTTGTACTCGTATATTATATACCAAATGATGTAGATGAAGTAGTGGTACATATCATTATTACAACTCAGTGCCGTGAGCACATTCTGAAATTTGAATATAGCATAATAATAATTGACATGTTTCTACTTACGCATCCAAATGATCCACATTAAAAATTTTAGGACATTTGTTTTATAACAATACAAATAATGACTTCCCAAAAACTATGAAAGAAAATCAATCAGGCCTATATTTGGCGCAACAATACTCTTATCTGAGCAAAATTATGATTACCACAATAGCATTATAGGAATTGTTACAGGAATTAAACAAATAGTTGAAAATATACTACTAATAATTAATGACAATGAAATATTAAAGAATACGATTCTTTTTTAAAAATGAAACAAGTCAAAGGACATCAGTTTCGTTTGTGGCAGTCGGATAGAAATCACCATCACAATCTCAAATCGGATTATTGGGGGGGGTGGACAAGATTGTAGGGAACATGTTCCCCTTATGTCCCCGAGATTCGTGCCAGTGACTGAAGGTCCCTGTCACAATCTTTGCGAGTGACGGGGAGTGGTGGCTCTCTTGTCCTACCAGATCGGTGATCGTAATTCTACAGCATGCTTTATATTTATGCCTGTGTCTTTGAGCTCCTTTACGATGAAGATTACAATTACGATGCATTTAGTTGTGATTAAGGCATAACTATTTTAATACTATTATTTACATAACCGGCATGCTTCAAAAATGCGTTGAACTAACCATTTCCATTTTGTTCTATTTCCTTTATATTAGGACTCGTACGTTCTGTTCAGAAACTATAGCTTAGTTCAAAATATATACGGTTGGAAATACTTGAATATGCCAGCGTATATCTAAAGCAAATGTAGGGTTGCAAGGGATGAGGAGGAGTGAGAAGGGAAGTATTGCGCATGCGCATTGAACAGAAAGCAGACGATATTCCCAATGCTTTCAGTAGGCCTGGAAGCCCGAGGAAAATAGCATACGGCAGGAGGAAAGACAGAAAATGTGCATCTGAGCGACGCGCATGCGTAGGTTCCTCTTGTCAAAGTAAGTCGAGAGAGCGCGCCAGAAGATTACAGTGGAAATAATTGTTATAGTTACAAGCAAACAATTTATATATAATGAAATACGTACTTTTTCTTATTAACAGGGGATGCCGGGCATACCGGCGTTCTCTTACGTTACGCCGCTGAGGCTTATTGAAATGCAAAGGCTTTGAATGATAGTTTAGATGGGTAATTTTTGTGAAAAGACCTCTTTAAGTAATTTATTTAAAGTACACATTTTTAAAAATATTTGTCTTTGTTATAAACACGAAATCACAAATAACCGTAAATCAAAGGTTTGAAAGCTAAAGTTATACGTTGGAGTTCAATCGCTCTCAATTCAATGATCATACTTCGAACCTAACTCCTCTCGTAGTTAATTACTGTATTAAACTGTGATCAAGTATTGCAGACGTACTTGGAAAATCAGTATAGATACTCTACTTATGAAGCTGACAGAAGGTCCTCGCCTTTTGAAAGGTTTTACTTTAAATTTTGAAAGTCATTGTTTTCGTTCGTACTCTGGCCAACTCTTTTGTCTTTTGTAGCATCTATCCCAACAGGTTGCTCTTCACCTATATACCAACTACTTCTGAGTTTCTCTTGTTTTCATTATCTTGATCCTCTAGGATCATGCCTCGATTACCGGGGATCGTTGTACCTCCAACCTGCAACCCCTCGGAAGATACAGGAAGGGATCCTCGCAAAAATTTGCGCGGTCGACCGTTGTCTGAAAGTAGTGCTGAATCTGTAGATAAACGCTCTTGCTCCCGTTCACCTACTTATATACAGAAACCACCTAAACGTACTTAAGAAATGCAGTTTACCACAGATCCGCCAGAGCCTACACCGTCTACTTCGGTAACACCACCTATCTATATTGCATCACCGACCCGCCCGAAGATTTATTCATTTCTATTAACCAATTATCATAAAGTCAGATGACGAATAATTCGGCATAACACTCCGTAACAAAGCTAGTTATGAAATATTTGGTAAAAATGCCAAGCTTTTAAATCTGACTGACAAAGTAAAGCATGATCCACCACCACCTCGCACACTGATGATGTCTGTGGTTATTCGAGGCGTTTTGCCAGAAATGACGGATGATGGAGTTCTCGAGGAACTTAAAACAGAAGGCATTGACGTAGCGAAATGTATTCGTATTAAAAGTAACAACGGTGCTACATACATGGTTTGTGTCTTAACCACGTTCCAGACTTTTATTGACACCTTGTTGCAAAAAAAAGACACCGTGTAGAGCCATCCTGTACTACCTCAGCTCTCCCAGTTAGATGTGAGAAGGGTCAAACTTATAATGCGCACATCACGTCAAAATGTCCAAATGTTCCCAAATGTGGGTATTGTGCACGACAACATGAAACCAAGGAGTGCCCGAATACGGGAAAACAACCACATTGTTCCACATGTTCCAGCACAACGCATCCTACTTACAATTACAATTGCAAGTCCAAGCCGGCACCTGATCCAAATCAATCAGAAATGACAGTTCCGCTGCGTACAAATGATGCTTCAGTCCCATTCTCACAATCTATTGCTTCACCTATCAGTGTGGAAAACTTCCTGCGATATATCACTCTTATTTTGCAAAACATTTTTCCATTCGAACATCAGCTTATTCTCGACCATGTTATTGCAGCAGCCTTTGTTATTTTCCAAGTTAATCTATATGACACGCATTCTGGTCCCTTTGTTCAATTTCATATTGCATCATGCGATACTGCAGTTTAAAACCCATTCCTTCTGTTTCAGTATGGGTCTTACTATTCTTTTTATGAATATTCGATCTTTAACTCAACATCGAATACTATTTGAACAACTGCTTCTAGAAGAACAATCCATATACTTTCCCAGGTATCAGTTTGTACGGCATGATTACCCAGACACCAATGCCAGAGCACAAGGCGGCGTAGCAATTGGAATACGCAATAAACTTCCTTATCGACATCACTCCGTACCAACGTATGTTCCATTAGAAGAGCACTTAGTGACGACAATATATCTATCAAACTGTGGCTACGATCTGCGTCCGTCCAGCACATATACTTCCAATTGAATTCTTTCAATACTTGTTTTCTCAGTATCGTCATCCTTTAATCTTAGCAGATCTGAATATTCACAGTCGCTGCGGTAGAGATAAACTCAGTTATCTGATTAAATATCGATAGGTTTGCATGGACATATATACAATCAACCCAGACACACCAGGCCCAGCAGTCAATCTACTCCGGATGTTCTTATTAGCACAGTTTCATTAATTGCTAAAGTCACTATAACTGTTCTTGATTGGAACGATAGTGACCACCTAGCGACGCCGTTCATAACATAACCACTGCACTTGTTGACAGTGCTAACAATAATATCCCTACCTACCATGCTAAAAACATATCAACCAATATTATCACCTCAGTACCCAACACTTGTAAGAAAATCCAGGCAGTATTTTTGTGAATACGAGAGGACACGAAACCTTGAATATTTAGCTGAAGCGCGTCGTTGGCAACGCACAGTTCACAACTACCTTGTTGCCCACAAAAGACTTAGTTGGAGTAAAGTGTACAACAAGCTGAACACGGAAATGCACCCTGTAAAATACTGGAAGCAATTTGGCCTATTGACTGGACAGAAAGTTGGTACTACTTACCCTCTGGTACAGGACGATCACCTTTTGCAGACAGATCAAGCAAAAGCTGATGTTTTTGCATCTCATTTGCAAGCATTCTTTACACTGCCTCTATCCACACACCGTTTTAAAATGAAATGAAATGAAATCTTTGAGTTTTACGTCCTACGCTTATGCCGGTTAGGCTAAAGGAGACGGTGATGATGAGAGATGAGTGAAATGGTGGAATAAAGAAAGCGGGAGGAAACGGGAGAACCCCGAGAAAACCCACGAGCACGATGTTTGTCCACCACAAAGTTCACTTGGCGGGGGCTGGGATCGAACACGGGACCCCAAACACCAGAGTTGAACGCTCTACCACTGAGCCACCGCGCACTCCACACACCGTTTAAGTCCCCGACTATCTGAACCGGGACTTAACCGATTGCTCCAACCTTCGACATCGCATGAGTTAGATAACTCCATCCCTTTGACTCAGGAGATTACTTCTGATGAAATACGTGGAGGTCTTAAACGTATACGTAATACTGCTCTGGATCTGATTCTATATCTTACAGAATTCTTAAAGAATGCTCAGTACAACTTTATGTCTTCTTAGCAATAATCTACACGTTTATTCTACGATCTGGCTATTATCCTCAGGAATGGAAGATGTCTAAAGTTTGTATATTCTTAAAGTCTAACAAACCACCTCACTCCGTGACATCGTATCGACCCATGCAATTAACATCTACGTTAGGTAAACTATTTGAAAAAAAAATCCTAGTACACCGTATCCATCCATATCTTAATGAGCATAACCTTCTACCTTCTCACCAAACAGGATTCAAGCCTCTATACAGTGTTAATGACCAATTACTTCGCCTTACCACTATTATTACAAATCATTATAACAAAGCACTACCGTCTTGTCTCATACTTATGGATCCGGAGAAAGCGTTTGTCTACATTTGACATTACGTCTTATTTTATAAACTTTTGAAACTAAGAATTCCTCTCATTTATCTCCGAGTTATATATTCCTTTATACTCAATATCAACGGCTCTCTATCGCATCCTATATTTCCATGCACCGGTGTACCACATGATTCAAGCTTATCACCTCTTCTTTACATCCTCTATGCCTCGAATTTGCCATCTCCATACCTAATACATATTTGTTCCAATAAGCGGATGATACCGCTTTTCTCACTCTTGGTGAAACAATCCAGCAAATTAACGTCCACTTACAGGTTACAATTACAGTATTTCTTCCTGGTGCGATAAATGGAGACTCACTGTTAACGAAGACAAAACACAGGCTATAGTAATTTTACCACATAACAGCCGCAGCAGGGTTAATCGAAATCCAAATTTGCTACGGATACGTGTTGCCGATCATCGTTTACAATCTACTAAAACTGTTACATATTTAGGTATTGTTTTCGATGATAAATTGAGGTGCACAGCCCAACTCCAGAAACTTGCTGTGAAAGTAAAAACTGATTGCAGCTTCTACGTTGTCTTGTGGGTCAAAACTGGGGTTTAAACTCTAAATTATTACTGAATACTTATAAAGCCTTCATGAAAATGAAATGAAATCTTTGGGTTTTACGTCCTACGATTATGCCGGTTAGGCTAAAGGAGACGGTGATGATGAGTAATGAATGAAATGGTGGAATGATGAAAGTGAGAGGAAACGGGAGAACCCCGAGAAAACCCACGTTCGCGGTGTTTGTCTACCACAAAGTTCACTTGGCATGAGTGGGGATCGAACCCGAGACCCAAGCACCAGAGGTCAACGCTCTACCACTGTGCAAAGCCTTTATGCATAGTGTTCTTATTTTCGGTCATATAGCCTGGTGCTCTGCTGCGCAAATTTTACAGTAGATTAGAAATTCTTGAACGTCATGCCATCAGACTTGCATTTCGCATAAAACTAACGTACCCCAATGATGACGTTTATAATAAGATTGATTTTAGTCCGCTTGTCCAACACATAGCTCTGTTACGCCAAAAATATATATCTAAATGTTTCCATTCATATAAAGATATATTTCTCGACACCATATTCACAGACTTGGAACAAGACTCTCAGTACAGGTATTGCTATACACCTCTCAGCATCCTCCTTTTCATTTATGCTCGACAACTTTCAGATGATCATCATCATGCAAGATTTTCCGACGAGAGCTCATCCATAATGACATTCCTTATCTCTTACCATTATAGTACTGTCTCTCCCAACACTAATAAGGGCTTCCCCATGTTTCACATCAGTCTTGAGTCGCCCCAAGACAGCAGAGTAACCAGCATTCATCTCACTAACTTATTTCATTGTGTTGTGTTGTGATGTGATGTGCACTGCATTTATTATCATGAGCATGAAAATCTTCCCTTACAATGCGCTTATATTCATTAGCACTTTTGTGTACTCATATTTTGACTATTCATTTATTTTGTTGCTTGCTCTGCACCTCTTATTTATTTTACGCACTTATTCTCTTATACTATTTATGTATTAGTTTAGATATAATTACGGTTCATAATGTTATTATTATTATTATTATTATTACTATTTTTCAAATATATTCGATTATATTAATGCACGTATATGTGTTTGCAACATTTTGCTTTTTGTATACTGTTACTTATAAACATTTTCCTTTGACAGCTCACTACCCAACTAAAATGCAATCAAAAATAATTGATGCTACCACATCCCAGGCCAAGAAAGAGGGCGAAACCTCTAGTGGCAGTTCTTCCTATTCCCACACGTTGAAAGACAAAAAAGATTTCAAACCAACCTGTCCCTTTCTCTCTTAAAAAAAGCTCTGAATTGCTATTGTAGCATTTTAATAGATAGACTAGCTGCACCTGCGCTCTCTCATCATTCACATATAAGGATGAATCTCCTTGTTCCTCACATCTGTACATATTCCTTTGCAGATACAGTTGAAAACGTCTTAATAATAATCGGTAAGAGATACCGTAAAGGGGAGATTTTTTTAATTACATTTTCAATATCTCGCACCGTTTGCAAGATTTGAGTCTACTTCAGATTGGAGTTTTTAATTCATGTATGATCAATGTTTTCTTTTTTCTTGCATGTAGTATGTAATAAGGAAATACATAAACTAACTAATCCTATGCCCTATGGAACCCGGAGGTTCAATGCCGCGTTCACAACAGCTCTCCACTGACTTCTATCCTTATCCAATTGGATCCAATTTTTAATTTGTATTCCCATTTCTCCCAGATCCATCTTAATATTCTCCCCCATCTGACGCAATGTCTTCCATCTGAGGCAATGTTTGTCTTCCGAATGCTCTTCCCGTGAATATTTTGAAAACGTTCGTTCTTTCTTCCATCCTGGCTATATGACCTGCAAACGTGAACCTCCTAGATTTGATGACCCTAACAATGTTGGGTAAACCGTATGGATTATGAAGTTCCTCGTTATGAAGTTTCCGCCTTTCCCTATTCCCGTTTCTCTTGGGTCCGAATATTCCTCTCAGGATCTTTTTCTCAAATACTTTCAATCTATGTCCTTTGTTTCGAATAAGCGACCATGTTTCGCAACCATACAGAACAACAGGCATGATTATCATTTTATCTACCTATTAAAATGCTACAGTACCAGTCTAAGCGTTTTTTTACAATGCTAGCCAAGGCTAGCTACTTTTTACAGGGTTTCACCCTGTTTTAGGAAAGTGGTGTGGGAAGACTTAGGCTTCATGGTCTGGGGATGGTCTGAGTGCTGTAATATAACTTTATTCATTTAATTGCTGGACTCAAGTAACTTTGCGTTCCCTAACATTTAGCGTAGATAAGTAATGACCACAATTGACAAACATTAAATACAATGATACATGTTAATACATACAGTCATGCAGTTGTTATGAATTGCAGAAAAAAATAGTAAAATTAATGAAAATGAGGTTTGCAGTATGTATGATAGTTACGGAAATGACACAATAATAAGAAACATAATAGGAAACAACTAGAACATGTATGAAAGGTGACAAATTTTGAAATAAAGACAAATAGAGAAAATATATGTTTTAATATATGACTCTGTGATTATTTGTTGATGGAAGTGAAGGATGCAGTGAGGTGCAAAGCACAGAAAAAAATACAAAGAATTAAATGTTAGCAGACGAATGCGGTCATCTTCTTGCCTAGGGGTACTCTTGGCTATGATGAAAGACGGTGGGGACCCAAGTTAGTAGACAGAGGAAATCACTGTGCATGAAGTGATGGGAATATGAGAGGACGATGAACATGAGCAATGTAATCATTGATAAGCAAAAGTGAGGAATCATCGGGTGGAAGTGTGTAATAATATAGCGTGAAAAGAAGGGATAATGTAGTGTGTACATATCGTGAAGGTGTGGTGTGTAATGCTAAGTATTGCATTGTGTGAAAAAAGGGGATGATGAGGTTGAAAGCGGCTACGGAATTAGGTGAGTCTTAGTGTTTCAAGGTGATATTGCAACGTTGGAAATGAGATACGGGAATAGAAATCACGTATTGGGCTAGGCACTGCTATACGAAAAGCTATCCAGAAGACGTGTTTTTCGAAGACAGGTAGTTTATTGTAGAATGTGTCGGAAGCAGCGATCCAAGCTGTGAGCAGCGTTAAGCTAGGGCGCAGAGAAACCAGACACCAAATCGTACCCACGAGACTTTTAGGCAAATTTAGTCTACTGTAAGCCTTTGTCGTTATTGTTTTAAGATGATGCATCCATGTAAGGTGAGTATCAAAAGTAATGCCTAAATAGGTTACTGTCCTGGTAGCTTGCAACGGAACATGATCAACATGTAAGGAGAGACAACGTCGATTTCTACGTACTTTAGATGTTTTCTTCTTCGGGATGAAAACGATGGCATGTTTTTTTGTAGCATTAATTTTAAGTTTCCAGTGTCGACACCAGCGGCAAAAGTCATCTATGGTGGTTTGTAAGATGCCGTTAATATGTTGAATAGGTGTGCTCAGCACGAGAAATGCGGAGTCGTCTGCATACCGGAAGGCATGAACGAAATCTGGAAGGCATGTCAGCTACAAACAGAATGTACAATAGAGGTGAGAGAGCGGAACCTTGATAGTAAGAAGATCGGATGAGATATTCAATTTCGAATGGTTACGTATGTAAGTCGGCCGGAGAGAAAGTAAAAGATGAGGCGTATGTATGTGGTAGGTACCTTAAGTCTGATAAGCTTGTAAATAAGTCCAATATGCCACACTTTATCAAATGCTTTTTCCAAGTTGAAGAGGACGAGGCATGATGGGTGCATTGAATTATAGTGTGTACTGATTAGGCTTGTGTGGCGTAAGATTTGGTCATTTAGAGAAAAGGAAAGGCGGACACCCGCTTGGCTGAGAGGTAGGATGTTTCTGTCTGAGAGATAACTATGGAGGCGTTTAACAAGAATCTTGCTAAATGTTGTTCTGAGTTGAATCGGCCTGTAAGAAGATAGTACGTGAGGTGGTTTATGTGGTTTCGGAAACATTACCGTTTTTAAAGTCTTCCAAGACATAGGGAAGTATCCAGTGCGCAGAACGAAAGTGAAAACGTTTGCAAGAAGAAGTAATAGTGTAAAAGGACATTCTCGGATCTGACGATACGTTATATTATCGAGACCTAGTGCTGTATTTCGTTTATATTGTATGGTATCGGTGATCTCCGTGACGGTGATGGTTGCAGTAACAGGTTGATTTGGATTGAGAACATGCAGATGGCTAGGCTGTAAGAATGGAGTAAATGGGTTTACCCGATCAGCAATTTGTGGCTGGTCCACAGAGAGGGGCAGAGTGATGATTGTCTGGAGGTGATCAGCAATAGCATTTGCTGTGTCTGTGTCTGTAGGAGCAGCGGAGTTTCCAATCAGTATGGGGTATGGAGTGCTATTAGACTTGCCGCATAAAGGGTTGAACCTTTTCCAGTACCTTGTTGGATTACTGATGTTTGATAGGTCTTTGCAGGTTTTAAGCCAGCATCTGAGTTTGCACGCTTTGATGTAGTTGTCTACCGTACGTTGCATTTGTTTATGATGATGTAAAGCTTCAGGGTTTCCTGTGCGAAGGTAATCTCTGAAAAGTGGGCGAGAACGGGATATCATAGTCGCATAATGTGGTGGTAGAAGTGGTTGTTATGGAATGCTTTTACGGGTTGAAATAGAAAGTTTACTGGCTTCCTGGATACTATTGGTAATAGTAAAGTTCATCTTCAGCAGTGGGTGATGTTAGGTGTGCTGTATGTTGAGTTAGATAGCTGCGATAATGAGTCCAGTTTTCTTTATCGAAGCGGTAACATAGGCGAGAAGGCAATTGCGAGCGAGGTGATGGAGTGGCTTGTAACTAAAGCGTCAATTGATTAGGAGGGTGAATGCTACCTCTTGTATCGAGAACAGTGATAAGACCATGGGTGGAGATATTTGCTGAGGTGATGACAATGTCAGGGGTTGCGTTGGAAATGGGTCGAGTAGGCTTTGGGAGAGAATGTATGATCCCAGTTGTGTGCGTAGTTATAAAAGCTTCTAAATTCACACGATCTAGTTGTGAGCGACGGTGTAGATTAAATCGGCCATGATATAGTGACGATATGTGTTTTGAAATATATTGAAGAAATTGAGTCGGAAGAGGATGACCAGGACGTACGTAAATGGTTGCAAACGTGATGCTGAGGATTTGCAATAGGCAGTGGTGATGAGATGTTCACGTAACAGATTGATGGCAAAATGGGACTGACAATAGGGGAGATGCGGAGAGAAACCTTTTGCTACGCTACCATTCGCTCGTTGTGCTGGGATGTGACTGTCTGGCTTAAGAATGGTGAAGCCGGATATGCGACACGGAGTTCTCTTTGTCAAGAATGTTTCGTTTAACAGAAAAACTGTGATGTGTTCCTCCAGAAGTAGAGTTTCCAACAGAAGTTTATTTGTAGAGAATGATATGATATTCAAGTACAGAAAGTTTAAAGCCATAATGAAAGGGTGATTATCCGAAGTGAGTGATGGGAGATGCATGAAAGTGTTCTGTATTACCACAATAAGTAGCTGTAAAATTGACAGGATATGTTGATTTAGCTGCTAGAGTAATTTGCTGTAGAATGTGTGGCCTTATGAAAGGGTGAATATTTTGGAGTGCCAATGTAAAAAAGGTGAGCAATTTGTTTAAGGGGACAGGAACGTCAGTAGCAGGCGGAGTTGAAGGGGCTTCAGGTGCTGTACGGAATAGTACAACACGTTGAGGATGGGCTGGTGTTGGTTCCCGCTTTGCTTTACACTTATAACTATAAGTGGGGTGGTTATCGGGACATACGGAGCACTTCGCTGGTAGGTGTAAATTGGTACAGAACCGTGTTGAATGCGGTCCGGCACAGTAGCCGCACTTACAATTGGTTTTATATTCAGAAGTGGTATGTGTATTATATTCCTGACAGCGCTCGCAGAATACTGGCAATGATGCTAACGATCGCGGTGGTTCGACTCTATGTTTTCAATTATAGATGTATGCCCCATGTACAAGTAAATCGTCTGCTGATGAGGTGTAAGAATTCGGACCATGTAGGTGGGCCCACGGTCGTTACGAATCCTAAGAACTTTAATAACTTAGTAACCTTCCAGTTTCAGTTCCTCATGGATTTCATCGTCTGTGTATGAGGGATCTATCCCACGGATCACCGTAGAGAGAAGTGAGGGCCATCGTGGTGGAGGTGGTTGTTTGCGTGCTGAATCGGAAAGACGAGTGATCTCAGCGTTTGCGCGAAAAGTATCGATTAGTACTTTGTTTCGAATGGTGGTGTAAAAATCTGGGTCTGCTGTCTTGAGAATGTAACCATTCCGGGTATGAACTATTTCCTTGAGACCAGCAGATAGTCAAAAAAAGTGTGGAGTGACACAAGCTTCTCGTCGGAAATCTTGCTGTAGTAATTACGAAGTAGTATGGAAAAGGTTGATGAGGTAGGTGAAGTGGACGATGTTGATGCTCTATATTCATAGTTTCATTACCGGAATCTTCGTTGTGATGTTTTTTCTTTGGCGGTGAATCCTGAACACGTGCAGCATAGCTGTCTTTGGACTGAGGTGACCTGTAGCGGACGGGGGTTGTAGATTCAATAGATGCAACTGAAGTATGAGAATCTCTTCATGTGGGAGAGATTGTAGCGTTTGTCTGCGCCTTTGACGATCCCTTCCGTGGCCTCACCTTCGTGGGACACGCAGGAGTTTCGTCAACGACAGAAGGAAGAGAGGTATGCCGACTGTTCGTGCGTTTGCCTGAGGTGGTGCGTGAATTCGCTATCTTTAAAGACCGTCCGTTGAGCAACTGCCCAGATGCAAAAAGCTAGCGAGACTAGTGTATGGTGAAATGTGTGAGTGATCTCAAGATGGGACTACCCGTTTGGATAGTTATCCAGGTAAGACAGTTCTCCTATTAATGCAGTGACACTGTACACCCTTGGCTGAGATAAATCTGAGTAACAGTGTTCTGTAAAAACGCAGAGAAAAGTCCAGGATGAGAAGTAGAAAGATTTCGTACAAAAATCGTCACCGTTCTAAATAGGTGGCGCTTCAGAGACAAGACCTCTGGAAAATTCGTCTAAGTGCTTTTCTTATTTCTTTTTAAAAAATTAAACAAGAGTTTCATTCCCATCCAATGGATGGGCGGGCCGTAGAAGGCAACACCTTCTCTGTGGAAGGCAAAAATCCAGAGGTATTTTCAACTTTTTTGACATGTGACATGGAGAATGATTTCAGCCTATATAATAATGTGGAATGAAGTTGGGACCTAATAGCAAAATCAAGTTGATTAGAATGTGCCAGAGTTGGCATTTGTGTCGAAAATGCTTCTTGAGTATATGTACGGAGGTTATGGACAATATATATGTGGATTTCGATGGTAGGTACAGCGGTCAGGACTATACTGATCTATGGCTTCGGTGCATTCGTATATTACTAAGATATGATCCAGTGGTGGGTAGGCATAGCGAGGTACACCAGGAACTTGGTCTAACAGCTCACATTGTCAACGAATGCGTTATTTTATATCCGCGGAGACCTCTATTTATGTGACTTGTTGCAAATTTTCATTATAACGTTTGCTTTAGATACATTTTTATAGACTAGCCTCAAGGGCTAGCTGCCTTTGAGAGGCTTACGCCCTCTTTTAGAAACGAGATTTGGCGGTTAACAACGGAATGAGTATGTTGGATGGGCTAAGTGATTTTAATCTTTATTAGCAGCAACATTTACATAAATAAATAATTTTGAAGGTGGAGACTTAAGGAATATTAATCCTTTACATTAGGTGCAGGGATAAACACAAAGGAAAAAAGAATACAGTATATTTTAAACAAATAAATTATAACAAAATGATAGCATCTGTATAAGTATAGCAATAGGCGTGAGAGATGTGGTGAGGTGCATACACAGGACAACACATGGGTAATATTAATTAGACAAATGAGGTTATTTTCAGCCTAGGGGCTACTCTAGGCAATGATGAAGACGAATGAGACCCATGTTAGTAAATAATGGTAATCACTGTGCTGGAAATGATGGATGAGTAAGAGGAAGATGTTCATAAATGACGTAATCTGTGATGAGAAGTAAGGCGGGATCTAACGGTGGTCTAATACAGTACTATAGTGTAAAGAGAAGCAAAAGTGGAGGATGGTAATAACGGTGAGGTGTTGGATGAAATGCTAAATATTGCACAGCATCCTGTGGTAAAGGATGTCGTGTTTCGAAGCGTTTGGTGATAAATGTTAGCCGCAGCTTTTCAAGGTGGTATTGTAAAGTCGGAAAAGTGGTTTTGCGGTATAGATCCTGTGTAGGACTAGGCAGCTTAATGCGGAACGCTGTACGGAGAGCATGGCGTCGTAGAATTAAAAGTTTATAGTAGAAATTACTCGGGGCAGCTATCAAGCAGCAAACCCATAAGTAAGGACAGGTCGTAAGAAAACCTTGTAGATATTTAGAATGGTGTGTACTTTAAGGCCCCAGGTGGTACCAGTCAACGCTTCAGGAGATTGAGTCTATTATAAGCTTTAGTGGTAATGGTTTTCAGGTGTTGCGACCAAGTAAGGTGGTGATCATAGGTACGAGGGTAACTAAGAAAGTTTTGAGATGTGAAATAACTTACATACTCAAAATCAATTTAACACATTTTCTCAAAGTATTCACCATTACACTATACACACTTTTGCATCCTCGAAAATCACTTTTGGAAGCAGTGTTGCCAGTATTTTTCTTCAAATGTTGAAAGTCCATTCTCGTAAGCCACTACAGCTTCTTCAGGGCTGCAAAATCTCTTCCCACGTATGCGATCTTTGATCCTGGGGAACAGAAAAGAATCACACGGGACCAGGTCAGGGCTATACGGCGGATGAGTCATAAGTTTGACCTCCGTAGATTTTAAAAACTGAATTGTGATGTTGGCTTGTGTGCGGATGCGTTGTCATGATGAAGCAGGATCCCACGCAATCCAGTTCTTGGACGCCTTTCCCGAAGTTTCTGGAACACTTTGGTTAGGCAAACAGTGGTGTACCACTCAGCAGTAACAGTTATTTGTTCTTCAAGTGGAACGGTTGCAAGGTGGCCAGATTTGGAGAAGAAAGTTGCGACCATCTTCTTCCCCACACTTCGCGGTCGCTTTACTTTCGTGGGTGGGTTTTCGTCTGGAAAGATCCAAACTGTAGACTGGAGTTTATTTTCAGGGTCAAATTGATAGATCCAAGTCTCATCACCAGTAATAATGTCAGAGACGCGTTGAGAATTGCCTCCATCAAATCTTGCAAGCATTTCTTCACACCATTCCACATGCATGCGCTTCTGCTGTTGAATCAAAGTGTGAGGCACCCAACGAGATGAAACCTTCCTGAGCCGAAGATGATCATGAAGAATGTTTGTTACTGCTGACGATCCAATGTTCACTGTAGATTTAATGTCCTTGAAAGTTTTTCGAGGATTTTCTCAGATCATTTGTTCCACAGCGGAAAATGTTTTCATCTGACACAGCTGTTGACGGACGTTCAGCTCTCTCTTCATCTTTAAGCGATGTCCAGCCTCTTCTGAATTCACCAAACCACCGAAAAATTGTAGCACGGGAAGGAGCAAGGTCCCCAAATGCCCCTACAAACGGTCAAGGCTTTGTGTCCCGTTCAAACCACTTTTGAAATCATAAAGGATCATTGCCCGAAAATGTTCCCTTTCGAGCTCCATTCTAGACAGCCGAATACTGCTCACATCAAAGAACAAGTGAAGGCGATATGTCCACGCCGATAAGCGAGGCGAGTTAAAACTTGCTTCGCTTCTTCGCTCTGAATACCACTACCGAACGCATTTGTTGGAATTCAAATACTGTGCCACAACAATGCGTATCTTCAAACTTTCGTAGTGACCCTCGTGATTCCCAGATATCTTACAGTGTTACTGATTTGAATAGGTAGCCCATCTACATACAAAGAGAGATTGCGTGGGTTTCGGCGGACTTTGGAAGTTCTTCTAGGTGGTAAGAATACGATGGCTTGTGTTTTAGCTGCGTTAATAGTAAGCCGCCATTGAGTGCACTAGGTGTAAAAGCGATCGATAGCTGTTTGTAAGATAATGTTGACCTGCTGGATAGTTCGAGAAGGGCCGTGTCGTCCGCATATTGGAAAAGACGGACTTTTTCTGGCAGGCGGGGCATATCAGCTACATACAGAAAGTATAGTAAAGGAGACAAGGCAGACCCTTGTGGTACTCCAGAGAACTGAAAGATAGGATGTGACAAACTGCCTCGTACTGAGATATAGGTGATACGATTTGTAATGAAATGGTAAGTAAGACGAATGTAGTAGATAGGAAGCTCAAATTGCAGAAGTTTGAATATGAGTCCATGGTGCCAGACTTTATCGAATGCTTTCTCCAAGTCAAACAATACTAAGGAGGAAAGATGAGCTGAATTATAATGCTGAGTAATGAGCGTTGTGAGTCGAAGCAGTTGATCATGTATAGAGAAGGCTGGCCGAAAACCTGCTTGTGTGACTGGAAGTAGGCCGTGATCTGAGGTGAAAATATGTAATCGTTTAACCAGGATACGTTCCAAGATCTTACTGAATGTGGAAGTGATTTATATAGGCCTATACCATGCAACATTCCGGAGAGGTTTATGTGGTTTAGGAAACATTAGCGTCTTAGATGTTCTCCAAGCTAATGGAAAGAAGCCAGTGCGCAATATAAATGTATAGATATTCGCAAGAAGAAGTAATAGTGAAATATGACATTCCTTGATGTGTCGGTACAGTACGTCTCGTTATCTAGGCCAGGTGCAGTATTACGTTTAAACTTTAGATATTTCGTGAGTGGTGGTTGGGGTGGACACAGCAATATTAGGGGGTAAAATATGATTAGTATTTGGTTGCAGTTGTGGTGATGAAATGTTGTGTCTGTCTGCGGGATGAGGTGCTTTCTCAAATGGCGATGTGAAAATTCCTTGAAAATGATCTGCAAAAGTATTCGCTTTATCGCTAACCTGTGGCCCAGTAACGGAGTCGCCGATGTTCCCATTCTTTATCTGAGGAAAAGTATAGATTCGTGGTAGAGATGGATGTTACGTACCGGGAAACTAAAATTCACGTCTCGGAAATGTATTTAAATGTTCCGGAACCTAATCAAATTGAACTGGTTTGTACCAAAATCATACAACGTTAACTAAACTTAATTTCTAAGAGATTTTTAATGATTCTATACACACTATATCTTTGAAACGTATATTGTGGAAACGAAAGTAAATATAGTAATACTCACATTATGAATAATAATTCCATATCATTAAATTTGTCAAGTAGTTTTGTGGTTGTGAGTGTGCTTGCATGTACTAGGATTAGTATTTAGGTTAAGTTGGTTTTCTTTGTATTACCTGTAATTATCTTTGTAGCTCGTTTCATCTTTATTTACTAAGTATCTAAAGCCCACTCTGGTTTTCTTGCTTGTATATATATATATATATATATTGCAATAGTTCATTTAATTTTTGTTTTCCATATCAAACACTGATTGGTATTGCCCGACGTTCTTACGCTCACGTACATAAAATATTTGAAGCTTAACTTGATTATATTCTATAAATATATATATATGTGAATTTATAATCAATTTTCATAAGAATTATCTTTTTTATACTTTCATTTATACATACACACACACACACACACACACATATATATATATATATATTTGTACCGCAGTACCTCCACTTCTAACTTTTAATTCTTTTTCTTATTCTTAATCCAATAGATGTTGAAGAAAATTTAATACCGTTAATAGCAGCTAGAAACACATGTTATCAAGTCTACTTATTATAGCCTATTCATGCAGCATGCACCACAGAAAATTTCGATGACACGTTTTATCTTACAAATATTTAATTATATTTCATATTGAAGGTTTATACTTGAAAATGCTTAGAAATATCAGAGGGAATTGAAATCCCCTGAGTTAAATAATAACTTCAGAAATCCATTATATTTTATTCATGCCTTACTGGAAAATCATCCTCAATAATTATTGGAAAGTTAATTAAAATTTAGCACAATAGTTTCACAGTTTTCAAACCCTCGTTACTATAACATTAAATCCATAAAATAATTCGCAGGTTTGATTCTTCCATTTTATATTATCTATATTCTTCGACTTAAAAAATATTTCGATTTGAAAAATGTATCTTTGCTTAGATTTAAATCACCCGATACAGATCATAATGCAAATCGCCAGGTTCCAAAATATAATTTAATGTAATGCGATGCAGGTGTAAAATAGCGGGGCATTACAGTTTCCCCTTCGTCTAAACAAAAAATGTATCACTTGATAAAATTTTAATGTCTTTTCCTTTACAGCATTTCATCATTTTTATATCATATTTAACCATTAAATACATTATCCAACCTTTCACTAATACCATTTGAAATTTGATTATTCTATCTGTTGGATTATCCAGTTTCAGCAATAACTTCATAGATGTAATAATTTTATAAAATAACACGAAATCTTAACCAAAATAAATAAATAAATAAATAAAACTTCAACGAAAATTAACAAACGCACAAAATTAGCTTATATCATCTAACGTTTCTTGCTAGTTCATCCACTTGGGTCAAATACAATTGTTTGTTGTCTCATAGAATCCCATGAGTCGTTACTACCTATTCGGATTTTCAATTTCCTATGTTCTCTTTTGCCTTTCAAATCTTGGTTCCTTTTATGTATTTCATATTTCCAATCTGTTTTTGACTTCTTTCTTCCCATTTTCTTCTTATTTTCCTTTTCTTTTTCATTTCTGGATTTCATCCTTTTCTTTCTCCACTTCCATTTCTGAATTTCTATTTCTTTCTTTCGTCTTATTTCTCCGCTTTGGCTTCCGAATCTTGGTTTACTAAACCTTAATTCAGATTGTATCAATTCTTTCATTTTTCTTCTCGTCCTTTTCCGGGTTTGGAATCTTGTCTTTCTTCTCTCTCATGTCAAATAGGCCAAAACATTATTTTTCTTTCTTTCCCTTTTCCTCATTCTGTTTCTTTTGGCACGTGTTCTCTTCTTTTTCTTCTTGATTCATTTTTCCTTTTTTCGTGGATCCCATCATGTTCCTTTATTTTCCTTCCATATCTTTCACATCTTTCCACAGTTGTTTTTTATACTTTTGTTTCTTTAATCGATACCTTGCCTCTCTTTCTTCTTCCGAATGCTCATTGTTAATGTCGTCATTCTTTCTAATTTCATATTTTCCTCCTTCTTCATTATAATGTTCTCCCTTTTCTCTGAAATTCACATTTTTCCTGTAAGAGAATATCTTTCTCATAATTCATCTCCTGTTTCATACGTTTATTTACTCTATCTTCCTGACAGAGTGTGTTACTTTTATCCTAATTTACAATCATTGTTTCATTTTCGGTTTGTTCTTGAGTTAAAATATCTGGCTTATCAATATCTTCATTCTCTGTAAAATTATCTTGCGGTTTCTCTTTTCCATCTATTGTTCTGATGCTAATTTCACTATTCTCAGTGTCTTTCACTTCGTACATCTTTTTATGCCAGTAGGATGAGAAGTGAGAAAATCTAAGACTCGTTTCCTTTTTCAGTTCTTTCAGAAACTGCATATTCTGTTTGAACATAAACCGCAAAATTTTATACAGAATCATCTCATTAAAATCAACCTCGTCAATACCTTTCTCTATCATCTCATAGTCTTCAATTTTCTCTTCCCGAATAACAACGACTGGGATTTCTTTATTATGTTTCCTATTTTGGACTTCCATTAGTTTCTCTTTTCTTGACTTTCTTTTCATCTGTTCTATATTTTCTCTCAATTGATAATATCTTTTCTTATTAATCTCTAAATTTTTCTGGTCTTTTCTTCCCTGTTTATTCTCCCAATCTCTCCTTTTTAATTTTTTCTTATCATGTCGTTTTATCCCATCTTCTGGTTCACATCTCTCCTCTTTTCTTCGAACGTTCCCACCAGTGCCTCCTTCCTTCTCTCTCTTCTTGCTTTGTTTATTTTCGATATAATTTTTTTTTATTTTTAGCTTCTATTTTACTACCTTCTTTATTTTCACTCTTCTTGTTTTTCTTATCTTCAATATCAGAATTCGTTTTCTTGTGTTTAGCTTCTATATTGCTACCTTCTTTCTTCTCGCTCTTCTTTTCACCCTCAATATAGCTTTTCGAATTCTTTATTTGCCTTTCCTCTTCTTCAATTTTATCTTTAAATTTAGGTTTTATTCTGTTATTATTGGTTTCTATATTCCAACTTTCTCTCTTCTCTCTATTCTTCTTCTTTTCATCCTCAATATCACGTTTCGATTTCATATTTTCTTTCTTCTGATTTTCAGTATCCCTTACCGTTTTCTTCCTTTCCTTTTTAGCTTTTACATCTTCTGTATCGCTTCTAGTTTTCTTTCTTTCTTTTCTCCAATTATCGTGTTCAGTATTGCTTCTTGTTTTCTTTCTTTGCTTTTTGGCCTTCTTTTCTTCATTATCGCTTGTTATTTTCTTCCATTCTTTTCTCACATTCTTTT
Source organism: Thermobia domestica (assembly GCF_964235325.1). Lineage (NCBI taxonomy): Eukaryota > Metazoa > Arthropoda > Insecta > Zygentoma > Lepismatidae > Thermobia > Thermobia domestica. The sequence continues at coordinate 31,015,377 of NC_137458.1, forward strand.
CTTCAATATCGCTTCTTACTTTCTTTCTTACTTTATTCGCTGTCTCTTCATTTTTCCTTGTTTCTCTCTTGCATTTTGCGGAATCATTTCTGATAATTATCGACTCTTTGTTCTCTTTTTTGTGTCTATGTTTCCTCTCTTCTTTCTCCTTTGCTTCACTCTTACAATTATCTTTACGCTTTCTTTTATCCGTTTTTATTTTTCTTCTTTGTAGTAACTTTTATGTTTTATCTCCTTGTTGTGTTCTATATCACTTTCACTTACATTTGATTTCTTCTTTTCCTTTTGGAAAGTGCAAAACAATTGTGCTAAATTTTAATTAACTTTCCAATAAGTGTTGAGAATTATTTTACAGTAAGTCTTGAATAAAATTAATGGATTTCTGAAGCTATTATTTAGTTCAGGGATTCCATCCACTCTCCAAATTCTACACACCATCACGTCTAAACTTTCGATATGAATTATGAGTAGTTATATTACAAATTAAAATGTCTTATCAAAATTTTCTGTGGTGCATGCTGTATAATTTGTAGACTTGATATCAGATGGCGTTTGTAGCAAATCGTAATGGTAGTGATCTTTCTTGCTGCTTAATTTGTATAGATTCAATGATATATTAATATGGTGTCATAATATGTTATATTGAAGTTGGTTACAGACTGATGATTCTAAAAAAGCTCACTAAAATACGTTATTTTTTTTAACAAAAGTTAAAAATGTAGATATTATGATATAAATAAATATATACATAAATGAAAATACAGTAGAGCGTCGATTGTCCGAAGTAATTGGGGGACATGGGTGTTCGGAAAACTGGTTTGTTCGGATAATCGAACTGTACATGTTTATTTGCCATGCGCGGAGCGGCACGCCTCAACTCTAAGCTGGCGCAGCTCTTGCTGTGAACAGCTTTGATACTGCCGCTACTTCTACAGCCAGTGCCAAACCGACAGAAGTGTGCTGATTGTTGAAACACAGCGACTGGCGGCTTGGCCGGTCAGTAGCGCCTTATGAAGGCCCCATTAGAATCAATGTTCCGCCAGCAGTAGCTTAGTGCGGCGACTACTGTGGGAAACTTGGTCTGGGAGTGAGGGGGATGATGGACGGTAGGGTGGGAGAGTAACAGGTGCGAGCGAGTACACAGTTCGGTTAAGCGGTCGTTCGGTTGACCGACGTTCGGATAATCGACGCTCTACTGTATATATAAAAAGATAATTTAGTTAATATGAAAGTTGCCTATAAGTGCACAGAGATATTTATAGAAGATGATAAAATAAAATCTCGTATAATTGATGTACATGAGCGTAGGAACGTCAGATAGTACAAATCAATGTTTGAAAGAGAAAATAGAAATGAAATGAATTACTGCAAGATATGCATAAGCAAGACACTAAAGCGAGCTACATATACTTAAATAAATATAAAACGAGCTAAATACAAACAGAACTACAGTTATAATCATAGTACATGCAATCACGCGCAAACCATTACTAAATTACTTTAAAAATTTCAATGGCATGGAATTATTCATGATGTGAGTATTACCGTACTGAATTTACTTTTCATTTTCACAATATAGATTTCAACACGAACCAGTTCAATTTGATTACGTTCTGGAACATTTAAATACATTTGTCAGACGTTGTGAATTTTAGATTCCCGGTACTTAAAAACCATCTCTACCACGAACCTATACTTTTCCTCGGATAAAGAAGAGGAACATCGGCGAAGCCATTACTAGGCCACAGGCTCAGGTCTTCTCGTAGAAGATTCTGCGCCTTTATTATCTTATACTAACGCCTAACTCACTGGAAGTCAGATACTGTTTTGTGTTGTGTGTCTTGTTGAAGTAGTAAAGGATCCTGAAACGACATCTGTAAAATCAAGCACGGCAAGATAACACTAGAATAGTTAATGACGTCTAGGCATGGAGGGCGTTAGTGAGAGTTAGAACATTACATTGTGACGGGTTCTGTTAGATCACTGGTAAGATCTGAAATGTGCTAACGTTATTGATCTCATTTAGCTGTATCGTAGTGCAAGCTCACTCGAACTGGTAAACAGAAACGGTTTGTAGCTGAGTATGTTTTGTAGACAAGCTTGATGGGTGCATGATCACTAGCAAGAAGATCAAGAATTTCTACAGCGCAATGTGAAACAAGATTTGAGGAGGCAATGACAATGTGAGGCCTGGTGTTTGAGATTGGGCGTGTAGCTTGTGGAAGGTCTAGAATTATCCCTGTAGTGTGGGTCGTTATGAAGTTAATGAAATTTGTCCGGTCACCATTGCTGCGGCTGTGCATATTGAAATCGGCCATAATGATGTATCCATTGAAAGTATTGGAAATATATTGAACGAACTGCTGAGGTAAAGGATGATTTGGTCTGATGTATACAGATGTGATGATATTTTTGAAATAATCTGTGGCAAGGAGACGTTCGGGAAGAGATGTTGCAGTATACTGATGCTGGCGATAAGGAATGTGAGGGGAAATTTCTATGGCTAATCCCCCATTGGCTCGAAGGGCAGGTACGGGATTTGCAGAATGTAACATGGTATATCGTGGTAAACGGCAAGTACGAGTTTGTTAGAAAGGTTTCATTGAGTAAGAAACATGTAACATGTTCCTCAAGAAGAAGCTGTTCAAATAAAACTTTGTGTTTTGGCAGTGATTGGATGTTCAGAAAGAGAAAAATTAGAGCCATGACGTTAAACGAGTGAACTAGCATGGGATTTATGAAAATGAACGGTATTGCCGGAATAGGTTGCAATAAAATGAACATGGAAAGTGGTTCTTGCTGCAAAAATGATTTGTTGTAGGATATGAGACCTAATGAAGGGATGGATGTTTTGCAAAGCTAGCGTTAGAAACGTCAATAGATGGTCTAAAGATACTGAAGCGTCAATCGGATGTGGATTGCTTTGAGCTGGTGCCGGTTGTCGCAAAGGAACAACGAGCTCGGGATGATCCTGAATAGGGTCCGGCTTTGCCTTACAGTTATAACTGTAGGCCGGATGTTGTTCGTTACAAGTGGCGCATTTTGGTGGCCATTGCAAGTTATTACAAGTCCGGGTGTCATGTGAACCAGCACAGTACCCACATTTACTTGAACTTATACAATAGGTCGTGTGATGGGAATTGTGGAACTGGTTCTACTCTGTGCTTGTGATTATAAATGTATGCACCTGATGCTAGTAACTCATCAATGGTGTCGTGATGGTTTGTAAGCACACGGACCATATAGGTAGGCCCTTTATCGTTTCGAATGCGTATTACTTTCGTAATGGTGTGGCGCTCTAGCTTGAGCTCCTCCTGGAATTCTTCATCTGTATAGATGGGTCAACTCCTCGAATAACGAAATATAGCATTGGTAATCGTTTCGGTGGTGGAGGATGCTTACGAGTAGAGGAGTTGAGTGATTGAAACTTTGCATTTGTACCAAAGTGTCAATAGGCACTTTGTTTTTATTGTAGCGAGCAGAGTTGGGTCCGGAGTTTTTAAGATTATGCCATTCCTCGTATGGACGATTCTGATATAGCTGCCCGAGGGAGGTACTTGCGTAGTTGTATGGCGACAAACGTCGTATTGCTGAATTTTACGTCGAAATTAGTGAGCAATATCGAATGAACTGAAGGTGAAGTAGACCCGTCGGAATGATTCGAAGATATAGTTATGTTCATTGGAACTTTTCTTACATCCGGATTTGAAGCGAGATTTTGCTTTTTCGTAGGCGAAGATTGTTGAAGGCGTTCGGCATAACTGTCTGTCTGTTCTGATGCATGTGGTGATCTGCTGCGAACAGAACCAGAAGAGAGAACTGAACTGTTATAGGCAACTCAGGCTTCAGAACCTCGCCGTTGCTGCTGAGATTTACTAATAGTGGAAGAGATGTGGCTTGAATCCCTGCGGGTCCTGACCTTCGTGTTGCTCTCGGTTGGTCCAGCTAAAACTTGCGGTAGTCCTATATGCTTCTCTTTCATCGTTTTGCCTGTTCCGTTGGCCCGCCATCAAAATTTCCGCCCCTGGACTACTGCCCAAATGAAAGGATGTAGTGTGCTTGTAGGTGTGTAATGAATGATTTGATGATACAGGGTGTAATGATGATGATAAGTTCACCCTCCAGCACTGAAAAGCGCTGTTAATCCTAGTGAGAGCGTATGCGTGCTGGTCTCGATTATGCATGTGCTACACAATGTCCTCGAAGGCACGTTAACACTTCCCAGCTAGGCTAGATTTTATACAAAAGACAGCTTATGATGTTTGGTACGTCTAGCTGTTGAGAGAGCATGCTTTAGATAAATTTTTGCTAGCCAAAGGCTAGCTCCCTTACTAGAGTTACGCCCTCTATTCGGGGTGAGTGGTGAAATTATTGGGGTAATAAGGAGATTGAGATGGTCTATGGGAAGAACTGGAACATCATTTATTTAAGTAGCACTTTATTATATTTCAGCTTTATTTTATTTTATTATAGTATCCATTGGACATTATTATCTTGTGATCATAATCATTGGAGCAGAAAGAGATGATGATGAGGTGCACTTGATAGGACAAACACGAACAAGTTGTAAAACCACGAATGCTGGTTATCTTCTTGTCCAGGGGCTATTCTGGACAGTGATGAAGACCAGTGAAGCCCTGTTAGTATAATGAGTTTACAGTGCAACATATGTAGGTGAAACATGATGGGGAAGAAGGTCGGAAGAGTAGGCAGAAGCGACAAAATGATCAGGATGGTCAGGTGGAAGAGTTTTCCGATAGAGGGAGAAAAGCAGAGATAGAGGGCAGGTGACGAAGTCATACCACATCGTAGTGACGGTCGATGTCCATTGTGTCCAGAAGTAGAGGATGTCTTTGCTGAAAGCGGATGGTAACGAATTTGAGCCGTAGCTTTTGTATGAGATGAAGTATGGTAGGAAAAGTTATGCGGTTATACAATTCCTGCGTTGGAGTCGGGAGCTTGATTTGGTAAGCTAATCGGAAAGCATACCATTCGAGTACTTTCAATTTGTCATAGAAGAAAGGCAAAACTCTAACGCAAGCAGGGTAGCCATAGGTCAAGATGGGCGGCAAAAAGACCTTATAAGTATTCAGGACTGTAGTAGACTGTAATCCGCATGTGGTACAGTTCTCGGCATAGAAATTGTTACAAAAATTCTAAGTCAAAATTAATAACAAACTCTTGCTCCGTTTTCTTATGCATCCATTAGATGTTTCAGTTCATTCATATATGAAATCACTTCTGATGTTCTGGGCAATCAACTTGTCAATAACTAGAAGTTTAGTTTTTACATTTTTTTCTCTGTTGATAGTACAACTAATTCACTGAGACTATGCTGAGCTACGGCACTCCTTTAAGTGCTTTCATATTCTTTAATATGTTAAAAACAACTTTGTTTCTGAAGTCAATATCGGATTAATTAGTATAATTTTCATTAATATTGTTGTATGCCATTCTCTTTCTACAGACTAACCACCAATTTCACGACAATATACTAAATGGAATTTTCAGTACTCTACTGTCTGCTGTTTTGTATATTTGAATTGCCATGTATGCTGCTTTTTGAAATGTTAACAATACGTATTTCCTCCATCAAATCTTGCAAGCATTTCTTCACACCATTCCACACGCATGCGCTTCTGCTGTTCAGTCAAAGTGTGAGGCACCCAATGAGATGAAACCTTCCTGAGCCGAAGATGATCATGAAGAATGTTTGTTACTGCTGGCGATCGAATGTTCACTGTAGATTCAATGTCCTTCAAATTTGTTTGATGATTTTCTCGAATCATTTGTTCCACAGCGGCAATGTTTTTATCTGACACAGCTGTTGACGGACGTTCAGCTCTTACTTCATCTTTAAGCGATGTCCGGCCTCTTCTGAATTTACCAAACCACCAAAATATTGTAGCACGGAAAGGAGCAAGGTCTCCAAATGCTCCCTACAAACGGTCTAATCTTTGTGTCTCGTTCAAACCACTTTTGAAATCGTAAAGGACCATTGCGCGAAAATGTTCCCTTTCGAGCTTCATTCTAGCAGCCGAATACTGCCCACATCAACAAACAAGTTAAGGCGATACCGCCACGCCGATAAGCGAGGTGAGTTGAAACTTGCTTAACTTCTTCGCTCTGGATACCACTACTGAACGCATTTGTTGGAATTCTAATACTGTGCCACAACAATGCTATCTCAAAACTTGCTTATTGACGACGCATAATATACAATTCAGGTCCTGCCAGTTCCCTTCATATAAGACGTGAGAAAAGCGAAACAATCCTATTTTGATTCCATAATCTATCAGCCGTTTATTAATTTGAATTCACTTTGGAATTTCGACAGAGTGTAGTTTTTACCTCTAAATGATAGTTAACTTTATTCGATTATGTTCTACCTCTTTCTAAACCTACGAAAGTATACGGAATATATATCCACCTTTATACATATATATACTGACAACCTCCTCGCCTCGTGACTATAATTTTCGAGGATGAATGCGTTTGACGCGGAGATGTTGCTTCTATTCATTATCTGAAATGGGCAGGTTTCAATACATCTATCACACTAGCAAGAGGATAATTTAGTAAATCAAAACACTCCATTTCATCTGTAAAATGTCATGTATTATAACCAATTAGATAGTATAATTTGTAATGTGTTGTTGTTACGGATTTGACCTAATAAATTCAGATCACAGTACTCGAGTGTCTGGAGATTTGATCACAGTCAACACTATAGTTGAGGTACACATACCTTAGGATGTTCTAGCTGGTCTCTGGAGCGACGAATGTTCCAACCATGGATTCCTCTGAACTACGTTTGGCAATTCGTGGACAGTCGCAGGTCTTAGTTCCCGGTGATGACAATGGACGAAATCTCGTTCTCACGTCGACCGAAGATATAAGCTAATAATGTTTATACTGACAGTTCGGCTTTATAACAAATAGCCGACTAGAAGCCAACCATCGTAAGATGGTAGTTACAAATATGCTATTACTTGTAACCGTCAAATCCTAATTCTTCAAGCTATCATCTAAAACTCTAATGTAGAACTCCGACCTCAATCCAATGTAGATCTCGTTTTTGTTCTCCTTTTCCTGACAATGGAATTCGTCGTTTGATTTCTCGACGTTGGTTACCTCTCCTATTGGTCAAACTTTCGTTGCAGACCTTGTCACATCATCACCGAATTCCCAGACAGACAATCTTTGCGAATCTGAGTGTTATGCCATATCCAAATTGCGTTTGTGCTAACAAAGTAGTTCTCATTACATTTCTCTTAAATTCAGACTTACATCAATTTTTCTCAATTTCCATTTACACCATACTGCGAGCTAGCGTCTCGACAGTATTTCATGAACATGATAACACAACCATGCATAACCTGATTACATAAACAAACAATAACAATATCAATAACACCTGCCATTCCAACATGTCACAATTTCACAACTTTCTTTGTAATCTCTTAACCCAAAACTTGACTTCATTAAAATTACAATTATGCCACTCACCAATAAATTCTCATTAAGTCTATATCCGCATTCTATTCTTATATCTCAATCTATTCTTCACTATGTCTAAACTGTACCCAATTTTACTCCTTCCTCTCCTTGCTTTTCCTTCCTTAATTCCTAAGTTTTAACAAGAATAGGAATAAGCTACTAGTTCCAATTTCCTAAATATTCTTTACACGTTTTTAAATACCTTACGTTATCAAGATATATAAAACTTATCACGTCCATTAATCTATTCTCCTAGTATTTTTATTTTCCACCTTTATTCGCCTAATTCATTTTAGCATTCCAATTATGTTTTTCTAGAAAGATAGGATATCACACACAAAAAACTATGCACTGCTTTGCTAACGACAAATGGGCAAAAATTTTCCTATCTAGTGCCTCTTTTTTATGTCGCCGAAGACTTATGTATTACTTTTAAATAAATATTCTCTGAGTGGTATGGAATACCCCACTGCAACTTCAAGAGAGAGAATGTGCTATCCTTCCCACCTAGTGAACTCTCGTTGGAAATGTCAACCAGAATATAATTGTTAATAACTTCTCACTTCTTTACTTAAATTACTGTTCCCTAGCTAGGAACTTGCACACAATTAATCTAGTCCTCACATCTTTATTTACAATTATCCCTCATATTCTTACTCTAAAATTTCTTCTCCATATACACATTTTTTTAAAAAAAATCTTCTCTAGGTCTATTTATTATTCTTATTTCGACAAATCTATTCTTTTCATGTCCTAATGACATACCTCATCACATCTTGTTATTCTCTATTATTTTCTTTTCCTGTTCTCTTTCCTTTTCTTTTCATTTTTTTCTAATCGATTCGTCTCTCTATACAAACTAGTCATGAAACGCCAATCCTTTCTTCTATTAGTGGCTGTACTTTGTCCAATTCATATCATATATATTCTAAATCTATTCTTTATTTATTCTGAATATTCTAACATTTTAACTATTCTAAATATTCATTATCTATACCTAATATACCTATCCTGTAATTCCCTATAACATAATTCACTACTATCCTAATAAATATTAATGATCACTTAACCTAATATTATTAATCTTGACTTTAGCGCTATACAATATTCACCTCTAATCTAAAATAAACAACATTAATTATATCTTAACTCTATCTAACTACATTATTTACAATCGTCGTCTCCTCCTAAGAAAACATCCATGCGTTTCTCTCTATGAACAACTTCGCAAAGGCGGAGAGATATAATAATAACTTGTCATTAGATATTACCACTTTTGCTTGTGCCTCAAACCTTGTAAATGTCTGAACAAAACTTGCTATCTGAATAGCCGGTGAACACTTATAGTTATTCCTAAATCTCTCCAGCCAAGTATCTACTTGTAACTGGTCAACTATTGCCTTAAATAACGCACAGACCGTATAGTTCGGCTCTTTAGTTTCTAAAGCGAAAAACGTTGCTCCTCTTAATACCATACATGTTTCAACTATTCCGGATACTGTTGACATGAAATGTCGCCTAACGCTTAATTCTATCACATCATCCAACTCGAAATTCCTTTTAGTAAACTGCACCAAAAATCTTTTTTTATATCGTTGTCCAAAAAGATTGTCTCTTAACTTTATTTCAGTGTCCTCACCGCATGCAGGATTGTATTCTTGAAAATACATAAGTATTCCTAGACCTTAATAATATTTAGCCGACGAACATATTGTTGCTGGCTTATCCTCGTCTGTTAGTACGGGGTAATGTATCTTATGATTATTTTCTAATGACAACATTTTATTCTATTTCTGATTGCAACTACTAAATTGTCTAAAATGGTGGTGGTATTGTTTTAATTTCTCTAAGGTGCGCAAAATTTTAAAACAATAAATTAATCGTAATTATAATTAATCGCAATTATAATGTCATGTAATATAAAATGCCGGTGGTCAATTTAAATAATTAGGGTCGAAAAACTGCGGCACTCCACCATAACATGACAATAATGTTCATTATAAATTTAAAATGACTCGTAAACTCAGCTATACTATTTCTGGGATCGTAATAAAGACATAAGTCTTGCAGCATCTGCACCATGACAACCTCCTCGCGTCATGCCTATAATTTTCGGGGACGAATGCGTTGTGACGCGGAGATGTTGCTTCTACCCATTATCTGAAATGGGCAGGTCTCAATACATCTATCACACTAGCGAGAGGATAATTTAGTAAATCAAAACACTCCATTTCATCTGTAAAATCTCATGTATTATACCCAATTAGAGAGTGTAATGTGTAATGTGTTGTTGTTACGGATTTGATCTAATAAATTCAGATCACGGTACTCGAGTGTCAGGAGATTTGATCACAGTCAACACTATAGTTGAGGTACACATACCTTAGGATGTTCTGGCTGGTCCCTGGAGCGACGAATGTTCCAATCCTGGATTCCTCTCTGAACTACGTTTGGCAATTCGTGGACAGTCGCAGGTCTTAGTTCTCGGTGATGACAATGGACGAAATCTCGTTCTCACGTCGACCGAAGATATAAGCTAATAATGTTTATACTGACAGTTCGGCTTTATAACAAATAGCCGACTAGAAGCCAACCATAGTAAGATGGTAGTTACAAATATGCTATTACTTGTAACCGTCAAATCCTAATTCTTCAAGCTATCATCTAAAACTCTAATGTAGAACTCCGACCTCAATCCAATGTAGATCTCGTTTTTGTTCTTCTTTTCCTGACAATGGAATTCGTCGTTTGATTTCTCGACGTTGGTTACCTCTCCTATTGGTCAAACTTTCGTTGCAGACCTTGTCACATCATCACCGAATTCCCAGACAGACAATCTTTGCGAATCTGAGTGTTATGCCATATCCAAATTGTGTTTGTGCTAACAAAGTAGTTCTCATTACATTTCTCTTAAATTCAGACTTACATCAATTTTTCTCAATTTCCATTTACACCATACTGCGAGCTAGAATCTCGACAGTATTTCATGAACATGATAACACAACCATGCATAACTTGATTACATAAACAAACAATAACAATATCAATAACACCTGCCATTCCAACATGTCACAATTTCACAACTTTCTTTGTAATCTCTTAACCCAAAACTTGACTTCATTTAAATTACAATTATGCCACTCACCAATAAATAACTCATAATAATTTGATATTATTTTCCATGTATGTACAATATATATATATATATATATATATATATATATATATATATATATATATATAGTATGGATATGAGCTATGGTTTTGAAAACAGTCTACTGTATATCCACCAAAAATTCTAGCAGAACATAGCTAATAAAACGAAAATAAATCTTCTATGCCCATTTAGCAACATTTTGGTTTACTCATTCTAATTCTCGTATTTATAATTGTTTTGCTATGAAATTTACCACAAATATACATTTCCCGATTATACACATAGCATCAGTATTAAATGTACAATGCAAAATCATCATCTAATTATATTCTTACAAGAAGAGAGTTATAGATATGCGAAAATCATTTTGGACATGGGTGTACATTACTGCAAATAACAGTATCAGTCTTTTTCTATTTTACATGTATTTAAGATGGAAGTTAAAATAGAAAAGTCAGTTTTAAAATTTCCTTCGAATTCTCACAATAGAGAAGGTAGGATTTTACTATTGTAACAATGTTACTAAGTACAGTATGTTTTGATAAGCTATTTACTTTTCTTACAAACATTTAGTTTATGTAGGTAGGAAAACCGTAGGCTAAAGAAAAATCAGATTATACGTATTTAAAAAATAAGTCTTAAAAATAAATTAAAATTTTATTTTGTTCTGCGTTAACTTAAGAATCTATGGGGAAGGATTCTAAACCTCCCATTTCCCTCGGTACGACCCCGAAAAGATGTGATTTTGTTTGTTCTATTAGTTTATTTTCATTACAAGCAATTGAGATAATAAATGTAGATAACTGATTGAAAGAATGAGTTATATAGTACTATTATATTCTTCTATATATTGGAAGTTGCAGTTCATTGTTTGATTCTATTTAAAGCGCCACATTACTGGAAATTAGTCAACAACAGCTGTCAACGGTGCTCATTCAAATTTTGATTTGAACGTCCGAGACCGCAGTTCCTCCCCCAGCTGCCCACGCTTCCCTTCTGTACTACACACAAAGCAGTGTATCGTGTAGAGATGGCCAGAACCGGTTCCTGGTGGAACCGTTTTTCAGGTCTCAACGGATCCGGTTCTTGAAGATCCGGTTCCGGAACCGGTTTTTTAGATCCAGGCCTGGAACCGGTTCTTCGGATCCAGGTCTAGAACCGGTTCTTCGGATCCAGGTCTGGAACCGGTTCTGAAAACAGAACCGGTTCCTCGCGGAACCGGTTCCGCTGGATCCGAAACTTTGTTACCATCCCTACGCTAAACACGAGCTGCTGGCAAGCTGTGAACAGTATGCTCGATGAAATGGTGGAAGCGACAGGCAGGCGCCAGGCCGTGGCAGCTTGTCTCATTTGGCTAAATAAAGTGGGTAACTGGCAAACTCATTGGCTAAACAGGCAAACTGACTAACTTATTTGGCTAAACACCCACTGGTGGACCAAAATTTGTTTCTGGGGGCACAAGCGGGTATGGGCGGGGAAGGCACAAGTGCATGGTCTTCTTTGCATTATTTTTGAAGGTGAACTTTGTGCTTCCTTTACGGGTCTTTGGGGGCTTTCAGATCCAGGTCTGGAACCGGGTTTACAGATCCAGATCTGGAACCGGTTCTTAAGATCCGGTTCTGGAACCGGGTTTTCGGATCCAGGTCCGGAACCGGTTCCAGAAACGGTTCTGAAAACCGGATCTCCGAGAACCGGTTCCGCCGGAACCAGAACTTTGTGGCCATCCCTAGTATCGTGCTCCCTGCTGCTGCGAAGATGGTGTAATGATGGAATGCATATACGCAAAGAGTAAATCAAGCTGAGAGTTGAAATGAAACGACAATATATTAATATTCTAAATATCATTAAATATCTTAATGACCAAACGACGTGAACGATATTTGGTGGTTCATGTGTTCTTGGGAACTGCACAAGGCGACGCCACCGCTTCCCACCCAATTTCCTGAACCCCTTCTAGATCCATGCTGTATTTCTCGTGTTCACTCGTTACGGATTTTAACGCGCCTGCCCTGTAAAGACTTATAATAATATACGATGTTCCAAATCAAATGTCTTTTTTTTTTTGCTGAGGTCGTGCCAAGTTATCAGACCTGGTTCGAGGCTTGTCTGAGTGTTTCTTAACAAGTACCTGTTTTACATTTCATATTTTTAAGTAGTCAAGTTATTTTTAAGTACAATATGTTTTGTCCTTCCAACCATACTGTATAGTAAATAGTCAAATGATCGCAAACTTCTCTCTACACACTCTCTTCGTAAGATATCAAGGGAGACTTACTGATTAGGTAACAGTATTATTGGTAAGAGCAAGAGTAAACTAACATTTTAAACATAGGGCCAAAGTATACGTGCCCATGAGATCATGCGAAATATTGAAGACACGATTAGAAATGATAAATATGACTTTGCAACTTGTCATCAGTTTTTATTTAAATTACGATATCCTTCCACACTAGACCCTTAAGTTTTTTTCTTGTACCTTATGACGTAATTTTTATCCCTTTTTTCAAACAACCTTGTCTTAAGGGGATTTGGCCCATAATTTTTTCGTCTTACGAAGTGTTTTGTTGATTAGTATATGGAAAGGAACAAGACGGAGAAAGAAATTTTCTTGGAACTTATGACAATAATTTTGGTCCTTTTTCGAATTTTGAATCTTGTCTTTTGGAACTAAAGCCCCCGAAAATCTTGTCTTATTGATCGGCTTTTAGTTTTGTGTATCCTTCTACACCAAAACTCGTTAGTTTTTCTTGTACCTTATGACGTAAATTTTGGTAATTTTTCAAAAATTCAGGAACTCACTGTTGCAAAAAGCCCCGGGTTGACGCGGAGGACATAAGTTTTTCTTACATTCCCGGTCGACCTGCACCAGATGTAGGGGTGAAACAATTTGTACTTCCTGGCGTAATTTTTCATGTGCTAGATCTCTGTCCAATACTAACTCTAAAGGATATTTTTTTATTTTGTTCCCTTCGTGTAACTGATATCTGTTTCTTTTTTTGTCGGTACTGGTAAGAACAACATTCGAAACACCCTGTTCGATCGTCTGAGGGCAAGACAAAACACAGCAGCAAGCAAGCAAGGCAAAGTACAGAACGATTCGATTGAGCGCTCCTAACTTCCTAGCTACGTCTTATTAGCTTCCTAGCTAGCAACAACAGGCAAAATTGAGTAACAGTAGCGAGACATGTGCAATTACTTTCGTGTTACAAGGTTATAAAATCATATGGTAGCACAATAACATTTTACATTTCATTTGTAGATTTTACTTTCTGTGAATCGAAGCAAAAGATGAAAAATCGATTATTAACGATAATGAAAGATGGCGTAATAAAAGTACTCATGACCAATGGAAAGCATAACTCAAATCTTTGGGCAACAGCTTAACTAACGTGAAATCTAACGTATAAATTGTCATTGAACCCAGCGGTGGAGCCAGGTTTCGGAGGGGGTGCGGGAGTTCTCCATGAAACTTTCCTGACAATGTGAAAATTAGAAACGCAATTTTAGGCTTTATTGTAATGACACTTAAAAGTTTCGACGGTACGTGTATTCTCCCCTAGAAACATTTTAGCCATATTTAAACTTGAAACGCATTTAAGACTTTATTTTAACAGGGTTTATTTTATATATATAACGAAGCATCTGAAATGCGTGGTGCAGAGGGGAGCATAATTTAATCGATGATCGATGGATCCAGGGCGCAGTAAAGCTACTTACGCCACTGATAAGGAGCACGTATGTAGCCTGGAGTTGGCGATCGCCCTTGAGCCGCGGACTAAATCTGGGACTTAGTCAGTATATTGCTCGCCAATGACTACAAAGGCATTAATTTCTTTCCTCGCGACCTCTCCTTATAAATTTTATTATGGAGTGCCACGGGACATGCCTAAATGCTTATAAAACATTATTTTTCATATTTTCGTACAGTATAATATTAAATACACAGAACGTATAAAAAATAACGAAATGTTATTAAATTCTATATCGCTCTAGGGCAGGGTTTCTCAACCTGGGGGTCGCGAAGATAAGCGGAAGAGAGAAATGTAATTAGAATCTAATACCAGATTTTTTCTGATAGGTATCTTTTTACTTTTACACATACTGTTAAGAACAACAAAAACTGGTCTATTAAACACTTTCTACAGATGCAGAGTTATTTAGAAATTAATTTAAATGAAAGAGGTACGGTATGAAACTAATAAAAACAGCATATTGAAATACCAGAAGAATACAAATGCAACAAAACCTGCATACTGATATACAATTAAAATTGAAAGTTAATGGGATAACTGAGCATGGTGTGATTTCACTAGTACTGCAATATTTAGTTCAGTCTTCGTGACGCACATTATCAAGTCATCAACTGATAAGCGATTTCGTATCTTTGTTTTAATGCTTACCATGGAAGATAAAAATCACTTTCCCACAGGTACGGTGTACGGAATTATTACATTTAAAGCAGCAGATACAAGAGCAGGATATTCTTCTCTCCTCTTTAGACCGAACAGAATTTGGTTATGGACACGCAACCCTGTGTTAGCACACCAACCGCTCCTCCTCAGCCTTCGACCACTCCGATTTATAATTTTCTTCTAACCAATTTTGACACCAAATTCAAAAATTCGAAGCATATTTTCCAGCAACTTGTCAAATACGTTCCCCGCCTGGAGATAGCGGAAATTCGCTTTACGAACAATGGTGTCATATTGAAGTCGAGAAATCCAGATTTTCATCGTCATGTCCGTAAAAAGGCCTCATTCGAAAATTTTGGCAAAAATGCAAAAATTTCGGACCTGCATCCAAACCGTCAGGCCCAAGCTCCACCACCAAGGAAACGACCGTTTTTATCTGTGGTCATCGAGAGTGGCGATCCTGAGATTACTGCCACTGAAGTCGAAGAGGAGCTTACAGCTGGAGTGGTCGGCATTCAAAAATGCATTCGAATCCGCAACAATACATTGTTAGCTAGTGGTCTACTATGCTACGCTTAATTGCATGCATGGAGAGCATGCCCGCGACCGTTCGGTCTATTTAATGGACGGGTACCGCTCAAATATCGCACCCCGCCCGTGCTTCCTCTATACGCTATTGTATACTCGTGCACGAGGTGTACCGTCAGAATTTGTCCCCAAATTCTGACTTGAATAAGCGATGTAACCCCCAGAGGGAGTGGAATACGCCCACTGCGTGGCGAGACCGAAGTCCTGAGTGCCTACCAGTTAACCTACTGGTTAAGGCAGACTGCTAGCGAGTCAGTCCTACCATGCTCTGCAGGCATGGCGCCCGAGCGTTTCAAGGCAAGCTCACCTCCCCCCATACGCTCACCTAGATTCCTGGATTAGCTTCCGCGTGGTACCGAATCCCACGGTGACCACAGACCGGCAGAGTCCAACCCAAATCCAGGACCCCAGGCAATGGCCGAGGGAGCTTGTTTAATCCCGGCCCTGCCTACGTCTATCGTTCAACTGGCAACCGCCTTATCGTGTAGAGGTACCACGCACACTTCGAGATACTCCCGTGTCTCATTCCGTACCCAATGGTACGCGTTAAGTCACCATTTGAGTCTGGTTTCGGTCCACTCCCACAGAGTTTCCTCCTTTTAGGAGGATCAGAATTGTTACCCAGATTCCTGGGATTGGCCCCTCCCCATCTCCGTTTGGTCCCCCTGCAGGCTGGAATCGGACATTCGCCTACGGTAGTGTCGTTCAAGCAATACAGGACTTTCTCTAATTACGGTAGAAGTACACCGTACATTACCGGAGTCAATGACTGATGTAGACCGTTTGCTCAAAGGCAGACATCGTCATTTGCGAGCCGTGTCTCCCGAGAGAGCTGTGTCTCCCCTGGTAGGCCCGCCCAAACAATACGGGGCTATCTATCTATGTTTTACATGTTTAGATATCACGTATACGTTGTACCAAGCTACTTGTCCGAAACCCAATGGTACGTGTAAGCCACCATTAGAAGGGACACCCACACCCTTCTCGGTAGTGCCGTTCAAGCAATACGGCACTACCTCTAATTACGGAAGAGGTACACCGTATATTACCAGATCCAATTACTGACGTAAACTGTCTGGCTTTAAAGACAATGGTCATTTGGGAGCGGCAGCTCCCCTGGTAGGGTCGTGAGCTCCTGCACCCAGTGAATGTTTAAGCCTGGGACGAAGGAGCGACCCACTTCCTCAGCACTCCTGAGGTACGAGTATGCTTTAGGATACAAAGTATTCCATCCCTGGCCCAAGAGAACGCATAGCACTCTCTTTGAGAACAACCTAGATCATCCTCCCGGTACGGCACTGGATCCGCCCACACTCCTGGACAGACCAGCTACCCACTCTTTCATACGTGTGGGGGCACCTCGTAGACTTATCTCCCGGACCCAAGGCCAAGGCCTTGTTGCCAATTTCGGAGGATACTCGAGGGCTCACCTCCGCCGGTAGGTACGGCAGTCAATGACTACCTACCTCACTGAGGACATGATGAGGTCACACGTACTCTCCCAGATCCAACGGCACGAGTTAGTCGCCCATTTCGGAGGATAGCCGAAGCCTCACCTACGCCGGTAGGTTGTTATCCTGACTTGCACCGACAAATAAATAGATCGTTGCCAGCTTTTAGCACAGGATAGACAAGAAAAAATGAAAATGAAATGAAATCTTTGAGTTTTACGTCCCACGGTTATGCCGGTTAGGCTAGAGGAGACGGTGATGATGAGTAATGAATGAAATGGTGGAATGAAGAAAGTGGGAGGAAACGGGAGAACTCCGAGAAAACCCAGGCACACGGTGTTTGTCTACCACAAAATTCACTTGGCGGGGGCTGGGATCGAACCCGGGACCCCAAGCACCAGATGTGAACGCTCTAGCACTTCCACGCTGCTCCCGAAACCCTATCTCCCCCTGTGGGTTACCTGGCCACCACAAGGCATGTGACCAGGCCATACACTGCAACAATACAGACACCGCAACAATGCATGCCCTACTTACTTAGTTCGCGTTCTGACAAGCGAAAAACAAGCCATTGATCACTTGTTACAACATGGAGCTTACATTTTCAAACGCCGCCATAAGGTAGAGCCTTCTCGTACATCTCCACCACTCCCGATCCGTTGTGAAAAGAACCATATTTATAATCAACACCTGACAGCTAACTGTCCTAACAATTCTAAGTGCGGTTACTGTGGTCAAACTCACCTCACTAAAGATTGTCCTAATGGAACAGCGCCGCCACAAGGTAATACTTGTAGCGAAAAGCACCCTACTCATAGCTATAAGTGCAAGACCAAACCTCCAACAGAGTCTGCGAAACTGGAACTAGTTGTGCCTTTAAGCACCCCCGATGCTCAAGTACCTCCACATAATTCTCTGCGTGAGCCTATTAGTGTTGGGGATATGATCCGTTTTTCAGTCTCACGCTTCATAATATCCATCCGTTCTTGCGAGCCCACATTGTCGCTCAAGTCATCCATACGACCAAAGTGCTATATCATCTTGATGTCAAGGCGACTTATTCCGATCAGACTCCTGATTTTTTTAAATCAATTCCGTCACAACACAAGATTAATCACCTTTCATCATGGATAGGACCCTTATTATAACGTTACTCTATCTAAATATCCAGTCGTTGTGTACCAGGAAAGATCTTCTTACCGCTCTCTTACGTGAACATCAGGATCATAGTGTTCTATTGAATGAGACTTTCCTGACACCTAAGCACTTTGTCTATTTTCCAGGTTATGATTTCATCTTCCACGATGGCCCTCCAGGGCAACGAGCAAACGGCGGAACGACTATAGGGACCCAACATGATCTACCCAGCCGTGTCAATATTTATAACTCTTCTGAACCTCTTCCGGAACATAACATTGTTACTTTTTACTTTAAACCTAGACCAATCACAGTAGCTACCATATATATTCATCCACATGTTTGCATCCCAACTTTCTTCTTCACTTATCTGCATACTACAATCCGCTATTATATTATTATGGCTGATATCAACTACCATAGCAGAAGTGATGCTGAGAAATTCGCATTTTCTAATCTTATCAACTCGCATACGAATAGTGGAATCTGTGGTATACCTAGAGCAACCCGTCCGTCTTCGAATACCACTCCTGATGTAGTCATTGCGTCTTTTAGTATCATGCCGTATCTCGAGAACACTGTTCTTGATTTAATAGGTAGTGACCATGACCCTATCAAAGTGGACTTACACTTTCCTAACGCCAAGAAACCACAACAGGAAGCTCTTTGTACCCGGCCAAATTTTGACCGAGCTAATTGGATAGAGTACCGAAGGGAACTAACGGATATGCTAGCTGTTGTTCCACTTCGAACCGATATCCCATCATTTGACGCTATGCTAGACAACTCACTACGAGCATTCAAACTGACACTGCACTCTCCATTCCCGTTAGCACCAGTAATTTCTACAGGCCTAAATTACCCCCTCAGTATCTCTCCTTCATTTCTTTAGCTCTGACTGCATACAAGGAGTACCTACGCAGTCATGATGCTACCACCCTACGTCTCCATCGCCAATATCTTCGTATGATCCAAAATTACATCCGAGCGTATAAGAAACTTAACTGGATCAGCACTGTTAACACTTTAGCTACAGAAAGCCATCCAATATGTTACTGGAAACATTTCAATCGTCTTATTGGGAAAACTAATGCACTTCACTATCCACTGGTCGAAAACAATACTGGCTTGACAACAGATACAGAGAAAGCTAATGGTTTTCCAGAATTCTTCAAACCACCTTTACACCTGAAATCTCCTTTTGAGACAGGTCCAATCTCTATCAACGTGCTGCGAAGTACAGCAACCCCCATAATCTGTACCCGAGAATAAGTATGGATCATACTCTAGACGATCAGAATCCTGTGACAGTACCTGTAGCTCTACTACACATTACAGAGGTCCTACGCAACAAAAAGAACATTGCGCCTAGGTTCGATCATATCACTTACTGTCACGTTAAGGAAGGTCCAGCTATTTGCTCTACATTTTGGCGTCACTGTATCATTTCGTTCTCCGGACCGGCTATTACTACCCAATTTGAAGGTTTCCAAGGTCCTCATGTTTCTCAAGCAGCATAAAGAAAAGTCAGACCCAACATCATACAGGCCAAATCAACTAACATCAACAATAGACAAAATATTATCGTTCGCAGACTTCATCACAATTTATCAATCCATGATCTTCTCCCTACACACCAAGCCGGTTTTCGATCTAATCACAGTCTCCTCGGTAATCTCTTACGTCTTGTCACTATTCTCAGGAATCATTATAATAAAACAGCACCTTCCTGCTTACTTCTCTTCGACCTCGAAAACGCATTTGATCGAGTGTGGCAGAATGGTCATCTATAAATTATATCTTTTCCGTTACCCTACGGCCTATCTTCGGGTGGTTTATCATTTTCTCACAAACCTTCTTGCTTATATTTCAATAATCAACAGTCTATCTTTTCCAATCTTCCCCTGCACTGGCGTTCCACAAGGTTCAGCTTTATCGCCTTTATTATAAATTCTATTTGTTAGTGATCTGCCTGTTATGACAGAACCTATTTGCACTTTCACCTTTGCGGATGATACAGCACTGCTTGCTTGCTGTGAAACCATGCATCAAGTCAATACCCATTTACAACGGGCCATTGATGCTTTCAGCAACTGGTGTAGTCGGTGGCAACTGAAGTTAAACCCAGGCGC
This sequence comes from Thermobia domestica, assembly GCF_964235325.1. NCBI lineage: Eukaryota > Metazoa > Arthropoda > Insecta > Zygentoma > Lepismatidae > Thermobia > Thermobia domestica. The sequence continues at coordinate 31,035,754 of NC_137458.1, forward strand.
TAGTCATCCATCTCTACATAATATTCAATTCCAAAGTGTACCCATCCATGCAGTAGTACCGCTAAATATGTGGGAGTGATCTTTGGTGCTAAATTATCCTGGAAACCTCACCTTATTTTTATCAAAGAGAAGGCCCGAAACCTCTTAAATCTATTGAAGCGTCTTGTCGGCACTACCTGAGGCTTACACGCTGATATACTGTTGAATACGTATAAAGCGTTTCTTCGGCTCTTTCTGATACATGACCACACTGCCTGGGTTAGCGCTGGGGATGCATTATATAAGCGGCTTCTTATAATCGAACGTGATGTATTACGTCTGTCCTACTGCATCATCTTGCCTAGCCCTACTCGTCTTTTGTACGATAAGCTTACCTTTGCGCATATCACTTGACATCTTGAAGATCTTCTCTCCCGATACATAGAAAAAAGTGGATAACTCAGCATCATACCCTCTTGGAAACCATACACATTGATGCCCGTCTTTCCACTCCTCCTACGTATGCTTACACACCTTTACAGCATCTACTTACAATCTATAATCAGAAACATCCAGAGCATCTGGATCAACATTTCTTTCAAACATATCATCCACCATAATTCAATCATAAAGTTTATCCAATGCTTGAACAGTGACTCTCATTCTAACAAGGGCTTTCCCATGTCGATCATCAGTGTTGAGCAGCCCCAACACAGAAGATAACCTCATTTGTGACTACTAACACTGCCCTGTGAACTGTGGCGTCCACGAACCTTATCTCATCATCATAACCTTACGACTACGCAGATTTTACAATATTCGTCTCTTGATCATTTTTGATTCCTAATGTAAAACCTATGATTATTGCAGTCTCATCTTGATGTTACTCAGCCTCTGTGTATTTATCCCTATGTCTCCTGCAATGATTATAACAACAATACTAATTCACCTAAATGTATGAATAAAGTGAGCTTTATTATTGTTGTTGGAAAACCTCATAGCCCGTCCATGTGTTCCACTTCTCACAGAAATTAAACTTTAGTCCCTCCCAAAGAGACGACGTTATCGTCTGCGGAAAACAGTAAAAAAAGGCGCTTCCATACTCACGACTTTTTTCAGACATCTCTCAATCATATAAGCACTTTACTATTCTCGCCGACATCAACCTTCATAGTAGTTCTCAAACAGGGCGAGATGACTTTACGGACTTCATTACGGTTCATACCACCGGCACTTTGCTTATATTACCGTCCCCAACTCATCCTATCAGTAATATTACACACGATATAGCATTGGTCTCCAACACTATCATCCGTCGTTGTACGGTAACTGTTCTGGACTTAATAGGGGGCGACCATGCGCCTAATAAGCTCACTTATCACTCCGGTCTTACTTCTACATCATCACTTTCGCCACGCACATCATCTCGTTACAATAAAACAGATTGGCCCTCATATCGCCCCTATATATCAAACGCACAGGCAGCTTACGAATCCCCAGCTACAAAAGACGAACTAACGCACCAGATTGATACTATCACTACTTAAATTCAACAGGCTTGTTCTATATATATTCCACAGTGTGAATGCATCCCGTACCGGCCGAGAGTCCCACCATAATATCTAGCTCTTGTCCGTCGCTCACGCCAGTCATATCGGGAATTCCAGCGCACCCGGAATCCTGAAGCACTCCGCCTTCATCGTCAACTCCAAAACATTTCGTAACTACATTTCGGCTTATAAATTACGCCATTGGGTGAAAACCTGCAATCATCTTTCCGACACAGCACATCCTACCCTGACTGCAAGCGCTTCAATGCACTCTGTGGTAAACACATCAGGACCGCATACTCCCTTCTACTACACAATGACCCACATATTCAGACACAGATAAAGCAATCACTTTTGCTGACTATCTGCAGGACATATTCACCTTTTCCGACTAGGACAACATGGACATACCTCATCCAGTCGATCAAGTGAATCTTCACTCTAGATCTTTGCAACCAAACATCACTCATATACTTCCCGACCATGTTCTTACGAGTCCTATCACATTTTCCGAAATTACATCTGCCATCTAGCGTAAACGAAACACTACACATGGCTTCATTTCTATTACTTACAGACACATTAAAGAAAGTCCTATAGTACTATTTACCCTTTTGGCATTTATACTGTGAACGGGATTTTTTCCTACTGACTGGAAAGTGTATAAAACACTTATGTTTTCCAAACCTAATAAACCTCCATCGAATGTCTCATCCTATTGCCCCATACAGTTAACCTCTACATTCCGCAAAATATTCGAACGAATACTTGTAACACGCCTACATCCTTACTTACTTGGCCGCCAACTACTACCTACACACCAAGCCAGTTTTCGACCATTATTTTCAATCAACAATCAACTACTCCGTCTCACAACTCTGATCACTACTGATTACAACTCCATTCAACTCTCCTGTCTTCTCCTTTTCGATCTTGAGAAGGCATTTGACACCTAGCATTCATATACAAGCTCATCAGACTAGGTTCATCTAATTTTTCGACTGTTTCAAAATGTTGAACTTCTCTGTTTGTTATGAATCATCCTTATGAATAGAGATGCAAGTGCTCGGAAAGAAACGGCTTTTTTGAACGGCTCTTTTCTGCTTCGCTTTTTTGCTTGGGAAATTTTGGGCTTTTTTAAAAAATTTTGTTTCAAATTGATAAAGCAGACTTTGTTCCGCTTATCTACAGCACAAAAACTCATTTAATTAGTGGTTGATGGGTGTGTGAGCCTTAGAGGTGCATATATACATAAAGGAAAAGTAAAAGATGCCACCAAAAGTACATAAAGTGCTTAAGTTCAAGAGATACACAACAAATGGAGTTTGGAGTTTTTGTGCACTTTTTGTACATTTCGGATTACCATACATATGTGCGCAGTTACACTTAGAAAAAACTATTGTTTATTCATTGTTGGTGGAAAGTTTTTTTCTTTTCCTTTTTCTTCTCTGTACTTCAAAGGATTACATCGGAAAGTTTACACAAATAAAAATAAGCTTTTCATTGTTGCATTGTTATACTGTATTCTCAATGATTTTGCATTGTAAATATTGTTTAAAAAAAAATTAAACGGAATTTTCCAAAAATTGTGCTATATATTCAAAATTATACTTTATGCTTTATTTTATAAAATTATGCTTTATTATGCTCTTAAAATTAGTTTCTTCTTGTCCCTTAGACAGTCATAACCATGTTCGAGGTACCAACCATATGAATAAATTGCTATTATGTTTTTTATGCTTTTGGGTTGGTCTAGTAATAATATAAAACCTAAAATAAACCATGAATTTGGAAAAGATTTTTTTAAAATTCTTAACATATTTATATTATGAATTTCTAAGGATTAACCAATAGATGTAATAATTTTTAAACCTCTTATACACAAAAGTAAGTACTTTTATTTAAAAAATGATACACAAATAACTAGTGAAATTGTATGTAGTATTTTTAGTTCAAAATATCACACATCCTCTTTTTGAAACAAAATAAAATAAAACATGATAGATACACATTTATGTGATAATCTTAAAAGGCTGCCCATCAAGAGCTTGGTTTCGGGTGGTTCTGCACATTCTTGAAACTTTTAAGTTTTAACTTTCATATACATTGTATGGATATTTCGAACAAATTTTTCATTCATTGATCACATACGTAATAATCTCTTACCACCTATTAGGTGCTTCGGGTCTGCAAAATCGGTAAAATTCTATAATCCACTGACTGTTCCTTAAGCTTGTTTGTTAAGCGAATTTTCTGTTCATGGATCATATGCGTAATAGACCGCTCATCTGATCGTGTGGTTTCCTAGGCTAATAACCACCATCATGGTTTATCCAGTCTTAAAGGTTTCTGAATTTTTAACGACAGGAATTCAACATTTTTGTTTAAAAAATAAATGTGGAATACATTTAAGAAGAGTGGAAAAAATCAATCACTGTTTCAATTCACAAGAAAGGCGACAAAACTTATTGTAATAATTGGCGAGGGATTTCTCTTAACATTATATTAACAAGATTGACTCCATACGCAGATGAAATTATTGGAGATTATCAGTGTGGATTTAGGGAAATCGATGAACTATCGACCAGATATTTACTATTCGATAAATACCCGAAAACAAATGGGAATATATTACCCAGTACATCAGTTGTTTATTGATTTTAAAAAGGTTTATGACTCGGATAGGAAGGAAGTATTGTACAATTGTTAGAATTCGGAATACCGAAAAAGCTAGTTAGATTAATTAAAATGTGTTTAAATGAATCCCAGAGTAAAGTCCGAGTAGAAAAACTCTTGTCCATGAGCTTCAACTCGAGAATGGTCTGAAACAAGGAGATGCGTTATCGCCATTATTATTCAGCATTGTTCTGGAGCACGCTACAAGGAAAATTAAAGATAGCAACCAGGCCCTATAGCTGAATGGTATTCACCAAGCTATGGCGTATGCTGATGATGTAAATTTAATAGGGGATGATAGGAGAACAATAGAAAGAAATGCACAGGCCTTACCAAACGCATGCAGCGACATTGGTTTAGAAGTAAATGCAGAGAAAACTAAATACATGGAATTTCACTGGGATCGTAATACGGCAAATTGTGGATGCGTTAAAAGATGAAGTAATACTTTCGACAAAGTGGACACTTTCAAATATCTAGGATCAATATTACCAGACCAAAATCATATCCACAAAGAAATTAACTGTCGACTGAAATCAGGAAATTCGTGTTATTATTCAGTTGAAAATATTTTGTTGTCGCGAATTCTGTTGAGACATTTTAAGCTTAAAATATATAAAACGATAATCATGCCTGTTGTTTTGTATGGTTGTGAAACATGGTCGTTTGCGATGAGGGAAGAAGGCAGAATGAGAGTATTTGAAAATAAAATCCTGAGACGAATATTCGGACATAAGAGGAACGGGAATGGACGAAACTTCATGACGAAAAACTGTATAATTTATACGATTTACTAAACATCTTTACGGTCATCAAGTCTAGGAGGCTCAGGTTTTCAGGCCATGCAGCCAGAATGGAAGTGGGTAGGAACGTTTTCAAAGTTTTAACTGGAAATCCAATGGGAAAACGTCAATTAGGAAAACCTTGGAACAGATGGGAGGACAATATTAAGATGGATCTCGCAGAAATAGGAATACAAAGTAAAAACTGGATCCAGTTGGCTAAGGATAGAAGTCAGTGGAGAGCTTTTGTGAACGCGGCATTGAACCTTCGGATTCAATAAGCCATAGAGAGAGAGAGAATATATTTAAGTTAAGCACAACTGCACAACTACCATGAGCGAGTGGTTAGCTCTTGTACTTCTATCGGGAAGTCCGGGATTCAACCCCGAATTCGAGCATTTTGACAAGTTTTTCTTAATTCCATCTGTGAATGTAGAGATAGTGTGTGTACTGTGAATTCTGGCCGACTTCCTTTATCGTTTTTAAATCATTGTTATTACTAATTACCAGCAGTGACGGATTTGCGAAGGGGGTAGGGTAGGGATGTCTTCTAGATTGAAGCCTGTATCCCAAAATTACGGAATTTTTAAAACAATCGAAATATTTGTTATGCCTTTACTCATAAACTTTAAGCTCTCCTCAAATAAAAATTAGGTATTTTTAGAAAAAATAAACATTAATATGGAAAAAGCCTCCCAAAATACTTTTCTAAATCCGCCACTGATTATCAGTATGAAATGGTCTTCAAGGTTGAATCCGGATATTTATTGCTAAATACAAACAAAACGAAATATTAGTTATGCCTATACTCATAAACTTAAAGCTTTTCCGAAATAAAAATTAGGAAATTTTATTAAAACCAAACATTAAGCAGAGAAACACCTCCCAAAATACTTTTCTGAATCCGCTACTGATTATTTCTATAAACTGTATTCAAAGTTGTATCCGGAAGATTATTGCTAAATCATTGCACAGCTACAGTATAACAAAAATGTGGAAGCACGCTCTGGCAGATATACTGACAAACGTATGCTCTGACGGATATATTGAAAAACATAAGTTTAACTTATGTGCTAGAAGATAGAGAAGGCCTACTAATCTCCAAGAAATGAAACACGGATGACTAAAAAAGAAATGACGTAGAGAAGAAAAACGTCGATAACTCAGAAGTTAAAATAAAGTTAAATATCCTCCACAATTGCCCTCAAATACTACATACTGTATGTTTACTTTAATTCATAAAACATGTGCTCCATCCATCATGATGGTGAATTCCAGAGCGAAATATGGTATTTAGGTCATGGAATCTTATTTAACTTTAGAGTATACTATAAGAAAGCTATTCAAATAGAAAAATCATGAAACCGAAAAAAGCCAAATTTTTCAAAATTCTCGTTTTTCCCAAAAAAGCCAGCTTTTTATGTGCAAAAAATTATCGATTCAAAAAAGCCGGCATTTTTGCATCTCTACTTATGAACGCCTTAGGATACAATATGGTCGAAAATATTAGTGTTTGGACAAAATTGTGGGCGATAACAGATAACGACAAAATTGTAAAGCGTTTGTTCTCTTCTCATTCTTTCGTCAACCTTCTGTACTAAGTTTTCAATGATAACAGAAGGTCGTGCAATTCCTTTCCCAACGTGAACATTGGTGCAGCCGTCTTTAAAAGCTCTAACCCATTTCCGTACCATTGCATCGCTCATAATGTTTTCTCCATACATATCACTAATCTGGCGATGATTTTCAGCAGATATCACCCTTTTAGCAGTGAGAAAACGAATAGCATTGCGTATTTCACAATCGGTGGGATTCTGAATCATCGTAGGCATTTTAACTACCGTAAGAGGGTTACTTTGCACCAGATTTAAGGAATTTTAAAGAAATTGCATGCAACTTATAAAAATAATGTTTCAGAACGCTGTATTTTAAACATATAAATAACATATATTATATACAGTAAAAGGAAAAAATTGCAAGTGTATTAGTAAACATTTAGTATGGCCATAGTTATTGAAATATAAACTTTGGTGCAAAGTTAACCCATACGTAAGGATGCTTTGCACAACATACAAGAAAGTGTGTTCAACATACGAATGTAATGTTTCTGTGCAATGCTTTCCCGTCAGTATTTATACATTTCACTTTTTACACAGAACTACATGCAGTCTACAGGACTTCACTCAGAAAAGCTGTGTGTGTTTTTTTTAAAAGAACTCACTAGACTATCGGAGGGGCTTGAAGCATATACGCATAGGAATGACTAACGTTAGATTAGAAAAAGAAAGAAATCATGCAATTTGGGTGCGCTTTGGCCTGATAGCTGCAAACTCTGTAAATATTCTACTGTTTACGTTTGTGATGATATTCTTGGACATATAAAGCAACCAAGGGAAATCAGTTGGCGGCAATTTTTCTCTGTTTCTTCAGTTAGCATTTTTGTGGGATATATGCTAAACTATCAGAATGTAATTCATGTGCTGGTAGCAGAAAATACATAATTTTCTTTACAAATATCGGTAATTCATACTAGGTACTGATACCAGTACTATCATTCTCATATCAATATTTGTAGTACAAGGCAGGAGGTACCAGCAGTAGTAATGTCCTATCTGAGGGGTAACTTTGATCGGTGCAAATTAACCCCGATTAGAGGCTGAAAACGCCTTCTCCCAGTTTTATTTTTTATGACTGTAAAACCTTTCACACTTCAATTTCACATATTGCTTCAGAGTTCCATTATACACAGTAGTATGCTACGAAACTAACTTAACTTTGACGGAAATTCTTGTAGGTGATATCTTTTAAATTTTGTCGGCCTTTACAGTGACTGCTATCCATATCTATACAACAACAAATCCTCCCGGTAATTAGAACTGAAGTTAACCGCCAATATTATAGCCAAAACACAGTTAGATGTTCTGTCTTACCATGGCAGTTGAAACTTTCTTTTTACAGTTCATGGTGTTACCAACAGAGGACCGTGCAATTCTTTTCATATTTTGTGCAAAGTTACCCATGATGTGCGAAGTAGTCTTTCTGTACTTACAAAGAAGTTTAAACATATTCCGTATTTCCGTGTCGAATATTTCCGTGCCGAATTTCAAAACAGTATTTACTTTTTGAAATAAATTATACCTTAGTTTCGATAGGATGGATAAAGTGAGAGAAATTATTGTTATAAAAATTCCCTCTCTATTTTCACTTACAGGATAAGATCAATGAGGTTCAGACCTGTATCCTATCTTCTCTGTTTGGAAACAGGAAGGGCAATATGAGAAGTAACAATTCAAGTATTACACCTGTATATAAATCATCGGAGCTAGCGGAGCTATTACCTCTTTTGTGCCAGTAAGTTACTTTGTGTACAGCATTCTATTGGGTAGAACTAAGTAATTATTTATAACATTTATTTGATACCTTCACAACAAAGAATGAGGTGTTGAAATAACACAAAATGACTACCACTTCAGCGTGTTACTTGTGTGTCAATTCAACAGCAAACTATTTTTTTTTGCTAGTCGTCGACTTCTAGCTCCCGCCCAAAGGGTACCGCCCTTTATATCGGGAAGTGGAGGAAAGGAATGATGGGGACTGGAAAATTGTGGATGGGTACTCGTAGATTTATTAAACTTTATTTCAACATTTTATTTTACATCATCATAAATATATTGGAGCATTTTCAGAGCAAACAGACTAGTATATCATATAGTATGAGAAGGGTTGGACATTATGGCCGTTAACCATAATCATAGTTGAAGGTGGATGGGAATGAATGGTAATGAGGTGCACAAGACGTCACAGCAACGGGTTTTGTTAGCAAGACAGATGTGTGTTATCTTCTGATCCGGGGGCAACTCCGGATCTGATGAAGACAGGGGAAGCCCAGTTAAACAAGAGGACTACTGTGCATAAGATGGAATAATGCAAGGTGATGCCGTGTCAGTGATGTAGTCTGTGATGAAAAGATGGTCAGGACTGTCAGGTGGTAAGGAGAAGTGGTACAAGGTAAATAGGAGCGAAAGAGGGGTATGACGGAGAAGGACATCAGTCGGGTGTAAAGCAAAGTGATGCATCGTGTCTAGTAGGAGTGGATGATGAGTTTGAAAGCGAGTTGAAATGTAGCGGAATCGTAGGGTTTCAAGGTGATAGAGTATGTGGGGAAATGGGGTGCGATCATAGAGTTCATGAGTTGGGCTGGGAAGGCGGATACGGAAAGTTAATCGGAGGGCGTGCCGTTCAAGAATTTGAAGTCTGGTATAAAATGAGGGAGCTGCGGCTATCCAGGCTGTAAAACCGAAGGTGAGGACTGGGCGGAGAAAAACTTTGTAGGTGGTTAATAGGGTATGTGTGTTCAATCCCCAGGTAGTACCAGTGATACGGCGTAAAAGGTTGAGGCGATTATATGCTTTGGCGCAGATGGACCTGAGATGAGCAGTCCATTTCAGATGTCTGTCAAAAACTATACCAAGATAAGTGACGGTGTTTTGAGGCTGAAGAGGAACGTTGTCGACATGAACATGAAAGTTAGCAGGGTTGCGATACACGCGAGAGCGTTTGTTTGGAGGAAGAAAGATAATGGTTTGTGTTTTAGCAGCATTTAGGGTTAGTCGCCAGTGATTGCACCATGAGAGAAATGTGTCAATAGCAATCTGCAGAGTTCGATTTATCTCTTGGATAGTATTGGCTACGGCGAGAAAGGCTGTGTCATCTGCAAATTGATATAAACTGATATTTCTAGGCAAAATAGGAAAGTCGGCCACATATAACAGGTATAATAACGGAGATAGTGAGGAACCTTGAGGAACACCAGAATGGAAAAATATAGGATGCGAGAGGTGATTGTTGATAGATATATAACTAAGGCGGCAAGAAAGAAAGTGGGAGATGAAACGGATGTAACACAGAGGAAGGCGGTAAGAGAAGAGTTTGTACACAAGACCAAGATGCCACACCTTATCAAAAGCTTTTTCCAAATCGAATAAGACAAGGCAGGAAGGTTTGGATGTGTTGAACTGCATTGTGATATGGGTGGTAAGGCGCAGAAGCTGATCATTGATACTATAAGAAGGTCGAAAGCCTGCTTGTGGAAGAGGAAGAAGATTATGATCGGAAAGATGACGATGTAGACGTGTGACAAGGATGCGTTCCAGAATTTTGCTGAATACAAGAGTGAGCTGAATAGGCCGGTAAGAAGAGACATCATGTGGAGGTTTGTTTGGTTTGGGAAACATTAGAGTGATCGATGATTTCCAGTGAGTCTGAATGTAGGCCGTACGCAAAATAAATGTGTAAATAACTGAAAGTAAATGGAGAAGAACATAGGGAGCCTCTTTGATATGTCGGTAAAAAATACGATCAGCGCCTGGAGCCGACTGACGTTTTCTGGCGACTGTACTGCGGATATCTTCGACCGTAATAGGGGCAGTAAGATAATTATTTGCAGGTAAATGGTGGTTGGAATTGGGTTGGAGATCGGGTGAAGAAAGATTGAGATTTTCTGCTGGATGACGGCGTATTGATGGGACAGGTGCAAGAGGAGTGAAAATGCCTTGAAGATAATCAGCAAAAGCATTTGCTTTAGCAGTATCATCAGCGAGAGCTTCGTCTCCTTCTAAGAGAGGGTACGGTGTACGAGATGATCGGCCAGTGAGTTGGTGGAATCGCTTCCAGTACCTGGTAGGATGGGTGATGGTGGAAAGATCATTGCAGCTAGTGATCCAACGACGACGTTTATAAGCAACGAGGTAGTTGTGAACAGTGCGTTGATACTGACGGTGGAGACGAAGGGACTCAAGGTTACCAGTCTGAGTGAAGTCTCGATAATGTGCCCGGGAACGTTTGATAAGTGTAAGATACTGAGGAGGAAGAGCTGGTTTATAAACATGTGCGGTTCGATGTGGAATATTTTAGGCAGAGGCAGTGTGGATGGAAGCTGTAATAGTATCTAATGCGATATAAAGGTCATCTTCTGTTTCGGGATCCGGGACATTTTCTAATTGATTTTGAAGTAAGGTGCGGTAACCGTTCCAGTTTGCTTTGTCGAACAGAAGATAAGAGCGTGGGGGTGGAGGAGTAGTGTGAGAAGCAGAACGTGGGGTTGTAATGGTCAGAAGGATTGGCACATGGTCACTGCCAAGAGGATCCAAGACATCTAGGTTGCACCGAGTCTGTAGGTTGAGAGAAGTGATAACAACATCTGGTGTCGTATTACTACAAGGTCTTGTAGGTTTAGGTATCGGAAGAAAGTGTCCTGAAGTGTGCGTTAGAAGGTAATTGCGGAAATCCTGTTGCTGGCGAGGAGTGCGACTGTGAAAATTCAGATCCGCTAAAATGATGTAAGTACGATAGTTATCTGAAATGTACTGAATAAACGGATATGGAAGAGGATGTCCAGGACGGATGTAGATAGTCGCAACAGTGATGTTGAGCTGTTTGAAGTATAAAGTAGTAACTAGATGTTCGGGGAGTGGAGTTATGGGAAGAGTAGTGCGGCGAAAAGGAAGAGATGGTGAAAATCCTATGGCGACCCCACCACTTGCCCTCCTCGCTGGTATCAAGTTATCGTGCCGAAGCGTAGTATAGTTTGGCAGCTGTACGTGGGTGTGGGCCTTAAGATGTGTCTCGTTCAAAACGAAACACGCAACATGTTTCTCAAAGAGGAGCTGTTCAAATAAGATTTTATGTTGAGGTAAAGAACGAATGTTCAAAAAGAGAAAAGTAATGTCCATAATGATGTGAAGGAACCAGATGTTGTCGGAGAGAGTCTTAAACTTCTGTTTGCAACGGATCTGAATGAAAGTAAACAGTTTGGCCAGAGTAAGTAGCAGTAAAGTTGATGTTAAGTATCGCTTTGGCAGTTTGTTGGACTTGGCAAAGAATATGGTTGCGAAGTAGCGGATGAATGTTTTGTAGAGTAACAGTAAGAAAAGACAAGAATTGGGTGATTGTAATTGGTTGACATATATCTTGAGGAACAGAAGCTGATTGAGTGATATGTGGTTTTAATGGTACCGTTAATTCGGGCTTGAATGGATCCGCAGTAGGTTTAGCTTTGCATTTGTAACTGTAAGTAGGATGTCCAGTTTCATTACAGGTGGAACATTTCGGAGTTTCTTTCAGGTTAGAACAATTGCGGGTGCTATGAGGGCCAGTGCAGAAGCCACATTTGAGTTGGTTTGGACATGCGCCGGTCGGATGATCGTTATATACTTGGCACTTTTCACACCGCATAGGAAGTGGAGCAGGAGAACCAGAAGGCTCGACACGATGACGTTTGCGGTAAATGAAGGCGCCATTTGAGAGAAGAGAGTCTATGGTGTCGTGAGAATTGGTTAAAACACGGACCATGTAGGTGTTTCCTTGTGCGTTTTTGATACGGATACATTTAATAATAGAATGTCCATCAAGCTGGAGTTCCTGACTGATTTCTTCATCTGTAAAGGACGGATCAACACCTTGGATGACAACTGACAAAGCAGGTTGTTTGCGTGGTGGCGGTGGTTGCTTGGCTGATGGAGTGTTGAGTTTAGAGATAGAAGCGTTTGTACCAAAGATTTCAAAGGAATAAGTATTGCGGAGAGTGGATGCAAATTGGTCGTCTGGCGTTTTAATTATTATGCCTTTCTGGGTGTAGATGATTTGTGTGATGTTCGTGCGAATTATGTATTTGACAATGCGATGATACAACTTCTTGAGATCCAGATACTGAGGATCATAGTTGGTAAGAAGAAATGTAGAAATGGCTGGTTTAACAGAAGTGAAAGAAGTTTGAGCGTCCATGTGATGAGATGAATCAGATGCAGTAGATGATTCGCTGAGAGTATGATGGCGTTTTGGTTTAGGTGACTGAGGATGATTCGGATGAACTTCATTACGTGTTGTGCGTTTAGAGCTCTCCCTTCGCTTGTCGGCAGATGCAGACGGAGCGGAGGAGCCCAAGGAAAGATTAGAAGCGTGAGGCCCAGTAGCCATGATGATGAGCACACAAAACAACTAATGAGGTATGGTAAGCAGGTAGAAGCCACCCATTCGGATAGCGGCTTAGGTGAGGAAATGCCCCAGTCTATACGTGTCGCAACGAGCTACCCTTGGCTGAGATAAGTCTGATAGCTGTTGCTCAGCGAATATCTGACGAGCAAGTCCCAGGATCGTGGACAGAATTACAAAAAACAGCCGTGCTGACGTTTGGTACGTCCCAGCTGATGTGGTCAATATCGCTATCGACCTGAGAGATCGACAGCAAACACGTCCTTCAGAGCATATCAGAAATAACACCTTACTGGCTGTGACTATTTGCATTGGATTTTATTGTTTGGTATGAGCAAAGCTTTGCAAAACATAATTTGCATTTATGGCAAGTAACTATTAATATTCCATGTTTTCTGTAATCGGTCGCAATAACATTGTTGTCAACCTGTGAATCATGTGACAAGAGTTACACATATAGCAGTGCTTCCATCTATTTTCTTTATCTGTTATTCTTGTGTCTTAGCACGTATGAACAGAAGGTGGCAGAACTGTTGTCTATATAACTGTTGTCAGATAATTCACAGGTTTACAACGATATTATTGCGATCGATTACAGAAAACATAAACATTATGCGTTATTGGCATAAGTACCAAATATATTTCGCAAAGCTTTGCTCATGTTTAAAGATAAATACCAATTCAAATTCCCTCAGGTAGTAACAAGTTATTTCTGATATGCTCGGAAGGCGATTTGCTTGGTGCTAAATTAACACACAAGTAACACGCTAAAGTGGTAGTCATTTTGTGTTGTTTCAACAACTTATTTTTTACAGTGTACCCTGCTATACAATACCTTTGCATCAATATATTGTATTTTAAGAAATAAAACTTTTGAAGTCTTTTCCTTTCATCATAAGTTGGCAGTATCTCAAAGGTATATTTTTAATCACGTAGTACCCTAGCCATAGGAGCTCCATACTCGGTTCTGATTGGTTGAAGTTATCCGTTTCTCGCCACATTGGTTACGTATAGCAAAAATCAAATGCTGGCTACTGTCGCCCTGATAGCACAGTTGCTCGGCAGACGCCGTGCAGTTCACCTCGTTGTCCCGGTAGGGGGTCGAGTGGAAGTAGTGAGTGTGCTTATTTGCTTCAGTTCAACCTGTATTGTCAAGTGGAGTATTTTCTACCACCTAGTTCTCAGTGTTCTATTTACTCTTTTCATCATATTGTATAGTGTGAAGTACAGATTTAGCTTCTAAGTGCATCATGTCCATTATCAGAGTGAATACTTTAAGTTATCCGAGTGTCGTTCCAAGATGTTGTGAACAAGCCTAATACATTAGTCTTGCATGAATGGCTTCGAAATACTTTTTATCTGTTCCTGATCAAGTTGTTAGTATTGAGTTTGATTATAGTCACAAACAGTTATATCTTAAGTTAATATCGCAAGTGCTTTGTGAACAAATTCTGTTTCGAGTGAATGGAAAGGTCAGTTATTCAGATGATCTTGGTACATATAACATTTTAATTGATTGTGCCAGTTCCAATATTATGACTGTCTATTTACATTTGGTACACAACGAGTTTGAAGATCATCATATTTCCCTTATGCTATCCCACTACGATGAAATTAAATCAATTGAAGACGAAATGTATTCTACTGGATATATCTATGAAGTAAGAACTTTGAGAAATATAATACGTATGCATTAAGTGTCCCATACCTTCTTATGTGACTATATGCGGTTTACGTTTGTGGTTAACGTATGGAGGTGAAGTTAAACCTGCGCCATTTGTGACTCACCAAATCAATTTCTGATGGAATTTACAAAGCACCGTATCCTTCCAGCCGTAACAGCTTCAGTATCTAGTGTCTCATCATCTAGATCCCCGTCCATGCCCGGCACTTTGAACAAAGTGGTTCCTTTACCGAACGTTCTTTCGTTTACTAGTTTCCCCGTATTAATTGAGAAACGTCCTCCAATTTTACAGGAGAACCTTCCACCTCCAACAGCAAATTCTGAAACTACTTTTCCTAAGGCACTTAATGAAACCGAACCCACTTGTCCGCTTGATGTTTCCCCCAGTTCTGCAGCTGCATCTCTCACCAGTTCCCCTGCTATCGCCTCCCAACAGACCCTTGCTTCCAATACATTGCAGAGTGATTCGTTCAGTTCCAGTCCATAGCGAGTATTGCTTCCGATTTTCCACAACAGAGTATGACTGTTTCAGCATCTTCAGCATAGGAGATCTATATGCTACCTGAAATCGCGGCTACTCCACCGTTAGTGGGCATTGATGACCCCCACCAGGAAGTGAGTGATTCTTTCGATATAGATTCACCATCTACAGAAGAATCCCAATTCCCTCTCTACGCGAGAAGAAGAGTCGCAAACGTCGATCTCAGATTTCACCTCGTGATAAATCTAGTAGAGCCAATAAACTTCAGAAAGCTAAGAGTGCCCTTCCCGTAAACAACAATTGTGTGTCTGGTTTCACGAGGTCACGAGTAGATCTCCATCATAGTGAAAGAAGTGCTAAGGCAAATGATAGTGCTGTCTTCCCAGACAAGTGAGTATATCACCTCCCAGTATAGAATGGAAATGTGTGCGTGTGTTTTCACCCATCTTTGTTTATTGAAGTGTATTGTGTCGTTTCCTCGTGTCCTGATTCTTTGGTGTCTTTTTATTTTTCTGTTGCCATTAAATATGTATGCCACGCGTATAACCACTATAAATGTCAACGGCATTTCTAGTCATATCAAGCCAAAATCACTAGCCGATTACATGAACAAATTGTCTCTGGATATAATTTTCCTTCGCAAATGCAAGTTGACAATTTCTCATTTCATTTTAATCATTTGTGGGAAGTCAATCCTTAAGAAACTGGTTCTGGAACAGCTATTATATATCGCAAACATATCTCATTAACCGCCTTCTCAAAATTTCTGTCAGGTCTTATTATCAGAGCCAATTATGAAAATATACACTTTTCTAACTTATAATCGCCGTCTGAGGATAACAAAGGCACTAGCCGATCAACAAATCGTCTCTGGATATAATTTTCCTTCAAAAATGCAATATTGACAATTTCTACTTTGTTTTTAATCTTTTGTGGGAAGTCAATCTTCCGAAACCGGTTCTTGAACAGCTATTTTATATCTCAAAGATATCCTTAACCGCCTTCTCAAAATTTCCGTCACGTCGTATTATCACAGTGAATTATGAAAATATAGACCAGTAACTTATAATCGCCGTTTGGGAATAATAAACATGCTGAGCGAAATTTCTATCTCCTCCATGTTCCAACGGAGTTACATATCTGGTGCCAGAGATTTGATCTGTGTAGGAGACTTCAACTAGTGCTCTCAACGGGTCGGGTCGGGTCGGGTTGAAGACCGACCCGACCCAACCCGTGATCCGAATTGACTGACCCGACCCGACCCGACCGACCCGAACCGTGATCCGACCTCATTGACCTGACCCGACAACCCGACCCGAGTTTATCCGATTGACCCGACCAAACAACCCGACCCGAGCTGACCCGACTGACCCGACAACCCGACCCGAGTTGACCAGACCCATAACCCGACCCGAGCTGACCCGATCTGAGGGTCGGGTCACGGGTCGGGTCGGGTCAACCCGATCCGTTTGAGAGCACTATGGTCATGATACAGTGAACGCCAAAATGCACTCCCATTGGGAATTAAACCCGGACCACGTATACCGAAGTCTTACACGTTAACCACTAGCTAGATCAAGTGGTGGATTTGTATATGCATCTTAATGAATATTTGGCACTTTTGACGTTTGGTTATTTTTTTTATAACTTATACTAATGTCCGACGTGGGAAAAGTTTATTTTTTCTTGCTTTAGTTCTATGTGACGAAATTTTTATTCAAGGTCAGTGTTCTCACCTGCTTGGACGGCAGGGGGTCTTCTCGGAAAGCAATAGCAAGAGTCTCTTGGCGGAGACAAAAGGAAATCGTTTAACTACAATGATAAGGGTTGAGGAAACAGGAGAACACCTGTGATTTTTTCCAAGCCTTCAACTTTCATTCCAAAATAGGTTCTTATGATTCCGGGACCAGTGCCACTTTGATTTTTCTTTCTTGGTAATTAAAACGTATTTTACAGTATATATAGTTGCACGTAAGAAGATACATAATATGAATTTTGTAATTTAAAATTTAAAAATACAGTATGATATTTAATTACAAAGTACTAATTTTATTTCATCACTTTCAGCCCAACAAATGAAATTCAAACAATTCGATTCCTGGGACTTGGTCATCAATACTGCGTCTTATTCTTTGTCTTGCAGTCAAGTCTTGGTCCTGCATTTCGTGGTTTTTGTGGTCTTTCATGCTATACAAGAGTCAAGAATGCTCGCCTCATCGGTACAAATGGAGACTAAGTGTGATTTTGATTATGGTCTTTCATACTATACGGAAAACAAGAAAATATGCTCATCGGTACTTGGTGATCACCAAAACAAGGCCAAGAGCAAGATTACTATGCAATTTGTCTTGCATATCCAATCTTTATCTTGTTCTTGTATCGATGTCCTTGGGCTTGGTGAAATAAAATGAAATGTTCAGTTTAAGGTCCCTCGATTCTGCACCGAGGCTAAGGGATACGGTGACCATGAGAAATGAATGAAATGGTGGAATGAAGAAAGTGGGAGGAAACAGAATCCCGAGAAAACCCACTACACGGCGTTTCTCCACCACAAAGCCTACTTAGCACAAGCTGGGATCGAACCATGGACACCATCCACCAGAGATGAACTCTACCACTGAGCCACCGCAGCCCTGCTTGGGCTTGGTCGTCCATATCCAATCTTTCTTTTAGCCTTGCTTAACACGTTAGTTGCCATGTGGTTCCGATCGGACCTACTGGAGTGATCTAAGAAAATGTTCTTGTAGTCCGATCGGACCCACAATTTCTAATTCGTCGAGTTGAGTTAGAGTACTTGTATTGTTAAATCCTGTCTCTACTGTTATTGAACTGTAGTGTTTTTATTACACATGTAGGTTTTGGTCTTTGATATTGATTATTAACGCCGCTAGGGGCGCTAAATAACAAGTAACAAGCATTTGTTGCTTTTGTAGACCCGATCGGACCTATGTTTTGCTTTTTCAGTGACATGTTAAAAAGTTTAACAATGGATTCATTATTTATTCTAATGTATTTTCACAAGATGTCAGTGTCCCCGTCATTTTCAGAAAAGTCTAGATCACTACACTGCTATTACTAATGAGATCGAGTTCTGTGCATATTTCTTCCTTTTTCATTGCACAAAGATATTACTTATTAGCACTAAAAGCAAGATGAATATATCCACACTTCTCACTTCTGCACATGTAGTAATAAACAAATAACTTTCTAACAGAGTTGCCAGTTCAACTGTAATTTATTCCCCTTGCCCATAAACAAAATATACACACGTAGGTCCGATCGGACCCCCAACTTTTATGCACGCGGATTCACTACCATGCCTTAGATTATGTTTCAATATTAATATTATGTTTAAAAAATATGAACAAAACAAGAATAATGTAAGTAAGTACGCTTGGCACTCTACCGATGAACAACAAAATTCACCCTTGGCAGCAACGTGTTAAACAACTTCTAGTTTTGTTCTAAATCCAGACTCCATATTGGCGTAGATATTAATATTACAGTCGATTGGTAAAATAAATCTTCCACATTTACAAATTAAAGTACACACAAGTACAAAAATAAGCATTTACCATAAAAACAGTAGCTGCAAGTGTTCAAAATAGATTTATGGCTTCTATAAAATCAATTGAAAATTGCTATTTTTAATTAGGCAGCTAGTGAAAAACAGCAGCTTTCGACTCCAGCCGAGTTTAAGCTCAACCTAAACTCAGTTGACCAAAGTTAGCTGACCCGACTGACCCGACCCGACAACCCGACCCGAATAACCCGAACCGACAAACCGACCCGAGCTGACCCGATTGACCCGACCCGAAAACCCGACCCGAGCTGACCCGACCCGACAACCCGACCCGTTTGAGAGCACTAACTACAACGCAGTGTTAGATCCTACAGACTCAAGTTTTGGTTACAATACTTTTCTACACTGCGTAATTGGTTCAAGACTTAAAGTTAGTTAACGTATAGCGTCATTATAAAGATAACGCCCCAAGGCACACTTTCTTTCGACGAAATGTATCCTCACGTTTAGATAGGATCTATGTCAGTATCTCCTTAATTAATTTTGTGTATGCTAGTATGCTTTTCTGATCACTGTGCTGTGGTTTTCACAATTGAATTACGCATCCGTAAGTACTTAAAGCCATCCTCTGTTTGGTCACTCAGAAACAGCATAAGGATCAGCAGTTGCTTATTACCAATAGATGGAATTATTTAATGCACTTTAAATCTCACAAGAAAAGTTTGTTTTCATGGTGGTTACATCACATTAAGTCGTCTTTCTGGTGTATCTGTAAACAGCACAGAAAAGACAGATTCTCTCTTCCTAAAGAGCAATATAATTATTACCATAACTTATTATGTGACTACTATAAAGAACGTGCTCAAGGAGTAGACGTACTTCCTCGTATTAAGGAAATTAAGGCGATCCTGCTCACTTTACATCGTAAAAAAATCAAGTTTTTTTCACGAGAAGCAAAACACGATGCTTCAGCATGTTGTTCCCTCTTTACATACAGTTTTCCGTGAAAGGGAAAGAGGTAAACAAAACCTTATTTCCAAGGTCACCTTTCCTAACGGTGAAGTTCACGAGCATGTTCGGGTACTCTCAGCTCTGTACGATGCATACCAGAACCTATATTTCCCCTCTCCAACCCAATCCTCTGCCCCTTCCTTCGAGTATACGACCGGTACTTTCAACCCGGAGGCTAGTAACATCCTCAATGCGCCCTTTTCAGAAAGAGAAGTCAACCAAGTTATTTTTGCGTTGAAGTTAAATAAATCTCCGGGACCGGATGGTCTTACACTTGAATTTTACAACCAATTTCACAACATTCTTACGCCTTTCCTCACTTAAATGTAGAACGAACTCCCACTCAGTCCCACGTGCATCTATTCCTTTACCGCTGGTATTATGATACTTGTACCTAAACATGCAGGTGCGCATGATTTTGGTAATTTTATACTGATTGCCCTCCTTACTGTTGATCAGAAGATTTTATCTCGTTGCCTTGCGTCTCGTTTAAAACAGTTTTTAAATCAGATCTTACACAATGATCAGTATGGTTTATAACGTACAAAACCTGTGGTTTTAGCATTAAGTAATATACGAGATGGTATTCATTGGTGTCAGAAAAGTAGTTCTCGGCAGGTCGCTCTGTAAGCTCTTGATTTCCATAAGGCACATAACAGGTTGCCACATGGTTATATGTATATAGTACTTGAAAAATATGGTTTCGGAGATAGTTTTCTTAATTTGATTAGATTTCTATATACTCAACGATATGTAAGATTTAAAGTTAATGGTGCACTTACATATCCTATCAATGTACGTCGAGGTATTGCAAAAGGTTGCCCCTGTCTTCCATTCTCTATAGCCTGGTTCTCATTCATTTTATCTCCACATTGCAACAATACATTAATACCTTAACATTTAAGGTGCAACACCGTTAATATTAGAAACATTTATAGACAATATACATTGTTTTATTAGCAGTTCACAAGAAAGTCACGTATTTAAATCCTCATATCGAACTATGAGTGCATTTCAGATGCTGTTCTCAATAAACAAAAGTCACGCCTGATGGGTATAAATGCAGCTGACCATCACATGATTTGTCTGCTATTTCTTTTACTGATTGCATCAAAATCTTGGGCGTAACTTGTCAACCTCGCATAGCAGACACAATATACTACAATCTTCATGCCACAACTTATACTTTGGTTGCACTCATAAAACAAAGTAGAGAGCGACATATATGTCTTGCAGGCCGAGTCTACCTTTTAAATGTTTTTATTGACGGTCGCCTTTGTTTCTGGCACGATAGCTTTCCTTGACAAAGAAATACCTCAGTATCATACGAAACACACAGGACAACTGCTGTGGTATAATCACTGCCTACGGATAAGTCACGAGACTGCGTGTTTATTACAACATGATGGTGGACATGGTCTTAAAAACATTCAACTTCAGAGCTACTCGCTGCTGATACATCGCGTCTGCCATACATTGTGCTCCTACTCACAGTCCTTTTCCAGCAAGGCTTTATGTGTACCATTACGTTATATTGACTTAAAGCTTCCCTGCATAGACAACCTTGGATTTCTCTTGTGCCATACCTGAAGGACGTCTTTATTGATATTAGTTACTCGCTTATCGCACGGAGTCACCTTGAAGACCTTCCTTTAAGACAATTATATAATCGGTACCATGCCACCACAATTTCGGCGCCACGTATTGTAGAACATTACCCATTGACAAACTGGAATAAAATCTGGGCAAACATTCATACTCCGGCATTGTCTCCTGCCATGCGATCTCTTTGGTACAGTGTTGTTCACAATATATATCCTACTAACGGGAGACTTTATGAATTGAGTATTTGTAATATTGCTTTGTGTGATACTTGTTATGTTCTAGATACTCTCCAACACCGACTCGAAAGTTGCTCACGAAACACAGCTATATGGTCTCCGTATAAAAAAATCATTGCCCGTATCTCCAGAACATCTCCTTCTAATATTCACTGTACGTCATTCATGCTGCTTCCGAATTATCACATTTATCCCAGCATCAAACATAACGCAATTTTATGGATCACGTCCCAAACTATCGATATTCTCTTATGCAATGATTTTAATGGTAATGTAATTTTGTACGTCAACCAACTATTATTACGTATACAAACTATTGCACTTTAAATTCGTAAAGAAAAGTTTGCTAATTTACTAGCAGCAATTTATTGATGTGTCTATTGTATGTTTTTTATGTAATTGGCTGCTCACAGTACAATTTTGTTTGTTAATCCTTTCTGGTGTCATTCACTAATAAGAGTATAATAAAGTATTTAAAAAACCTGAGTGGGCTAGTGCAAAGAGACAGCAATGGTAATCGCTTTTGGCGTGGGTTCAAACCCGGCCCAAGGAAAGTTTCCTTTTTATTTTCATAGCAATTTTATTATTAAAACAAGAAAAAATAATACTAATTTACCCTTGTACGCATTGTATAATGCATAAAAAGTGATTTAGTTACTTTACGAAACATAGTTGAGCGAACGCAGCAAGCGAAGGGGGTTACAATCCCCGCAGACCTCGTTTTTTCACCTTTACCACATGATAGCATCACGTGACCTTACATCATATTCGAGTGGTCTAAATTTGAACATCACCCGCTTCCTTGTGACTAAAAGCATATTTTTAAAGGGTAGCTCTTGAAAAAAATATGCCTCATGTTCTTACGAAACATAACCCAAACATAATTATATTTTTGTTTTATCAACACACAAAGCGACAATTTTCTTCTATTACTATAATAGACAATACATGCACCAGAAGGTTTTTACAATCGCAATCTGCAACCAATCAGAAGCGTGTATTTAGTTCGTATGGCTAGGGTCGAGGGTGAAATAAATATATGCATCTCAAAGCGGTACTGTGAACATTATAGAAAAACTTCTTAGACAGGATAAGTGAGGCTTTGAGTTTAAATCGTCACAAATTGAAGAAAGTGTTTATATATTCTGAAATAACATTTATATGTTGAACTGTTATTTGTTTGACTTTTACTTAAGTTGACAAGTGGCTAGAAGCATGATTGAACCAGGTTAATTCTATTGAGAATTGTACTAATGTCAAGCGGTTGTAGCGAAAGACGTATTTGTGTCTCTCCAAGTTTTGAACGATAGCCTCGACGCATAGTTATCATCGATGAAAACTGTGTTGCAGAAATACAAGAGATATCTCGTCCTCTTACTTTCTGACTACTTTCCAGAATCCACTCACAGTTGTCACACTCCTCTTGCCAAAAGCTCTTTTTACCATCCGAATCCACAAAAGTGCATTGAACTTGGTTTTTAAGACTTCCTTGCTGTATTGCAACAGTCTCCTTCGCATTCAGTGAAATGTGAGTTTCGATATTGAGGTAAGTGATGATAATTTCACAAAGCATAACATATTTGTTGACCACAAAGTCAGAAAACTGTAAAGCCAGAAAAAAAGTTTTTCCTTAACTGTCTGTTGTCTAAATGTCAGTTGCTCCTTGTCATAATTTGTAAGATTTGCTGCAAGTTAGTCAGTATGTAGCAAATTTCCTACCTTTATTTTTTATTATACATATTTTACCTCGTACATTCGTCTCGTCTCGAAATTCGAGGCAGGAATATATTTTCGAGTCGAGACACGAGTCCAAATATCATTTTCTCGAGACTAATTAAGACAATCTCAAATCTCCACTCGAGTGGCCTCGTGTGCATCCCTACCAAGAGGACCGTTATGGTAAAAAATAAGTGGTTACTAAATGATATCAATACTAATATATAACAATTATGATACTAAATATTTAATATCTTGTATGACTTCTGTATGGATTCTGGATAGTCATATTTTGAAATACAGAAGCTTCATAAGTTTACATCTGAAAGATTTCACAAGACTATTACATACTGTGCAGCAGTACTACAAACACGAACTGGCGTCGTTATCATTATAGCCTGTCATATTTAATGTATCATATTTGTGTCGAGGAGCCTGTCATATTTGTGTCGAGGAGGTGCTACTGAAATGCCATCGTAGTGAACCGTACATAATGAGTCTTTTCCGTGCACAATTTTTCTCCAACTGAATACTGAAACAGTGTCAGGAAAATAGTACATTATCTACGTGGACAAGGAATATAAAATGAAGCCTATAGGATATTTTATTTCTCGTGGACTTCATTTATATTTAGACCAGGAGAACCCACCACAACGTGACATGCCCCAGATATTAAGTCTTTCACAGTCTACTTTCAGCTACATCATTCATCGCCACCTAGGCCTACTGTCCATACATATGGGGCGGGTTAGTATCCTCTTTTATTTAATTTGATACTTATGTTACCTTACTGTCTTCCAAGTGGGATTTCAACCAACATCAATAACACATTATCGCTCAAGAAGACACACACTTTAATTGCAAATAACAGTAATACCTGTATTTTGTTAGAAAATCATAGTTTATAAAGATACCTAACATCGCATACGTACTGCTTTCTATAGAGGCACGCACGGAATAATGCGCGGATCCACCACCGTTGGCCAGACCAGAAAGGGAATAAATACAACTCTCTCTTGTAGTGGCCACCTAGCACGGATTTATGCATGTTTTTCAGATGAACAATTCCGTTAATGCAGGGATGCAAATAAGCAACAAAATTTTACTACCTCAACACAAAAAAACTACTAGGTCACATCCCATAATTGAAATCATTAATTACCTGCAGTATTAAATACTCGCAGGCATCAATGGTTATTTGCATCCCCGAGTTATGCATATCAATTTGCAAGCATATAATCAGTGTGTGTAAAATTATTTCACATACGACACGGAAATCTCATTCCCAAATACATTAAGATATATTTTAAAGATAGAATTGCGATGCGATAGAATTTTATCAACCTGTACGAAAGTTTTCCTTATATTAAAATATACTTTTAAAACAGATTTATTTATATGATTCATGTTTGAAAGTAAGGTATATATAGATAAGAACTTCCTCATAATAAGAATCGTGAAACATTTAATTTATTAAAAAAAGAATTTCTTTCGCATAAATTGTCTTCACTCTTCTTCATTGAAACCACTTTATTTCGTTTACTAGGCTACTGACTACTGTCCATCATGTATTGTTCTGGTGGGACAGCATAAAAATTAATCTTATGATCTTTTATTTTCATTAATCATGCGTTTCCTGAAGTACATACACGTGAGACTTTAAACTAAAATTTCTTTTCATTCTATTCTGTTCTTCTTATCATAACATCGATTTAGTTCAATATTTTCAGGTACAGACTTAGATCCGAACCACTTATGTAAAAATTGATGCAAATCAAGGGTGATGATGGAATATTGCGAATGGATTCCCTAATAGATCAAGGGACAAGGGGGTAGTTATAACTCCTCCCTCTGGAAATTTACGCCACTATATTAGTAATGTTCCTTAGGCTTTAGAATGATAAAATAGGCCTAGTTGTTGGTCAACATATAAGTGCAGCACCTAGGTCGTGGGCCCTTAGCCCTTTAACACCAATATATTTTTATAAATATCAATGAAATCTCTTTAAATTAGGGTGACCAGACGTACTGATTTTCGCAGTACCGTACTGTTTTTTCAAAGAACTGGCCTGCCTGTTACAAAGACGCCTGGAAAATCGAGAAATGTCCTTCTTTTTTAAAATATCCTGCGAAATGTCCTGAGTTAAACTATTTGCAATATTTTAATATTTCATTCGTTATTTACATTTTGAACCACATGCACTCCTTTTCTGAATGGTGAACTTCCGTGTTTTTCAACGTTCCTCAGAAGATTATTGTTAGGAAAGGAGAACAATAAATCAATTGCTTTGGAATACATTGTTTTTACTGAGCTGGTCTTTTTGAGATATCAATAAGTCACGTATGAGACTTAACTCAGTAATTGAATGGGGTAATGTTCACATCAGCTTGAAGTATATTAATAAATAGTCTGGAAAGAAGCAAACAATTCCTACCTCTTTGATGAAATCACAAATGTAAAGAAGTATGCTTCTTTTGAAAGAAATTAAAGAATAGAACACTGCTCAAATAAGGGTAGATTTAAGATGGAGTGAATTATTCAAGCATTTTCAAGAACGTTTTATTCCATATTCCCGAGTATATTCCCGAGTTTTATTCCATATTTCCGAATATTCAGTTCAGTATGTGCTTCCTTGCCACAGAAGCTCGGACTGAGAGGACATTTTCTATAATGAATAATTTGTGGACTGATGAGAAATCTGTTAAAAACTGAAACTCTTGAACAGCTAGTATTAACGTTTATGAAAAAAAGTTTGCAAGATAATTGATGAATAATATGAATAAGACGAACCATGTATTTAAGTTTCATCAAAATTTTATGCTTTTTAAATTTTTTTCTTTTATTAAAATGACTCCTTTATGTCGCTCTATCAAATTGTTTTAAATTGTTTGATCGATTTTGTATTTGTCACTCATCAAAGTGTTTGGAGTTGTGTTGAATTCCTTCAATACTTTTGTTGAGTACTTTTTTAAAAACAAAAATGAATGATTAACTTAAAGTTAACGCTAAATCAAATAAGGAAATGTGTATTGCCGACGCAGTAAACTATCATATACTATTATATTTGTGTCCGACTTTCGCTTGGCAGAATCTGGTCACCCCACTTTAAATGCCCGTAGATCAGACTGTCAGTGCAACACTGGAACAAGTTATACTCCGATCGATTTGTAAGAGTAAGGTTTTCAGTTTACGTAATGAACGTAAAATTTCTATGTACGAAGGAAAATTAATTGAAAAATATTTAAGAAAATTTCCCTAAAAATGACCCTTGTCGTGACTCTTTTACGTATTACGTAGCAACACTTCAAGCTAGGTGACTATTAAAATGTATTTATATGTCCTATTTTATATTCAATTTAAACTGAAAATTTTATCTTGACCCATGAAGTCACGGAAGAGAAAAGTATATTTCATACTTTTCACACAGTTCACAATAATCGATTTTCATGGAACTACCAGTATCACTTTCTATGAATGTTCCGTATTATTTTTCTACCGAAAAGAAATCATATAAATTATTCTAGTTGCTTTTTCTCATTTATTGTATTATGACAGATTCCCAGTACAGAGAAATCCTCCACGAAGGTTTTTGGTTTGTTAGTTTATGGTATAATAGAAAATATTTCAAAGCAATAATTTTACGGTTGTGTGATTACATTATGTTCTTTTGAGAAGGTTGCTGTTTTTGCGTTCTGCAGTGAATACAACCTCCAAATATATCTGCTAATATAAACACCGTGTGCGTGGGTTTTCTCGGGGTTCTCCCGTTTCCTCCCACTTTCTTCATTCCACCATTTCATTCATCTCTCATCATCACCGTCTCCTTTAGCCTAACCGGCATAAACGTGGAACGTAAAACTCAAAAATTTCACTTCATTTCAATATATCCGCTAATATGTGAAATTTCCAAGTTATGCATAGTGAACGTATTCGTATTGCACATTCAAACAGATAATTACACTTAAAATAATATATTGTAATATATAATTTGTAAATTTCCGTAATACTAAACGATCTGTTATATTTTTGTATTTTTTTTTTTTTTTTGTAGGATGATAAAAGTAACGCATTCTCCCTGTAATCCACGTCATCTCAATTGTTCTGTAGAAGAATGTGAAACAAAATAATGCAGTCAGAGACAAGGGTTCTGATTTCTCTGTTACATTGGGGAATCATTCATAAAACAATACATATAAAAATACATATAACAATAAAAAATCGCATAAACATTCATATTCATAAAAATAGATGACACCCCACATGAGCGTTTAGTTCTTCGGTCCCCGGGCCCATCAGGATCGGCGCCCTAGGTCAGAGAGACGACAATTGCAAAAACAAACGTGATTGCTGTAGTGAAAATCTGTGTAGAAAAATATCCGTGTAATACACTACTCATAAAACAAAATTGACATGAGGTTAAGACATTTACTGAAGAAATCTTCCATAAAATCTTTCAGGTCAAGGGGGCGCGGTGGCTCAGTGGTAGAGCTTTCACCTCCGGTGCTTGGGATCCCTGGTTCGATCCCAGCTCGCGCCATGTGGAATTTGTGGTGGACAAACACCGTGCTCGTGGGTTTTCTCGGGGTTCTCCCGTTTCCTCCCACTTTCTTCATTCCACCATTTCACTCATCTCTCATGATCAGCGTCTCCTTTAGCCTAACCGGCATAATCGTGGGATAGCGGCACTACAAAACTGCACAGCTTAACATAAATTTTCTTCCAAATTCTACAGAATACGACACAAACACACGACTACCAACGTTTTACAAAATTACAAATGGTAATCAGAAAAATGGAAACACCTGTAGTTGGCAACACGTCAGCTCTATGGGTTGGCAATGGTGTCGTGGCGCTCGCAGCGCCGGACGCTGGTGGTGGTGTGTTAGGTCGGTCTCCATACTTCGTCAGGCGCAGTGGAACAGCAATGTCCAGTGGCTGCAGCAGACGGAGGTAATGTAAAATGGAAGACCTCTCAGATTTTCAAAGAGGGCAAATTGTTGGTGCGCGTTTATGTGGAGTGAGTGTGACGGCAGTGGCCACTGTGTTAGGTGTGTCGCATGGGACAGTGTCGAAGGTGATGACAGCCTACACAACACACGGGAAACCCACATCCGGGAAGCGGAACAGTGGGCGGAAGAAAATCATGAGTGACAGGTCACGCCGGGTATTAAAAGCGCATTGTCACGCAGAACCGTCGTGCCACTGCGGAGCAAGTGACGGAGGAACTCAATCAGCACCTCCCATAACCTGTTTCGACAATCACAGTCCGCCGCGAATTACATGACATGAACTTACGGGGTCGTGATGCACGGGCCAAACCACTCATGAGGGACCATAACGCTTTCGCACGGCGCAAATGGTGCCGCGACCATGTAACTTGGACCGTTGAGGACTGGAAATGTGTGATATGGTCAGATGAGTCATCCTTCACCCTATTCCCAACCCCGGGCCGTGTTTATGTGTGGAGAACGCCCAAAGAAGCTTATGATGTGCAGTGTCTCCGCCCAACTGTGAAACATGGCGACGGCTCGGTGATGCTGTGCGCCGCCATATCATGGTTTTCATTGGGTCCTGTGATCACACTTAGCGGACGAATAACTGCCAACGATTATGTCGCAATTTTAGGACACCACTTGCATCCTATGGTCCGGATGTTGTTCCCGGACAATGACGCCATCTTCCAGGATGATAATGCACCCATTCACACAGCTGGTGTTGTTGCACCGTGTTTTCAGGAACATCGGGATGAAGTTCAACACCTCCCCTGGCCCGCCCAATCCCCATATCTCAACATAATTGAACATATGTGGTCCGTCTTGGAAACACGTTTCCGGCGACGATTTCCACTTCCATCCTCTCTCACAGAACTGGCCGATGCCCTGCACGAGGAATGGTGTAAATTCCACTTGCTACCATTCACGATCTCTATGCCTCCATCGCACGTCGCATCAAGGCTGTTCTGAAGGCGAAAGGTGGCCCGACCCATATTAATCTGGTAAGTTGCAATTTCGTTCAGGTGTTTCTATTTTTCTGATCTCCATCTGTACCTCAATTGCTAGGTCAGTCTGCTGAATCATTCGGTGCAAAAAATAGTATCCACTCGACGTGGAAAAATTGCTATATTTGAAGCGTACTGCTGCACGATAATATAGCAGACATTCTGTGTAAGGAAGGACAAGGCGTATTTTCTCAGAAACTGAGAGAGTAGGGGCCACGAAGAAAGAGAAAGGGTGGGTCATGGGAATTGCTGGTGACATGTGTCACTAGAATTCCTCAACGTTTCATTAAAGAAGCAGCTATTTGAAAGGAAGATGAAACATTACTCTTACAGATTAGAGATATTTGTCCCATAGTTGCCAAAACGAGGTACCACAACTTCTGCCGTAAAGACTATACAAGAAGTGATTAGAAACCTAGTGAAAATGTTACATTCAAAAAATGGTTACAAGGCAAATGAGAAAGTTTTTATGCATATTTGTGCATATGTCCAGCGGCACATAATCTGGAGTACAATGTAGAAATATCAGGTTCTATTCAAGAAAAATATCTGATGTATGCTCAAGAAGAAGACCCAGACAGTGGTAATCAAGAATACACAATGTGTGAAGTGAAGTTGAATTTGTTGAAGCATTTCTCACGTAGTCTACATTTTGCTATTTTACCAGGTAATCGAGGTGAATTTTTTTATGCAAAGAAACATAGTTAAAGTTTAATTCGTTGAAAAAGGACTATGTGCAGGCATTTCAGAAAGTTCTTTGGTTATTGAAACAGCTTTAGTGTTACACTGAGCTGTTTTTAATCACCATCGAACTTCGATCAGTCCTAGCTCCTCATGGCCAAAATGCTACATTCCAAGTACTTACACTAACCTCATATCCGTATTTAGTTTATATCTGTAATTCTAGCTGCAAGTAATGCAGGCGCAAGTTCTCGGAAAACAAGTGTCGCTAAATCTTTGGCTCAAGATGTTTGTTCAGTTGTATCAGATGGACATGGTTGATCTCAAAACATATGCTTCTGGTATAACAGTCAGGCATGTCACAATCAGTACAGAATTGATGAAGTGGCTCAACTGTACTTGTCACTCCTCTTCATATCCACAAATAAATCATTATTTTGTAAAACAACCCATATCAGAAAAAAGAAGCATTAAGAAAAACGAGAAAAACTATACCATAGTTTCTCCTAAAACGTCTATTTATTTATAATAAACCAACAGCTTGACAGGTGTAGATATCTCACAAAATGTATATCTACGTGTAGCAAACACAATATTGAATGTCGTTAATTTCGTGTCTGACAAAACTTGACATGTGTCGTTTTACAAAAAAAAAAAAAAAAAAAAATAGGAACAGCAATGTGTGATTGTGTTGTCGAAAGCGGTGATGACCTCCAGCCATCAGTATTAAAAGATTCATATGTGTTCTTCCTATTTTAATGGGATAATTTTCGAGGATTTGCGTCCATATCACTTCCAGTTAAAATGGTAGATGTAAATTTCATGAGGATATGAGATATATCTGGGCTCTAGGAACGTAGGATTCCCACCTTGGGCTGCCACGAAGTAACTCACGCCTGACGCAGTAACAATAAAGCTGCTTCAATAGCCAAAACACTTACTGTCACAAATGCATGAAGTGCGTCTTCAACAAAATAATTTTTCGATTGTCTCTTGCATAAACAGTTTCACCTTGTCGATAACAAAACTGTAAAATAACAAACTATAGCGCACGTGAGAAATGTTTCAGCAACTTTTTCAGTTTACAGATTTTAAATTCCTGGTTAACACTGTCTAGGTCTTCTGCTAGAACATATATTAACAGATAGAACGTAAAATTTTTACATTGAACTCCTTAATTATTTCAGCTAGACAAATGCACAAGTCTGCATAAAAGGTTTCTCATGTGCCTTGTAAGCATTTTTTGAATGTTTCAGTTTCACTAGTTTTATGTCTAGTCACTTCTTGTGTAGTGTTTATGGGTACAAGTTGTGATACCTCATTTTGGCTGCTATAAGATCTCTCTCTTGAATCTGTAACCGTAGTGATTCATCTTCCTTTCAAATAGCTGCTTCTTTAATGGGACTTTAAGCAATTCTAGTGACACATGTCACCAGTGATTCCAATGATCCATCTTTCTTTCCTTTCTTCGTGATCACAATTCTCACGGTTTCTGCCAAAATATGCACTATTCCTCCACTAGAGTAATTTATATCATTTCTTTTCGGTAGAAAAATCATACGAAACATTGATACAAAATCATACTTGTACTTCCATGAAAATCAATGATTATGAACTCTGTGAAAAGATTGAAATACATTTTTCTCTGCCACTACTTCATGGATCAAGATGAAATTTTCAGTTTTAGTTGAACATAAAATAGGACACATAAATACGTTTTATTAATCACCTAGCTTGAAGTGATTATATATACAACAAGTATATACACCTGATATATAATATACAACAAGTTCACCTCAGAAATCAGATTCATCCATCATAAAGTGAGTCTCATCTTCCTTCGAACAGAATAAGCTTCAAATATGCGCGCCTACCAATGTTGAAAATCACTACGCTTCTCTGATCCTCCACAGCAATTCTTTTCAACTTCATAAATCTTTTTAACATCGCTAAGAATAAAGAAAAAAGAAAACATGGTCTTGCCTGCCTACCCCAATGTTGAACAGATTTGTGCTGCTTCTAAGGACCCTAAAAACATTACTAATATAGAGACGAAAATTCTCCAAGCGGCGAAGTTATAACCCCCTTGGCCTACAGTCTATAATTAATTGGGAAAGAGTAACATGAATTGTCACTTTTTATTAACTTCATATCTTCAAATGATCGGAGTTGTGTAAAATCATCTGTAAATATATGAATCATATTGTGTAAAAATCGATTTTTTTACTGTTATCGTGAAATTTAATCTTATAAATCGGGGTGGAAGAGAAGTATACCCTTCTTGTATTGTTTGTTTTTAATCAATCCAGAGGAAGAAGAATGGAAAGTATGAAAGAAAATATGACACATGTTGTACTAAGATTAAACGGTCTATTTTTTTTCTGTAAACAACAATTGCCCTGGAACATTCTTTCAAGTAAAGATCAGCCCTTTAGAAATGATCGCCCCAAAAAAATTTCACTATATTTAATCATAATCGAACAATTTTAATGTAGTTTATATGTTATATACAATTGTAATGCTGTTGTTATCAACATGTGATTATATTTCAGAATGTACGTATTTCAGGAATAAACCTACATTTGCGAGTTGTTTCAAGAAGCCAAACCAAGCAATAGTCATGTGCACCTACCCCGGTCGCGAAGATTCAGGAATACTTGACACTTTTTCATCGACTTTTGTTGATTTCATGTGCTCCAATCAAAAAAGTAAGTTGATTAATAAGTTACATTGTATGTAGGCAGCTCATTTACGAGAAAGCTAGGAGCTGAAGCTTCATCTTAGTTTCTTCTTATTATTATTATTAGACATCCAAAGTATCCTTTGTGTAAGCGTCATAATTCTTAATTATAGAGAGGTTATGGCCCTCCGTCAGTTGAGATATCTAAGCAAAAACGATAAGAGATATATCGAAGAGCAGTCGATTCTTGTGCAATCGATTCAGAGTCCAAAAATGTTGATCGTGTCCTCCGTTAACCTGGTAGATTAAGTGTCTATCTTCTCTGTCTAAGATTGTGTCTTCTGTGTTAAATACCTATTCAAATTATAAGTGATCGAAATAATCGGTATCCGGTTTCAAGCTTTATTCCTATACAACAAAAAGGCTAACATAGACCAAAAGAAGTATTTTTCAGTCGACTCAGAGCCTTAATAACAAATTCCATCTTCTCGAATTTGTCTCCATTATGATCGGAAGTGGTAGAAATTCACGACTATTTTCGGTTAAATTTTTGATTTCGATAGAGCGAAAACGGTAGCAGATATCAATAAGGGGTGTTTGGGAATAACTTAGCGATCTAAGAAACACCTTCATTTGAATCTTTATGTCTTTAGCCTATATCAGGCAATAGCAGTGGATATCTACAATTCCCAGTTTTAATGCCCATCGCAATAACGCAAAAGGGCAATATATCGGGTGTTGGAAAATAAGTGTCACAACTCTTGCGAGGTGACTCCTGCCACTGAGATAAGAAAAAAAGTTATGTTGAATTTTCGGCTATCGGACATAGTTTCGGATTTACAAGGTGCCGAAAGCGTGGGAAAATGACTTTCGGACGCCAATAGTTCGGAAACTATACAACGTAAAGAGGGGGGGGGTAAAAAATTCACTGAAGAAGTCATACCTGCTGTATTGAATTTTGCATGTTTCACAATCATACCATGTAGGCGCAAGGGATTCTCCAAAGGAACGTAGAGAGTCCTGGATAATCTGCCAAATGAAAATTGGTCTAAATGGATATGAATTGATAGGGTATCTACCAGGTAACAATAATTCATTTGTATTAAGGCGATATCTGGAATAAATACAAAATGGCGGACACCTTCATGCCCGTTGTGACTGGTTGCATAATCGCCAGATACGGATGCTGGCCAACAGTGACTTTCTGAGTATTAAGTGTAGCGAATTTCTACTCAAATGCTCTAGAAAGACATCTGGAGTGTCAGTAGAGCACAACAGATGAAGCAGGGCGGTTCACGTGTGTGGAAACTCTTAACAAAAAATGCCCAGAAATGCTCTCATACTAAGTAAACGTGAGTTCAAAGCGTCGGAAATGTAAGGATTAGCGTCAGGAACATGAAAGGCATTGCCAATTCACCAATAATATTTCCTCAAACGGATGCAATATGATGTGCATGGTTGTATACCAATAAGGATGAAACAACTGGGGCCAAGTTGAAATTGTGGAAGGGAACTCACTAAGAAACTGGGTAAACTAAATGAATGTCACTAGTAGGATCGCATGATCGATATTAAAATGTGGCCAATGTGTGTGTTGATATCAACATGTAGCTAATGGACAAATGTCGACATGTACCACTACTGCTGGGACACCGTCCCACGTGCAAAAACTAGGAAAATAACGTTGTACATTCTGCTATTATATCTGGTGTACTTTTTTTATGAACGTAACTAGAACACGATTGTATCAATGTCCCTCTTTCTTTGGGACATTGTCCCACAGCCGAAAAATATGAAAAGAAATCTCTTAATTCATGGTTCAAATTCTGATAGAGCGTGAAAATTACAAACTTGTATCATGTCCTATGTCTTCTGGGACATATGACGTACTCGAAATATAGGAAAATACCTCTAAATATTCGTATCTTACACACAGTGCACATGCAAGTCAAAGACGAAAATGAACCAATTTGGCACATGTAACATTACTGCTGGAACACCATACATATGGGAAATATAACGACAAGAGAAATGGGAAGAAACGTCTTAAAGCTCTGATTGTTTACAACTTTGCAGTAGGAGTAACAAAATGAAACACAAAGGCATGTCGGGAGGCTGTACAAGAGCACTTGCCAAACAAAGTGGGTACTCCTCCAAGAAATGAATACAGAGAAAGTGAGGCTCCCTCGAAGCCTCAGGGCTAGAGTGCTCGCTTTCGCTCGCGTGGTCGCAGTTTCCAATCCTATTGGGAGCACACGGCCTCAGATTCAAGACCCGAGTAGTTAATTTCCTACTCTTTGCACGTGAGACGGATTTCAGCAGTAGTGGGACATGTTGACATTTGTCCATTAGCTACATGTCTATATCAACATACACATTGGCCACATTTCAATATCGATCATGCGATCCCACTAGAGACATTGATTTAGTTTACTCAGTTTCTTAGTGAGTCCCTTTGCACAATTTCAACTTGGCTTCAGTTCTTGCATCCTTATTGGTATACAACATTGTACATCATATTGTATCGGTTTGAGGGAATATTATCGGTGAACTGGCAATGCCTTTCATGTTCTTGACGCTAATCCTTACATTTCCGACGCTTTGAACTCGCGTTTACTTAGTATGAGTGCATTTCTGGGTATTTTTCGTTACGTGTTTCCACACACGTGAACCACCCTGCTTCATCTATTGTGCTCTACCGACACTCCGGATGTCTTTCTAGAGCATTTGAGTAGAAATTCGCTACACTTAATACTCAGAAAATCGCTGTTGGCAAGCATCCGTATCGGGCGATTATGCAACCAGTCACAACGGGCATGAAGGTGTTCGCCATGTTGTATTTGTTCCAGATATCGAATTAATACAAACGAATTATTGTTACCTCGTAGAAACCCTATTAATTCATATCCATTTAGACCAATTTTCATTTGGCATATTATCCAGGAGTCCCTACGTTCCTTTGGGTAATCCCTTGCGCCTGCATGGTATGATTGTGAAACATGCAAAATTCAATACAGCAGATATGACTTCTTCAGTGAATTTTTTACCCGCCCTCTTTACGTTGTATAGTTTCCGAACTATTGGTGTCCGAAAGTCATTTTCCCACGCTTTCGGCACCTTGTAGGTCCGAAACTATGTCCAATAGCCGAAAGTTCAAGGGAACTTTTTTTCTGATCTCAGTGGCAGGAGTCACCTCGCAAGAGTTGTAGCACTTACTTTGCAACACCAGATATAGTATAGTCAGTTTTCTAGTATGAAATTAGTACCCGAAGAATAGTTAAATCTTCTACTTTATTCTACTATTGCTACCGGAAGAGTTAGAGATATACTATTAGAACCTTTCTATTTCAAGTGTATATTCGGAAAATATATCATACTTCGTCCCTGTTATGGAGGAAACCTTCGCTTTGCTTTGAAGAAGAAAGCGAATGACCTCGGCTGTGTTGTCAATTCGTCATTCAGTCGTTTGGCCTTGGCGAGCAAAGATCATAGACTACTTAGGATGTCTAACAAGACAGTGCACACTGAAGGACATTAAATAATTCAGAATGTTTCATTGTGGGGACTCTGTCCGTACCCAACCATGAAAGGATATCGTAAACAGCTACTTGTTTCTCCTCTTTCGAGGAGGGATAGGGTAAAACACAAATCGATAGCAACGCAAGCAAGGTCACACTTGCAATGGAAAGACTCTATATCCGGTTTCAATATTGATTGCCGTAAAACACGGTAAGTAATCAGTTTCTGATGTTGTTCAACGTCCGAAAAATAAGTTTTATCTCTGCCTTAACAGAAGCGGTGGAAGTCTGTGATTTTCGACCTGAACGCTGATCATTATAGCGGAAAGCAATAATAGAAACCGAGAAGCAGCTTCTTTGATATGGCTTCAGTACGGCAAGATTAGTTTTTTTTTCTCCAACTATTTCTGTGCTAGAACCGGAAATATTATAAATCTACTGTTACATCTTGTTTTAGTGTTGTTTCCATGGAGCGAAAACGAGAAAACGAGGCCCCAAAACACATTTCAATAGAGTTGCAATATCCGAAGAATATTTTTATTTCAATTTTATTCTTCTACTGAAGACAGGGGTAGTGAGAAATATTATTTTGCAATACTGATATCTATATATTTAGGTAATACTAATTGTAGTAGGGGACAAAAAGTAGGTAGTACTTGTAAGTTTAAGTTTCTCGATTCCACGAAATTTATTCTTTTACTATTAGAAGAATTCTTAAAGTATGAGAAGGTACTGAATCATACAGAACATTGAGCAGTTTATATCCGACTATTGAGGCAACGCTACAGCCGCCTGTGTAACTGCCCTAGCACCATGGAACCGACCGTCTCTGCCAGAAGATAAAAGAGGTGTGGTGGTCGTGCTAGTGAAATGTCACCGAAATTGAATGTTATTTGTAATGGTAACTTGTGTCCCTTTGCCGCACACCTGTTTTTATATATTTTTTTACAATTGAATAACCAAATAGTATTGAGAAAATGGGGTAAACATTGGATTCGCCAAGTGTTATAATATTGTAGCTAGGGAAATACAAATGAGGCCTCGTGTTGCCAACGGTGTTTTGTCCTATTGGAACAAAATCTATAATTTCGTTCCTTTCCCGTGGTTCTTTATAAATATTACTTGAGCCACAATATATATAAAAGAACATTAGAACGTTAATATTATTTATTTTTGCGTTCGTTTAGTATTCCGGATACAAACTTTTAATTCCTTCTACATCAATGGTTCTGATGACTTCCTAATCTTGTATCTAACATCTTTCATTTATTTCAATCAACACCGTATCTAAGGAAAGAGAATAATAATGAATTACAATTTCCTTTTCTTCCTTTACAAAATCTGCTCCGTTATTGCACCTCTGATCTTATTCCTAAGACCAGTACAGATAGATAATAATACAGCATAATAGTGCAATATACAACATACCGTTGTATATGGCGTCACGAATATGGATTTCATTTATTGATTAACAATAAATGAAAAGAATCCTTGACCGTAACACAATACACATTTTGAACGACCCTTGTATATATCTAAGATTTCATTTTACATCAATATCACATATATTAATCTCATAATTGAGCATATTCTTTAATCTCACGTTATAATATAGATAACAAGGTGCATCAACCGAAAAATGACAATAATAATACGGTCCACAATTATTTTTACATTCATTGGGATATATTTAATATAATGTATATAGTTTAATTCATGAAATTGAGTATAATTACAAAGAGTTAAATATAAACATATTCTCTATTAAAATTGGTCCATTTACCTTCGTTTAGTGTTCATTAGGATGTAAGCACGGAATAAACATATTACAGGAATATACATATAGAACACATAAAGTGATTATGGAGTCATTATAGTGTTTTGAACGCAATAAAAGAATACAGTATACATTAACATTGAAAGAAATAATTGCTTTACTAAATAAATAGTTAAAGATAAAATAACATAAAGAAAAAATACTATAACTAAGTCATATAACTATAAAATACGGCGTTTATCTCATTTGAGATTAAGTTCCCTCTTTTAGACATTATTTATATTAACTTTACTTATAATCTCAGGAGGGACTACAGTTTTGACTAAGTCCATCCAATTTCTTGATGATTAAATGGTTCTATTAAATCACATTGTACTCCGCATTCTTAAGTAGAATCAGATCGATTGCATGAAGACACAGAATTTGGATTGCTGCTGTTATAATTACTGCCACCTATGAATCGATTTTGTGCAAAATTATTAATAATTATTATTTCGATTATAATTTCGGTGATTATTTCTGAAATTCCTATTACTATTTCTACCATTAGGTTGAGTTGAATTGCTAGTAATATTTAGATTACTCGCTCGGTCATTAAAACGACGATTGTCATTTCCTTGTGTGTGGGAGCTATTTCCATTCTGTACATTTAGATTGCGAATATGGGCATAATTAATAGGATTGCGGCTAACATTACTCTGACCTCTATTGAGATTTTTATTGTTCATCTGCATTAAATATTGACTTTCAAAGTTCTGCTCTAGCATGACCATATGACTAAAATTGATACATTGTGCAGACATTAGCATTTGTTGCAATCGGAACGGCAATAGGATGCGAATAGAAGCAATTATACGCGATTCAGGATGATTAGGATTTAGAGCTTTTAATTCATTATAAGTCGATAATACAAATTCCGTGACATTCTTGTGGCTTCGCGGATCAAAGACCTTGGTACGTAATAAAGCATCTCTGTTGGCAAGTATAAAATCATTTTCATAATTGGATAATAAAGCAGCTTTAAAATCCGAATAAGCATGAAGATTTTCTCTGATTGCTTTGAACCACATTAAACATGGTGGCTGTAGGACGTGCGGAAGGATCTTCAAGAATTTTGACTCCTTTATTCCTATTAATTCACATTCGTCCTCAAACTTATCGATAAATACCCCTGCAGGAATATCATCGGTACCACCACTAAATTTTGACAATGATTTTACCTCGCTAAATCGCAAAGGTCTGTCATTATTATGGGATTTTAAATATTTATATTTACCATAGTATTTTGGATTCCTACAAGATGAATGTTTCTTTTTTCTTCCATCTTCGGTATTTCCTTCGCTACATCCCGATGATTCACTGTCCTCAAAAACTCGATGAGATGTTACTGGTTCTGGTTTCTTAAAAAGAGACTGATTTCTATATTCACCATTTTGAGGGATTACTGGTTCTAATCAATTTTACGAAGCCTGATTTCTATATCCACCGTGGGACTGATGTTTATGTCCACCGTCGTGCTCACTCTTAGTGGACTTGTATCACTCTTGAAAACAATTCATATCCCCTCTAAGTTCTCGGATGTGAAAAGTGTGTTCATTAATCACTGATTCCATTACTTTAACCACATCCTGCATTTCAGTATAATTTTGGTACACTCGTTCTATCTTTTGATCATAATGCTTAAATTTCGTAAAAATTTGCTCCTGCAATTGATCTTCTATTTTGCATTGTAACTGGTCCATTTTATCTTCAAGTTGTTCCTCAATTTTAAGTTGCATTTGCTTTATTGATTCCTCAAATTGTTGGTGAGTTGCCTGCTGGAATTCCTCAAACTGTTGATGAGTTACCATTTCCTGCTGGAAGTCCTCAAACTGCTGATGCTGATAAGTTACAATTTTCTGCTGGAGCTCCTCCAATTGTTGATGCTGATGAGTTACCATTTTCTGCTGGAATTCCTCAAATTGCTGATACTGATGAGTTACCATTTTCTGCTGGAATTCCTCAAATTGCTGATGAGTCACCATTTTTTTCTGAAGTTGATTCATTTGACAAGATATCTGCTTTAAGGGATCTGTCATACCTTCAGGAGCAGGAATATCCCTTTGCATAAGTCTGTCTTGGACACCTTCAGTTTCCGACATACCTCTGTGTATTTGTTTACCACTTCTTAGAACGGTAACATAAATGTTGGGCTCAATGGTGTTCGTTGTTACTCTACTTCGGAACGATACACTAATTCCCGGTGTGAAGGTATCATTTAAAATATGGAACAAAATAATCTATAATTTCGTTCCTTTCCCGTGGTTCTTAATAAATATTACTTGAGCCACAATATATATAAAATAACATTAGAACGTTAATATTATTTATTTTTACCTTCGTTTAGTATTCCGGATACAAACTTTTAATTCCTTCTACATCAATGGTTCTGATGACTTCCTAATTTCGTATCTAACATCTTTCATTTATTTCAATCAACACCGTAACTAAGGAAAGAGAATAATAATAAATTACAATTTCCTTTTCTTCCTTTACAAAATCTGCTCCGTTATTGCACCTTTAATCTTATTCCTAAGACCAGTACAGATAGATAATAGTACAGCATAATAATGAAATATACAACTACATACAACATACCGTTGTACTATTCGTCAATTTATATGAAAATTGATAACCGCTACGTGACACAGCCTAAGGATTAAATCTGACACAGTCCACTAGCAGACAGGTAGTTCCTCGACAAAGTTGGCATGCGATACACGGACTAAATTAAAGACGGTTATTTTGTTGCCCGAACACAAAATTGTACCATTCGGAAAATTTGGTACCCTGGTACCTCTGGCGATGGATCTCCCAAATTTTATCGCCGGTGTGAAGAAACATCTCTCATTGAATCATGATTGTCTCCAGATAGTTAGGAAGGGCACTCAGAGATACTTGAGATGGACAAAAGATGAAGATGAATGCTATTTTGTTTCACTAATCTATCATCACTTTAAATCACTCGAAATGCAGTTTTGTTACTACGCATCAACAAGGTTTAGGGGCAAATACACGTGGATTAATTCTCCAGACATAAAGCAGATCATGCCTTCAATTGTAATCATGAAATGGAGACGTAAACGGCAGTTAGATTTACTATCTTTTATGACAATCCTGTAAAAAGGTCTGATCCCAGCCGAAATTATTTACTCGTTTTTGGGATGTTAAACATTATTCTCTATAAAATTTATAAACCGGACTAAAATATTATCAAATAATACCGAGCAACAAAGCCTTTGGCATACACTCTCTTTGGAAATGGCTAAAGGAAGTGTTGCAGGTATACGTTATTACTCAGTGCAAATCTAATCTTTCAGTAATGGATGCCTTAGTTTTAGGAAAGTATAGAACTATCTGTATCTGCATTTAACTAACTGCTTGAAAAACTCATAGACTGTGATGCAGAGTTCCTGAATGCTCCCGAACTCAAGTGTAAATAATCTGAGTATATTAACACGTGATTTGTATCCCTGCTAAGTATGTGTCAAGAATTAAGGAAATTGTAACACGTAATCGCTGACGATACTGCAGTAAACATGCTGGATATTTTCAGACTCACATGTACACATGAATACATTTGCCAGACGCAAAGAAGTGTGTTACAGTGATTTGTGAGTGGTGTGAGTTATGCTGTGTTTCCTAGCGTATTGTAACTCGCAATTTAACCGTGATGTGGCAAGAACGCGTTGCAGACAAATTCATCCTTTAACCGGAAAGCATTCCAAGAGAAAACAAACGTACTCTAAATTATTCTTTTTGTGCCTAAATCTTAACTATGATCTTTTTGAGATAATGGAAAATCCTTTGACGAACGAGGGTTTCCGGTATTTACACTCTCAGGCTCTTATTATGTTAATTTATTAGAAAAACACTAACCGTCTTATGCAGTCATTTTGACGTACGATTAGCTTCATACTAAAGGCCTGACTACTGCATGAAACATATATTAGTAGAACTAATCATGCGTCAGAACGACTCTGCATAAGGGTCTAAATTTCTAGTATCGATGTGGATAAATTAGAATATCAACCTGGAAATGGTTGAATGTTGATTAGTGGAGCAAATGGTCGACAGGTGTGTGCGGCGCCCACCTTCAATATAATCCACAACTGTTTCCATAGTGGTTTATGACTTTTATGTGGAATTTATTTTGAACACATTTCTATATGTTGACTTTTTTGTGATATTTTATTATTTTCACAAATAAAATTATAATGTGTTCTTACAGAACTATTTCTTATTACAAGTTTTATATAGTTTGATTGTTAAAGATTTTTTTTATCAAATCTATTTTTGTTACCCGATAAACAATACTTTTTTATTATCATTATGACAAACATTACACTTTGTATTATTGTCACTACCACATGGACATTACACTTGTTAAATATTCATATAGTTAGAGTGAATTTCCAGCATATGCTGCTCATATGTTCATACTATTCATATTATAAGATTCAAATTTTTATACTTCATGTCTTCATCACTGTCTTGATATCGTGCATTACACTCCTGCAGATCTTGACTGTCTGTTCACCACAGATTGGCATTTCAAAAGTAGCACTGATACTTTTCTGTTTTTCCTCTTTGAAAATTAGCCACTATTTACGAAAGGTCATATTTGAACATGTGGAGCAGGTGCTTCATCGTAAAGCTGCAGATGTTTTCTAAACCCGAGGACAAATCTTCATGAATAGGTTAGAATGGAAACTCATGGAATCATATGGTCTCTAGTTAAACCAATCGCTAGACTCTTCTGAAAGTTTCTCATTTTATCATTGGTAATGCTGTAGAGAGTGATCTGTGTCTTGATAACACTAACGCCCAGCACAGTATAAAAAATTCGAAGACACCATCTCCAGCGTATCCCAGCCACACTGTAAAGTTATTTAATTCCATCAACGACATCAACATTTCTTTACTATTATTATAGAATATTACTACTTCTCTCTTGTCCTTGTCATTACTATCAACCGCATCTGTATCGTGCATTCTAGAAATCATTGTAATGTTTTGTCTTTTCTTGGGGACATAGGACACAAGAATGCACTAATCTCTGAAAGCAAACACGCTACTTTGGACCGAACGTGACTTTGTGTATAAAATTTCTAGTGGTAATTCGGGTTTGCTTTTCGTTATAAAAAGGTAACAAAGAAAGTTCGGTCGCTTTTCCACCTAACCTTCTTCGATCATCGATATGTCACATAAGACGTACTTGGCAGTTTAAGAATAATCTCCATAATCATCAACGACCTTCTGGCAACGTTCTAGAAGGCTATAGGTTCCATCGCGGGAGAACGTGGTGGGCCGTGAAGCGAAGAAGTGCATTTTGCACCTCTACTAGAGATTTGAAAAGGCGTTCTCTAGGATGGTTGTCCAAGAAATAGTGAAGGTGATAATCGGACGGTGCAACGTCCGGGGAGGATGACGGATGCAAT
This sequence comes from Thermobia domestica, assembly GCF_964235325.1. Classification (NCBI taxonomy): domain Eukaryota; kingdom Metazoa; phylum Arthropoda; class Insecta; order Zygentoma; family Lepismatidae; genus Thermobia; species Thermobia domestica. The sequence goes on from NC_137458.1 coordinate 31,079,121, forward strand.
AGTGTTTCCCATGCAAGACGTAGAATCGTATTCCAAGTCATCATAACCACGTGGGGCTTAGCGTTGTTCTGTAACAGGAGAGCCCCTTTTGCGATTCAAAAGTGGTGGCTCCAGAGTTTTGAGTTCTTGTTGCATTGATGCTCTGACCAGCTGGTAGCAATTTCCGAAGTACAATACCGCGAGTAGTCCGCCAAACACACAGGAGAACATTATTCTGGTTCAGTGCCGGTTTCGCCTGTTTTGGAAAAGGTTCATTGAATGCTAACCAATGATGACGGTGCCGTGGAGCTTCATACAGGACCCACTTCTCATCACATGTAAACATCCTGTCCAGATATGGCTCCTTCCTCACACGAGACAGCAAAGAATCACATATGTCTGCTTGCGTTGCCCTCTGGCCCGAAGTCAAATCATGTAGGACCCATCGGATTAAATTGTAGTGCTTCCTAAGTTGATGGAAGTGCTGGCGAATAGTTTCTCCACTCACACTGAATTATAGTTCCAGGGTAGTTTGAACCTAGTTTGATCTCGTACTACACACCCTGAAGGCGTTGTGCAGGTTCCATGTTTTTTCTGTTCTTACGCAAATCCACGATGTAAACTGAACTGCCACAAGCAGCTAGTATGTTGGATGTACCCACAACCAAGAACTGACCTTCCCCCTATCTCCATTCGCATTCAATTCAAGGTGTGAGGGCCAATTGAACACAGATCTTTACAAAAAGCTACATAACTTTCTTGGTTACCTTTATGCTTACCACAGCTTTAATTTTTCACCCGAAAGTTCAAACAAGTGTCACAGAAGAAAACAATGGGTCTTATGCATAGTCATTCTGACGAGTGATTAGTGGCATACTGAAGAGCTGGACTACATATATATTCTGCAGTATTCAGGTCTTCAGTATGACCCTAATAATACGTCAAAACGACTCTACATAAAGCCCCATATATGTACCGTAATTATTCTTCCTAAGCTTTGTATGGGTTCAATAAGCCTGTTCACAACAGCATCCGGGCAGGCATCCTTTAAGTAGGGGCTACTTGGTTCACTGGGAGAAACACTTCCATTTTCGAAGTGCAAGATATTCTGGAATCGGGCATGCGGAAAATTTTCAGCCCACACTTAGCTGACTTCTTACTAATATACAGCCAAAATAAGCACCTCTCACGAAATTACTATTTGAAAAAATCGAAAACTTTCCGAATTAGTGGCAGTTTATCTATAGCTTTTTTGAATGCAGTGTTTACATGCCATCAAAATGCATGGTTTTCAACATAAGAAGGTACTGTCTTAATTCATTTTATAACGGAAGAATTCTTTTGGTCTCCCCTTTGTGCTCCAAAAATCTCCATAAATCAATATGTTGATGAGGTTACTTGATACCTCAAGCAAATACAGGAGTCCTATCAGAGCCCGAATTCCGCCCATATTTGTGTCAATATCTCTCTTTCTGTTGTAATGCATTCTCATTAGTCAAAGACGAACATTGGTATAATTTCTTCTTCCCTGTCTAAGTCAACCAGGGAAAAACAATTTCCAAGAATCCAGAACTGTATTTGTATTCCTCGCAGAGTCCTTCGTAACTCTTGGCGCATGCATTACGACATTTATACTCCTCCTGTGAGTTTTCTGATATTCAGGATGAAATTCCACACAGTCTTCTGATCATTTCCTACATATTAACACACATTTGACATTGCACAGTGAAACTACATCATAATGTGTTATTATTATTTCTGTATTTTGTCGTCCTGTGTATGCTATTTAGTTTGTTAGTTATCACTAATTTACCTCCAGGTAATCAAAGAAATTAATTTTTGCGTGTACGTTGGTGTAAATAATATTTTCATAGCTCACAGTTGGACTTAGTAACACTTGGGTTATTGTTTTACGTGGCACGATAGTGTAGAGGTAACGTGTTAGAATCACGGGTTGTACAGCTCACCAACATAGGTTCAAACCATATTCAAGCTGAATTTTTTTTACAGAACGATCGTGAAGAATCGAAGAGTGACTTCTCATTCTGAACGATCAATCATTAAGAACGTGGAAGCAAAGAGCGGTAACACGATAAAGACGACTTATCAATGTAGGTTGCAGTGCAGTTCGAAACAGTTAATTGATATGAAGTATCCACTTATCATGCTATTGATCTTGGAAAGACTGTGCCATTTGTTAAACACGCTTTGGGTAAAGTAATCTGTGAAATATCAGTATAGTGCTGCACTTCGAAACTGCAAATGTCGGTTCGATTCTTCTTCAGGTATTATACTTTTCGCACAATTTAATGACAGCAAACAGAAATTCATCTGCGGTTGAAGAACTTACATAGATCACTGTCGAGAATCCGAGTAAACATTGTGTGCGTTCTTTATCATACAGTATAATAATAAGTAGTTTTCTATTTAAATTCATCATTCTCTCTCTTTCTCTGTCTTTCTTTAAGTTTCCTCATCATATCTTACCTTCTTTCCCTTCACCTTTCTTTCTAGATATCCTGATCTTCGAGTCTTATTTATTTATTTTCTCTTTCTCTTTTGCTTTCTTTCTATTTCTCTGACACACACACACACACAAATACATACATCTACTCTCTCTCTCTCTCTTTCTCTCATTGTGCGTGTTCCTGAGTTAAAATCCTGCCTGTTTTTATGGTTTATTCACTAGCTCTAATTCAAACAGAATCGTCCCGGTCCAAACCTTGACTTGGATGACCCGATCTGGAAAATCTAACTTGCAATTTCAGCTTCGAAGTTTTCGTGCTCTGGTGATATTTTCAGTCCTGGTCATTTATGAAAGAAACAGCATTTAAACGCAAGGTACTTAGCCAAATGTGTTCTTTCTTTCCCCGGTTACCGAGTATCAATCTAAACAATTGGTCAGTACGGACTTAAATCCATGACCCAGTCATGGTTCATAACCCAACACACATCACTCAACTGACACGATGACCTGTTTCAACTCTGAGTGTTTATACTATCTATTCAAATTATAAACTTATATTCACAATAAGGGAAATTAAGACTGGGTGTTGAGAACAAAATCTTCAGAGATGACTAGAAAATTCCTCTCTTTTTCTTATTTCATGAAAAGATTTTATTTATATTAGTTTCCATCATATAACTCAAAGCATTTTATTCACGTTTGAAATGTGAAACATGTATGGACTGCTACGTCTACAAGGAACATCCAATTTTCCTTTTGAACATATGTAACTTTTTATTGTGATAGAGTTTGGAATTCTAATATTGGCTATTTCTGAAAGAAATTTAGCAGTAAAGTAGCACCCATTCATAATTTTCTTTAGATTGCATTAGTGGCCTAGAATGGAAGGTATGACCTACGGTACCTACTGGGTTTATTATAATGGATTTCGAATCAGTACGTTCAATGAATAGCACCGAATTTGCAACCTAACCAAGCGCAATGAACGCATGTGTTTTAACTTTTGACATTGTCCTATATGTGTCTCCGAGCTCTATAGTTTCTCAAGGAAATGAAATCTTTGAGTTGTACATCACACGGTTATGCATGATAGGCAAAATGAAATGAAATGAAATGAAATCTTTGAGTTTTACGTCCCACGGTTATGCCGGTTAGGCTAAAGGAGACGGTGATGATGAGTACTGAATGAAATGGTGGAATGAAGAAAGTGGGAGGAAACGGGAGAACCCCGAGAAAATCCACGCACACGGTGTTTGTCCACCACAAAGTTCACTTGGCGGGGGCTGGGATCGAACCCGGGACCCCAAGCACCAGAGGTGAATGCTCTACCACTGAGCCACCGCGGCCCCGATAGGCAAAAGGAGATGGTGGTGATGAATAATGAATGAAATGGTGGAATGAAGAAAGTGGGAGGAAACGGGTGAACCCCGAGAAAACCCACGAACACGGTGTTTGTCCACCACAAAGTTCACTTGTCGGAGGCTGGGATCGAACCCAGAATCTCGAGTACCAGAGCTGAACGCTCCACCACTGAGCCACCGCGGCCCCAGAGTTTTACAAGGAGTCTAGTATTCATTTTGAAAGTGAATTAGTGAATTTTTCAATCATCCTTTATATATTCAAATAGCTCTGAAAAATTAAATTAAAATGTTGCTGTTGGATTCCTGTAAACAGAACTTTATAATGGTAACTTTTCTTTCAAGAAAAGATACGTTTTAGTTTCAGATTTTTATCTATGCTACATTTTCTCCTACTCTTCTTCTTCTTTTCTCTCTGCTCACGTCTGTACCTCTGTCTAATAGATAGCTATCGCTTTCAATTATTCCTTGTCTCTGTGTGTTTAAACTTCTCCCCTTATCAACTTATGAAGCTTGTATCATGTCGCTTTTATTCTTTCACGTTATCAATACTAGTAAATGTGTATTATTAAATTAAATTAAATTGCGCACATATTGTTTGCTAATCCTTTTTTATTGGAGAGACGAAGGAAGGAATGAGAGGATATCGCTTTACAAGACACGATTGGAGGTCCTAGCTGCACGGCGTTTGGTGTCACAATTATTTAAGTGCGAAGTGTACATATAGCAATCAATAATAAATAGCAATATTCTTTAATAATTCGACTGGAGAAATCAAATTACATCTCGTAGTTAATACTTAGGGGACTACATAATTTTTTCCCTTCATAACTTGATACTGATTGAACACCACTATTCGCATTTTGGGTAGGAGTATGTCGACTTATAATTAACAGATTTCGCTTATCAATGTTTCGCCATCTTATGTAACTCTCCGTTGGTGACTTAAAATATATAGAATAAAACACCTTCGTAGAAAGGACAATTTTTTGAAAATCTTATATTGTAATGATTTTGGTACAGTCAATAAAGGACTGAGATTTTATCCCCTTCTCCAATTTATTATAAAACTTGTAAAAATACAAATATCTTCGATTACAAAGACTATAATACTATCTGTCTTGTTAATATCGAGATGAGAGGAAAGTGGGTGTCTGCACGGTGCCCCTTCTCTCAAGGCAGTCTCCAAGACACCTACCGGTTTGGTGAGTCTTGAAGGATAGCCCCCTCAACTCAAGGCAGCTTCGCGAGGCTTGGTTGTAGTAAGGAACCCTAGTCCAGTGCGACCTCGTGTAAGTATAAGTGTACCTCTACTCCAGTGCGACCTCAGGGCGGTGTAGGTGATTTCATCATTTGGACGGCTGATGCTGGTTCCCTCGGTAGTCCGCCTTTTATCTGTCCTCTTCGGGTCCTTCCGTGAGGTCCGTCTTCTTTCGGCGTTTCTCGGTGTTTTTCGTGTCGGCTTCTTGTCTGCTAGGGTGCTTACAATTAATAGCACGTGTTGTGTTGACATGTGCTTTTGTCGTGATATGGGGATTCTTACAAAATTATTATTATTTCCTTTATCCAGTGCGCTCTCATTTGTTTATTTACTTTAAGACTTGCGAAAAGTAGATACCGATCCTGCAGTTCTGTTTAGTTAAGATCACGAGGAATTTACGTGCAATATCTATGACTTCGAAACGAGACTTTTCTTTATGTTGTTTTCTTTTCGTAAAATAAATAAAATAAATTAACAACAGTCCGTGACGAATGCTGGTACTACTTTCATGAGAAATAAACCAAGATTGAGTTCTGAATTTTCTACTATTTGCAGATATTTTATATGTTTTGTATCGGCATTTTATTTGCCATTCTTTGTCTGTATATCCCGATATATAATGATTGTTGCGATATACATTTCAGTTGCAAGTGATCTAGATGGATGTCAGAAGGGGAACATGGAAAAGGCTGCTTTTGATTGTGCTGTTAAAGTGAAGAAAGAGAAGGGCGACTCTGAAGATGCTTTATGCAAGTGAGTTTATTATTATCATCATCATCATCATCATAAAAGACAGACATGTCAATGTTGTAGTAATTCATAGTTATTGGCATTCAAGTTGAGTTGTCGTTAGCTTCGGTGCCCACCTGCTTGACGCTAAGTTTGCAATTGAAGCGCTTGGTTCTATGCCACATTTGAATGATTTTGAGGTAAATGAAAATTAAGTTTTGAAAAAATTCCATAAATCATATTTGTTCGTTTGGTTAATAAATTGCATTGTAAAAAAAGGCCCAACGTTTCTTCTAGCAACAGAACTCTAATTTGAATCAATTAAAGAATTAGTTACTGAATAAAAGAACGGTAAGGTTAGTGTTGAAGATTGCGGCATAGCACTATATTGCTGCTAGGTTTTCTTCATAAAAAAAGGGACTCAGTGTAAAATAATCCTATGCCACATAAAAATAGTTTCGAGAATCATATTAACGAAGGTTTTACAATAATAAATCATTACAACTGTAGTACTTGGCCTTCAAAATATATTATTGATAGAGCCGTTAATGCACAAATGGCCTGAACTTAGAACTAAGTTCGAGAAAGTGAACTTAATACGACAATCCGCACTTTTCGTCTCACAGTACATTGAGTAATTTGAGGTATGAAAGTTGTTGATAAAGTAACACTACGAGAACAATAGAAAGAATAAAGTGAATGGTAAACAAATGAAGTTCCCCTTTTATGTGTACACGGATAAATGTTTCAAACTTTTTCAGTGGATACCGAACTATGAACATAAATTTTAATAATATTTAACAACCTGGGATATCAGCAATGTTTCTACAGCATGAGCTTTACGTGTATGAGTGTGCTTGGAAACAGTAATACAAGCCAGTATTTCTAGTGTTTAGCTTTTCTTCTCATTTAATGCAAGTTTTACTCTACACTTAGAGAGCTATCCTCGTCTACATCATGTTTATTAGTTGCTACATTTTGCTCGCGGATGGTTAAAGCGTTCAAAAACGGGTGATGCCTGGCGGCATAAAGTATAGATCTTGCAAATCCTTGAACCTTTTACCTTCAACTAACAATTTTTCGTCATATTTTTTCCTCAGCTGGGCATTTGTTGGGCAGTCACGTTTGGTAATATTCACTGAGACAGTATTTCCTTCCGTAGAAATCTTCGCTTCCAATCCACCACGGTCTTTAGCACAGACTTTGAAGCTGTAATTTAGATAATGTCTTTGATTATCAGTATTTACGGTTGTGTATTTCTGACAAAAGACATTCTGTCACATTGAAGAAGTCTTTCTCCTCCATATTGACGACAACAAAAGTTTTGCGTTTGTTGATACGCAGTATTACATTTCTCCATTCATCTGGTGTTTACACTGCTCCACAATGTACCGTTTCGAATTTTTCAATTTTTCCAAAATCTCTGTCGGTAGGCAGCAGGATGTAGAATGGAACCAGAAAGTAGTTTCCAATTGATGAGTATTTTCTAGTTTTGGTTAGGTGATGCCACAAAGCCAAAATTGTCCGTTTTTTTGTACTGTACAGTTGTTTTCGATTAATCTATTTTCTAATACTATTAACATGTACAAAACTAAATAAAAAATGGAATATACATCTTTTTGTAACACTATATTCAAAATTTTTCATGTTAATAAAGCGAAAATTGTCTTTAGTTTTTGTTCTAATTCAATATACAAAAGGAACCTCGTCCACCACTTTGGTGTACAACCAACGATTTTCCCACGAAACGAAGAAAAGTGCATGCCACTATTATGTACCCAACGCAGGGATATGAAGCAGAAAAGTACCAATGCAGATGCAGTTTTAAGCAAATCTTTCATCAAAATAATTCTAAGCCCACATATTTTTGTCTGAGCTGCAATTCACAGAAAAAATGGAATCCAATATTTTTGTCTATGGTATATATATATATATAAAGGGTGTCTCACCTAACTTTGCGACTTGAAATATTTACGAAATGACAAAAAAATATGACAAAGCTAGTTACGTAAGAATGTTCCCATGTCAAGGGCCTATACAATTCTGTAAACTACAAGTGCTCTCAGAGAACTATCATAGGGCACTGGGAGAAAACTTGAAAGTTTTAAATGGAAATATCCTATTTTTATTGCAAATTCTGATTCTGCGATCGAAAGTAAATAACTTTTATTTGAAACACTTTTTCTCTATTCTACTAGATGGAGTTGTAATAACGTAATAACAAAAATGGATATCACGTCACCCACCTAAGGCTGACGATAAACTAACTAGCTCGAGAAATTCCTTGCAATTTAAGTACGTGTCCAATCATTTTAAAACATCTCCTGAACTAACATAAAATAAAATTGCCTTCATCTTCCCAAATTCCAAATAGAAACCCTCAATATTAATGCAGGCTCGGATACTGCGACCGAAAATACACAGCTTTTAGTTTATGTATTTTATCGTTGTCCTCCTAGATAAAACATAAATCGCAATAATAATAATAATAATAATAATAATAATAATAATAATAATAATAATAATAATAATAATAATAATAATATCATATGTCACCTGAGGTTGATAAATGGAAAGCCGGTTTAAGAACTGAAAATGCTGTGTGATGTTGGTGGTAAGACTTGCAAACAAACAAAGTTATGAACATTTTGTAATAATATTCTTTAGGAAATGAGATTTCTCTGTGAGCTTGCAGACACTATGAAAGTTGATTAACTCTAGCTCTCCGTTGGTACAGGATATATCAATTGATAATAAAACATAGTGTCAAAAGAGAATTAGATTATTAACTTTTGTCATGTTTATATAGATATGAAAAGAGGTGAAAGTGAAAATGAACACGTAAGGTTGACCGGTGGATCTTTCAAAGTTTAAAAGGACATCATTTTGTTGTTATGGTTATGTAGATGTGTATAAATATGATTTGATTTGAAACTGCATATGGTTCCATTTGAGAAGTGGAAGTAAACGTGAACATGTAAAGTTGATCGGCAGAACTAAGAGAGCAAATGGGCTCTTATAAATTTAGAGGAACAAATAACATTTGACCAGAAGACACATATGTGTTACCAATATTTATGTTCTGTAAATTCTTATGGTTGATTGTAAATTACGGTCCAGCAACGTAGAAGCCATTAGATATTGGTAGCAGTAAGCATTATTACAGAGATCCTCTAAACACTCAAGCTGTATTTCAACTGGTTTCTATTAGAGCTCTCAAAGTAAAGTTCTAACGCGCTTGATGATACGAGGATTGGGCAATCACCAAAGGTCATGTGCTGAAGTAAGGTAATATTTAAAGAAAAACGTCTACTGTTGAGTGCAGCGTAAGACGTGCCGCGGAAACGGTAACTATAAAGGATTGTAACATTCCTGGTCGAGCAAAATCGGCGATAAACAGCTTGATGTTGCAGTCATTTGGTGAAAATCCTAAACTTAGCATTCAAAAAGCTGCTGAACAACTTGACATTAGTCACATTTCTGCGGAAAGAATGAAGAAAATTAAGTTCCACCCATGCAAAGTTCACCTGATACACCAGTTGAATCAATATGTCTTTGATCGGCGTGTAGAATTTTGTGAAGATATGATAAAATATATCACTGGTGATCCTACTTTTCTTACTAGCAATGTGTTCTCTGATGAAGTCATGTTCCGCGTAACCGGTTACATTAACAGAAGTCATTGCTGGTTTTGATTTGACAGCAATTTCATTGGTGCTTTCAAACACGTTTACATCCTGAGAAGCTGAATATCTGGCCGATAGTACTAAATATAAAACAATTGGTCTCTGTTTTTAATTAATAACGCTTTGACTTCTGAAATGTGTGAGGAGATGCTTCGAAATCAAGTAGTTCCAGCAATAAGAGACACTACAGAAGACAATTCTGCTCACAGATGGTTCTAGCAAGATCTGCGGGACCGCACAACAGTGTAAATATGCGGCAACTTTTTAAACGTAATTTCCTAAATAACGGATTTGGCAGAGGATGTGAGATTGAGTGGCCCGCTGGTTTTCAGCTTCCCTGATTTATCGCCACTAGACTAATTTTTCTGGGTTTGTCTAAAAATCCAAGTATATCAAACAATGCCAACCAGTTTGTATAATCTTCGTCAAAGGATTATTGATGAGTTTGCTCTTATTGAACTCGACGTCATCATGAATGCAGTATTTGTGTTTTACCATCGAATTGATCACTGCCATAGCAAGAATGGTGCGCAGTTTGATCACATGCTGTGAAATATCAGTTACACGTTGTTCATCAGCCAATTTTAGACAACCAAGTCGTGAGAAGGAAGGAGACTCATGATTATCAAGTTCTTCGAAAACAAGACAGGAATACACTACTTGGCTACTAAAGGTGATGTGTAAGTAGGGTACATATGTATGTTCTGCAGACACTTTTCCCCCTTCCACCCCTAACTACCAAAAAACTATGAAGCCACCACTGGCTATAGTACTTTAACACAGAAGGATAACCCAAAGTGAGATTACATAGGCTTTTATGACATTTAAAATCATAATAACTTACATCTAAAATTACACTACACTACACTACATATAATTACACATTTTACTCTATCCCATAATGACCCCAAGCTAATGTATTTATACCATCTCGCGCTATATATATTTTATCGTCCGAGGAATCTAGTGCCAGCTTATGAACGGTTATGTTATATATATCGTGCTTATAACTCCTAATGAGGTTTATGTCTTTATATGTTTTTACATTTTTAAATAAACTTTCTTTATAATCATTAAATTGCAACTCTTTTGATATTACAGCTTTAGTTACTCCTTTAGCTTTTTTCTCTTCTTTATTTTCTACTCTATAAGCATACATCTTTGATCTCAATCCAATAAACTCCGTCATTATTTTACCCTTATTCTCATCTTTCATCTTACCTATTACTTTTTTGTTTATTAGTGGCAGTCCATATATGTTATTTTCCCCGTATTCACTCGTATCAAACTGGTCAACTATTTCTATTATATCTTTATAAAAGTCATCAGTTTCAATCTCATATATAAAGCTATCAGTATCCATATAACATAAATCTATATTGTTTCCATATTTCGGCTTCATCGTGTTATAGTGAAAATTATACATTAATAGTTTTGACAGTTCTAATACACTCATACCAACATATATTGGTTTATTAAATGTCAATCGCTCTTTTTTCATATGTATAGCACACAAATTGTCTGTAAATATTGTTCTGTAATCAAAATTTGGTTTTGCAATAATTTTTTCTACTCTTTCAGGATCACATTCTAGTTGTATGGGCTGCCTCTTTCTAATATTTTCCATTGTTTTTCCGAATAATGAGTTATTCATGAGCTTATAAAAATCTTCTTCAAACTTGGTTTTAGCTTGCGTTCTCATATTTGTATTTAAATGGATGTATTTCTTTAACCAGTCTGATTGTTTGAATTCTAATACTCTATGCACTTTCTTTAATTTCATTCCAAGCGACATATATAGTTTTAAGTTCCTATAATGTTGCATATCTCTACTTATTATAAAGTGTTGTTAGTAGTTTCGATTGTTTAGATTCTGGTGGACACATGTTTTCTGGAGCTAATGGTAAATCAGAATGTTTGTTGTGTAAATACTTCGGATATTCTAAATCTACTTCTAATATGTAGCCAGTTTGTGAGTCATCTGGAATGTTCATTATATCTATGCAAGGTTTAATCCATTTAAAGTCTTTATAAGGCATGTATTGACTCATCGCCCACCCATATAAGTTGTTTGCGTCTAGATATGCTAGGTATGTTGAACACTCATCTTTATTATAATCTTGCATATATTTGTTGTTAGCTTTTATATAGCTTTTACTGCATTGTGAGATTCCACCTCATACCTTTTTCTAGCATTAGTATTTTATTATAATCAGTCAACATTTCTAAGTTAATTTTAGTCATCTTTAACATTGCATCCCACGATAGACCCGGTGCTGTATACTACCAAGCAGGATCTAATCCATATGCCTTTAAACACACATCTCTAAAGTTTTCGAATATATCTGTTAATTGAAAGACATCTGTTTTGTTATAATGTTCAGTTAAGTCCCTCACTAACTTCAGATCGAATTCTTTACAAACTCGTACATGAAGCTTATGACGTTCAGGACTCATTTTTTCTCCTGTTAATCTGTTTGTAAATTTGTCTATAGATAATGGAACAGATTCTTCTAATTTTTCAAATGAATCAACATAATCAAATGGATAATCACCTTTAGTATTAACTAGATCAAGTTTATCAATCGGGAAAAACTTTAATGTTTCTCGAAATTGTTCTGGTTTTAAATTACTAGTTAACTCTGCTAAACTCTTTGGCATAAATCTAAATGAATCTACAAATCTTAAATTTATTCCATCTTTTTTTGGTCCTGTTTTTATATATTTTTCATATGTTATGTACCTTTCCTCTTTATTAGCGATTAGTTTAATTTTCTGTGTATCATAAGCTAACTCCTTAATAAACAAATGCGTATCATAACCAGTTAAATTGTGAAGAAATACAGGAACAAAGTTGGGATTTTTATAGTTTAAATTGCAATAACTGTGAGCTGCACCTCTAAACTTTCCAGTTAAATGATCATGATCTCTTACTTTTGTTTTATTTTTATTTATCTTATACAAAAACTTTTTTAAGTCATGCTTCCATTCTTTTATTTTTCACCCATATCATCTTTATCCTTGTAGAACTTTATTTTCTTCTTTAATATATTTATTTTTTTCTCAACGGCTGGTGGTAAATCATTCAAATTTTTCCCACATATATGACAAGTATCTGAACTGTTATAAGCTTCTATTTCTTCCTCAGTAAGCGGACTCATATTTACTATCCTTTTATATATTTCCATAATTTCTATTGCTTCTTTTTGTAACATTTCAATAAATACTTTCGCAGCATCTGGACCTATATAACTAACAGGGGCTTTATAGTTCCCATTTGAATATTTGACATAGTAACAAAAACTCATTGGTTCATGCTTTTGATATTTTACTGTTTTACTACAATTATGCTCTATTTTTAGCTTACATAAGATACATTCAAAGTCGGCAAATATGACAAATGGAACTCTTAACGAACGATGATAGTTTTGAAACTCTATTTGATTGTCGTATGGTTTTGGAAGTTCTATTCTAACAGCCTCATGTTCTTTACAATATAGCTCATGATTCTCTAATTGCTTCTCATTTCGAAAGTGTCTTGTTAAACATCTATCACAAAAGTATAACTTATCAGTATGTTTTGTTACTTGACTTCTTATTAATCGTGATAGGTCTTTTATCCAACATAAATGACTATTATTTTGATCATCTTTTATATATAATAAACATGTTTTTCTTGCTTTGTTTTTGTGATGTGAAGTGGATATACATTATAGTTCCTGTCATAGCTGTAAACATTGATAGAAATATTACTTCTTCTTTCAAATTTTGGAATATCTTTTAATTGTACAGGAAATTCAATGTTATCACAATACTTCTTTTGCAACTCATTAACAAGCTGTTTATAATGTGAAGGTCTTTGATACTGAGAACATCTGTCTATAGGTTTTAAATAGCTTGCAATAGAATACAAGAAACATTCATTGTCTTTATTTTTAATATTAATCACTGCTTTCTTATCTTTAATTGGTTTAGGAAGTTCAATATAGGAAGAAGCTCTTAATGGTACATATTTATTTAATCTGATTTGTAAATATTTAATTTGATGCAATGTCCATCCTGATCCTCTACCTTCGAATTCTTCCATTTCTCTACGAGGCTTTTGTTTGGCATAAGATATATATTCATTAGAGTCAGTTGATTCTAATATTCTCTCGTTTGATGTTTCAAAATTACGCTCTTGTATTTCTTTATCTTTAATATAGTCACAAATGAAAACAAGGTTAACTTTAACAGGATGAAATTTTAATTCCTCTTTGATTTTGTTAATAGCAACTCTTCCACTTGTATCTAAAAATTTTATTGGGTCTTTATATCCTCCTGTGTTTTCAAATTTAATGGTTTGTAAACGCTTCTTTAATGCTGTTTCCTCTAATTCTACTTTTACAGGTATACGTGTTGGTTTTTGTTCTTCAATTACTTCTTGTTTAAATGGGAATACATTTCTAATCTGTTTTCTGCTTTGTTCATCATCATATTGTTTAAGGTTTATTAGTTCATGTTTCCTTAATCGGGGATATCTTTTGATTCCCTTGTCTTTACATTGTCGTCTTAACTCTAGTATGGTAAATCTATTATAATTACTCATCTTATTTACTATATAGAAAATCTTACTACACAATTTTTATCTTCGCCGGATTATTCCTAATCATTTTTGTACTATTTTTACTTTCATTTATCCTATTACAACACTTAACATGGTACCCTCCTGCCATTGTCTACATATTACGCGTTGTATTAGAACACGACTTTCATGGGAATAACCCATCAAAGTTACATATACACATATTGAAATTAAATCATTTTTGTAAACTTACTCATCATCGTCATAATCATCACTACCATATTTATATTCATCATCACTACTCAAATCAGATGTTTTGTTGCATTATTAATAAGTCTTTTTCCTTTAATAATATTTGTTTCTCTAATAGTGCTGCTAAGAGTTTAAGATCATGATGAATTAGTTTAAGTCTATCATGTAATAAATCAAATTCTTTCTCCATATTTATTATATAGAAAACCAACAAAAATGAGGTAAATTTAAAATATCTAAGAACAAAAACGAACAAGTGCATATGACTAGTGCTAAGGAAATATATAGCAATCTTACAAACCTATATTTGATTGTGTATGTAAACATTTAGATATTGGAGGTTATAATGATGAAGACAAAATAAATTTTAGCATCTCCATAGGTATGTTAGATCATTTGTTCAAGAAAGCCACTAAAGAAAAGAACTCATTTCTTATACAAAACATTCTCTATACAAACGTTATGAACTTGTCTGATGAGATATTAGATTTACGGACTGGTGAACAATGGTTATCTATAGGTTATGATGATTATGAGGAGAAATATAACTATGATCACATTACAGAAGATTTCATACGCAAATATCTGCAGAAAGTTAATTTGAGCGAAATATGTTCATGGAAAAAGTTATCGGAAGAGTTTATAAGAGAATTAGCTGATAAAGTTGATTGGGAGATTATTTCGGAAAGCCAAGACTTATCAGAAGACTTTATAAGAGAAGTTGCAGATAGAGTTCATTGGAGAGAAGTATCGTATAATCAAAACCTATCTGAAGAATTTATTAATGAGTTTATAGGCAAAGTTGATTTTGATGCTATATCTTATGGAAGCAAACTCTCTGAAGCCTTTATACGAGAACATGCAGTAAAGTTTCCTGGTGGCGCTTATCTGGAACTCAACAATTATCAGAAAACCTTATAAGAGATTACGCTGACTATAAGTAGATTGGGAAATAATTTCAATGTTTCAAAATTTAACAGAAGGATTTATTGCAGAGTTCAAAGACAGAGTTCATTGGCATAACATTTCAATTTATCAAAACCTGTCTGTAGAGTTTATATATTTATTTAGACATAATGTAGATTGGGGAGTTATAATAAAAAATACCGTAATAATTCCGATTTAGGTAGTATATTGAATTTAGCATTCGATGTTAGAACAGATGGTTTGTTTAATGTTAAACTAATTACTTTTTATGACTATTATATCATAAAAGTTGTAGCCTTAATTATTATATCATAAAAGTCGTAACCTTAATTATCAAATAATAACCTATCATACAAGCAATCTATACTGTTAATCAATTCTTCTTCCGATAGGTGCCCAAAACTCATTACCCTTACCTTTACGAATATCTAGTTCTTGCTGGATTAGGTTGAATAGCTTAATACTGTTAGGATCTCTAAACTTTTCGTATATTGTTACATGATTCGGATATTTTTCTTCTGCTTCATTTAGAGGCTTATATAGGCTTCTCTTTTGACAGCGAATACCATAATAAGGGAAAGGATCATTAGGTTTGTTCTTCTTATATATGATTAGGCAATTATCTTTTGAAACATCATCTGTATATGGTGCTGCGATTGTTTTAAGATGATTTATTTCCTTTTCTTGTTTCTTATTGTTTATACGTAATTCATTCATTTGTTGTTCTATTTCTTGTAGTCTTGTTTGCAACTCTTCTTGGACTTCTTGAATTTGTTTAAAATTAGAAACGAAATAGTCTTCGAGCATAGCATTTGTCATAGAAGTCTTGTGATATCCATAAAGCAATAGCGAGAAATATCTTTTTATACATATATGTTCCTGATATTAGATTATTTATTTCGTTACCAGCTAGTTTTACTGTGTAAGATGAGTTTTTGAAGTGGTCCGAATTCGATCCACTTAGTTTGTTATTGTAATATTCTAATATTTCATTTGAATCTTTATTTTCTAGCCATTTTTTAATCTTCTACCTCCGCTCTGACACAACTTAGTAGCGTTGAAATATCCTGTACTCTTATCTATAATCAATCTAAAGTCACCAAAAATACCATACCAATAATTACCTTTAATCTGTTCATAACAAATATCATTTAAACTATACGAATTATCCATAGTACTCATATTTATTATATAAAAATGTTGATTTAATCATTTTTGGAGTTTTGCCCACACCAATAAATTCTTATTCACCATCTTATCATATCAAGTATTAACTCTTTCGAAATCGTTACACCCTTACATAATCATATAACATAGAGAGTAACGGTTCGCTAGCCTTTTATGGTTATTATTCCATAAAAGACAAAATTTATATTTAAACTACAACATTACTTTTATCTATCCAGCTATTATGTGAATCATCAAAACCTAGCCATTTAACATATACTTTATCACCTTTCTTTCTTAACACCTTTTCCACCAAGTATTCATCTGTATGTTTCGTCTTTAATAGTTCTCGTTCGTAAAATCTACCTTGTACATCCTCTTCTTCTAAATCTTTAATTCTATATGTAGGCGGATTAGATGGAATAACTTCGCTAATAACAATCTATCTTGTAATAATAAAATCTACCTTGTACATCCTCTTCTTCTTAATCTTTAATTCTATATGTAGGCGGATTAGATGGAATAACTTCGCTAATAACAAATACTTCTGTTGACCAATTAGGTGTATATCCTTTCTCAAATAACCCTTTCGATTTACTTATACGAACATGATCACCTAATTTGTATTTGGGTTTAACACGCTTATATTCTTTTTGATACACTTTCTTCAATATTGTTTGCTCATTCTTCTTGTTAACTTCTATAGGCTTTAAACCAATTGTTCTATGTACATTATTATTATACTCACTAACCAATGTTGGTAATATCTCTATCCATTTATAATTTCCTTGTGTTGTGAACCTTTTCCACATGTTTTGTTTAAGTGTTCTATTAAATCTCTCAACAACAGAAGCTTTCTTACCACTATAGGTTGAATAATGATTAATCTTATTTTCATACATTAACTTCTTAAACTCTTTATTATAAAACTCTTTACCTTGATCAGTTTGTAAGTTACTAGGTTTTCTCGTTCTTAATATGGATTCGAATGCTTCTGTAACATTTTTACCACTCTTATCTTTAACAGGAACTGAAACGCATATTTCGAGAACACATCTATAATCGTTAGCAGATACTTATAGCCTTTATTTAATTTGGAAACACCTTTTAATACTCCACTCTCCATTTCTACAAGATCAGCTTGCCAAAGATCATCGATACCTTATATAACTACACTTAATCTGTCAGTTTTTTCTAGATGGTTTGTGAATTTCCTCTATAATGTCTTCTCTAACACCTTTACCATCATATAGTCAATCAACCTTTTTAACGAATTGAGTTTTAGTAACACCACATACAGAACAAATACCTTTCTTTATATATCTTCCATTCTTTATTTGTTCAATTCTAATGGTACCTTTCTCCGTATCTGTCAATTTCTTACACTTAACACAATACATCATCATTATTTATTGTATACAAAATCAGCAAAAAAAATTAAAATTTATCACTACCTAATACTATACTTTTAACATTATCATCATCACTTGATTCGTTTTCACTTTCATCTTCTATTTCTATATACATAATAAGCAATAATAATTTACCTTCTTTCAATTCAGAATCTTTGTTTGATCTAATTGTTAACTGATCATATATATTAAAGTGGAATGGAAAACTTTCAACTAAAGCGTCATTTAAAAATAGGTCTATAAGATGTTTATTAAGTCTTGATTCTATATGCATTAACCTACCTCTATAAAGAAATTTGTAAGCAGCAGCTAGATTATATACAAAAAAGGCTGGTTTCCCAAGATAATCTTCTGCAAATCGACATGGAAATTCAACAATTGCTTTTCTTGTAAGTAAATTAAACTCTTCTTTCACTGATTCAAGCTGTTCTAATGTTACAAAATCTTGTTTATCAATAGCATTAGATACATTAACCAATCTTTTGTTCTTAAAATCAACCCAGGATGTAAAAACTTCTCTAGATTGTTCTTTTATACCTTTAACATTACCAAAAATATCCATATTTATTATATAGCAAACGTCTTTAGGACCTCTCTTTCTATGTACATTATAACAAACAATAATTGCCCTTCATCCATAGCTGAATTTTTAGTTGGTTTAATTGTAATTGTAGCATTCTTGTTAAAATTAAAAGATAAATTTTTAATTAAAGTATCGCCTAAATATATGTCTAGAAAGTATTTATCCAATCTCAATTCCATGTGCATTATTTTCCCACTATAGAGAAATTTGTAACCATTAGAGAGATTAAATATTCTAAAGATTGGGTCTTTAACATTCTTAGCTCTCAATCGATATAATAGAGGTATAGTTTCTTTCTGCATAATCAATTTAGTAGTATCCATCCAAATCTTTTGAAAATCTTCTTTCTTTACGTAAGTGTCTTGTAACGTTTCTAATGCATTTTCAAATCGTTTTCTATCGTTCTCTAATTGAGCTTCTATTGACCTAAGTTGACTTACGCTAACAACATCATTTAAATTTTCCAACAATTTTAATTTTTCTTCACTAATATCAACATTGCCAAATATATCCATACTCATTTATTATACAGAAGATGCCCATTTTAATTTTTCAAAACATTTCTTTAACATCTCTATTTGTTTAGGCCAATCAATATCAACATGAACATCGTGCTTTTCCAACAGATATTACAATACACATTTTAAGTTAATAAACAATAAGTTTTCGAAGTTGTTTATAAGTGTTTCTTCCATATGTCGTAAGTTTAATGGTTTTTGATCGGTAACGTGATAGTGTATTAAATAGACATCATCATAATATTTTGTGTATTTGTTTTTCTTTAGTACATCTAGAACATCTTTTGTTGATATTAAATGTTTTGATATATCCCTAAATTCATCATTTAACACCTTGAACATATCTTCAGGAATAATTCTATCCTGTAAAGCTTGCAAACGAGATAACTGTAACTTAAATCTTTTTGTAGTATCATACCATGGTTTTCTTACGCAGGCAGCTCTCATTCCTTCATTAGTACTGTAAATCCAACCTTTCGCTACAGAACAATCATCACAAATGTATGTACTCCTACCTTTTGTTAATGATTTACTACCACAATTACAACATTTTAATGCTCCGGTGTCATAATTTGACAACATGTCCTTTAAGGTAATTATTGGATATAACTTTGCCAACTCTTCTTCCGTTTACAAAAATTTAGGTATTAACATTTTCCATAACTGAATAACTGTATATAGGTTGTTTTTATCTTTTAAGTCTATCTTACTAACATCCCAAAAATACCAATCAAATTTATATTTAACTAGTGCATCCAGTTCATCCTCATGCTTCTCAAAATAATCTAAAAATCCATTGTGTATAGCTTCCATATTTATTTTAAAACAAAACTTATAGATATACCATAAAAGTACTTAAACTTAATCATTTTTAATCATATAAATAACATCACTAAAAGAATACCCTTGATTTAGAAGATTTAAAACCTTAACACAAAGATGACCACATATAACTGAATTAAAGTCTTGTATTCGTTCATCATTGTCAAATAAGTTTTCAGTACCAAGATATTGTACTAGTTGTTTAGGAGAAACACCACCATAAGAATCAAATACGTACTTTATGTTGTTATCTTTCCAATAGCATATCCAATGAGTGCCAATGTTTTCTGATTTATCGAAGTTAACTACACCACACTCATTTACATAGGGTTTTTGTGGAAGTTCGTCGCTCATAAATACGCCTCTAAATCGTTTTATCTTTAATTCTTTAACCAATCTCTCTATATCGAAGTTGGTCAATGGTTTTAGTTTTTTGACTTCTTTGGTTTACCCGCTCCCTGCTTTTCTTCCATAGCCATATTGTGTCTTTTTTGTTCTTCAAGTTCTTGTTTATTCTTCTTAGCATCCAGTACAGTTTTAGTAATCGCTGCTGCACCACCTGCTAATGAACCAACTGCTCCTAAAGCTGCTAAAATGGCTGGAATTGTAAAGATAAAACCACACATATGCTCCTTAATCTTTTTCATTTGTGCAGTAGTTAAAGTTAAATCCATTCCTTTACCTTCTTTAATTTTCTTAGATTTATCGCTAAGTTGTTTCTTTGTTAATACATGATCGATATTAAATCCTTTAGTTCGTGTTAAGGAACACTAAACATACAACCTTTAATAGAACACACCTTCCTATTTATTTAAGAAAAAAATCTTAGTTTGTAAAAGTACAGTTGTTGTAGCTCAACCAAATTCAATTAAGGAATCAGTCTCATCTGTTATCCTTATCTCAAAATTATCAATTTTGTCTTTGGATATAGGGAAAATTAATGGATAAGTAGGCTCATAAATAATACTATGTTTAAACTCGGCGTCTGTTTTAAATGATGTTATAATTCCTGTTTCTCTATGTGTATATTCAGTATCTTTAACAAACATACCATCAGCTATATTACAGTGAACATTAATTGTATCGAACGGATGAAACTTTGGTAACTTCCAATATGTGTTTTGTTTTTTTCTAGAACTTCAAGAACATTAAACCCGAGGACAGTACCTATACCACCAATTGTAACATCATTACTATCAGTTTCTATTTTAACTCTATTTCTTAAATGATCTTCTGATAATGTTATGTTGATGGACTGAGATTTTAAATACTCATTAAGTGATTTTAAATTATATTGCCCTTCTGGTATAAAAACTTGTCTATCACCATATGAGAAACTGGTTTTTTCTGTTGTTGGAGTTAGATATGTACTGTAAAACCCAACTAATCCTATACTTAAATAGTTGCTACTGTTGTCTAATTCGTAATGGAGTTTCTTCTTTAAAACAGAAGTATCACTCCTTAACTTAAATACCTTAGCCATTTATTATATAATAAATGAATGAGTTTGATGAAATAAAATGAAATCTTTGAGCTTTACGTCCCACGGTTATGCCGGTTAGGCTAAAGGAGACGGTGATGATGAGTAATGAATGAAATGGTGGAATGAAGAAAGTGGGAGGAAACGGGAGAACCCGGAGAAAACCCACGCACACGGTGTTTGTCCACCACAAAGTTCACTTGGCGTAGGCTGGGATCGAACCCGGGACCCCAAGCACCAGAGGTGAACGCTCTACCACTGAGAGAATGAGTTTGATTTACCTAGAGAGATTCCAAGAGAGAAAGTAATCAAGTTAATAGAAGATATCATTCAAAAGTTAGAATACAGTTTAAAGAAGAAAAAGAGAAAACTACGAATTGTTAAATACGCATACTACACTTTGATTATGTTATCGGTTATACTTTCTGCAACAGCTGGGCTTATTAATATTTTTATACCTGTAACAATTTACTCAATATTAACAACATCTCTTGCGACTGGAAGTGCTATAATAACAGGTTTGTCTTCTAAGTTAAACATAAGCAAAAAAAGATGAATATAAAACCCTTGTCACTTGTATTAATTCATATAAAGAACAGAGACGATAATAACATTAAATGGCGAAATGGATAACGAATATATAAAAGATACGCTGCTTAAGATCAGAGAACAATTTAAAGATATAAGATCATAAAAGAGACGATTTTCTCTATAATAAATGAGTAAGAAAACTATTAATTGGGATGTAAGAGAGATGATAAAAGAAACAAGTTAAGAAAAGAAATAGAGAGCTTATACCGGATGATATTCGTTGTCTTATTGTGGGTCCATCTGGGTGTGGTAAGACGTTTTTGCTATTTAATTTTTTATTACAGCCAGGTATGTTAAACAATAATTACTTCTACATATATTCTAAAAGCATGAATCAGCCAAAGTACGTGCAATTAAAAGATCGATTTGAAAAAGCAGAACTAAAGTTCAATAAACAAATAGCTACGTTCTTAAACGGTAATGATTGTATTGTACCTATTGATGAATGTGAAGAATACTCTGTCGTTGTGTTTGATGATTACATTTTAGAGAATCAAGATACTGTTAGAAATTACTTTACAAGAGGTAGACATAGACATTTAGACTGTTTCCATCTTGCACAAACATTCAAAAGTACCTAAACAGCTTATAAGAGATAACGTTAACTTCCTATGCATATTCAAACAAGATGATACTAATCTTAAACGTGCGTATAATGAGTTTGTTGGAGGAGATATGTCTTATGATAAATTTAAAGAGATATGTTCAAAATGTTGGCAAGGTCATGGTTTTATAGTAATTGATATGACAAGGAAGGAAAACAGTGGTATGTATAGGAACAAGATAAAACACTTTCTAAACGTTTGATTTTTATTGATGTTTTTGACGTTTGAACGATTGACGTTTTTCACGTTTTTTGACGTTTTTCACCTTTATTGACGTTTGTTCGTTTCCTATATAATAAATGGATGAGAAAGAAATTAATAAGAATATTAAGTTAAAAGAGTTCTTGATAAAGGGATTCAAATCTTGGAAGAAAGAAAGAGCAGGTATATATGATAAATTTAAGACGCAAGAACAACCTGTAATTGATGCTATTCAAAATTTAGGAAGTGAAATCAAAGAAGTATTAGAACAAAATAAAAATCTAATAACTGAACTTGTTCCAGCTGTACATAAGACGGCTTCAATAGATCCTAGTCTACTAGAAACACCTAAAAAGATAACTTATGATAGTTCCCCAAGTAGTAGTGATACGCCTATAACAGGAGAAATAAAACAAATGAGAAAACAAATTAAAGACAAAGTCGAAGGAGTAGAACCTTTAACAACAGCACACTCATTTGGTAAGATTGCAACAAAATATTATAGTAAAAGAAATGATAGTGTATTTGGAATAAGAACTGTAGGAGATGATGGAAAAATAATAAATAAGTTAGGAAATTCTGAAGTTAAAGTGAATGGTGATGATTTGATAATTAATGGTAAAACTTATAAAGGAACAGAAGGTCTATGGGAATTGTTAACGATGAATACTAATAAAACCATTGAAGATTATGATGATGATGATTTTGAACAGTACAAGGAAATAATAATAGAATCAGATGCTGCCTTCCAAAAATATAATCGAGATAAAAAAAGTAGCATCTAATAGAAGTTCTAAGAACATTAATATTATCAAGCCTATTTGGGATAATTATATTAAACCATCTTTACCTCCAACTCCTAAAAGGACCCGTGAAGGAATTAAACAATATACAGAGATACCTAAAGAATATATATGGACGGATGATGTGAGAAAGTTAATTGATCGGTTAATAGTTATAGATGGAGAAGAAAAGGCTGGTAATAATAACTTTTATAATGAGAAAGTAGGTATAGTGAGTATGATAAATAATAAGCTCGCACAATTTATTCCTAATGATCCAAACAGTATAGGTTATTTGATTAAGATCTTAAGTACGTTACCACCACGATTCTGGAATGATGAGAAGCTTGGAAAAGGATTAGTAAATGACTTATTAATAAACTCCCATTTGAATTACATATTCCAGGATTTTCGTACTGTGGTGAAGGTTCTAAGCTACAAGAAAGATTAGAAAGAGGTGATAGTGGTATTAACCCATTAGATGAGGCTTGTAAAGAACACGATATATACTGCAGAGACAATAAAGATACAGAGTCATACATATTGTAGAAAAGGAACTAGAAACTAAAGCATGGAAAGGAGCATTTAGTAGCGATGCGTCAATTGGTGAACGATTAGCTGCTTTTGGAGTTGGTACTGCTATGAACGCTAAGCTTATGTTAGGATGGGGATTATAAGTTTTTAAATGTTATTATGTATGATTCTTTTATGGGTATATCCCATAAAAGCGTTGTTTCAAGATTTTCTTTATAATAAATGGATAGTATTGAAGAGTTACGAGTTACAAAGTTTTAAAGCTAACACAAGAACATTTAATAATTTGAATGAAGCTGACAAAGATATTGAGTTCGATTTCGATGTGGGGGATGGCTTCATACATCCATGCAAAGCAGATTGTCATATGACTTTTGAAGTTGTTGGTGCATCAGTTGGAGGAACATTTGGTGCAAATGATACTATAAAACTTCTAAATAACTTCTTACCATTCTTTTCTCAAATTGAGGTTAGAAAGCATGGGGTTGTTATAGATAAGATTGAACTACCAGGAATAACATCTACAGCTATCGCAACAGTAAAGATTTCCAAACCAGAAGTTGAATATTTAAAACAACCAGGATTTGAAACAGGTGATAAACTTGGTCTACGAAAGGACTTTAGCGTTTTGTACCCATTAAGATTAATTCCAGGCTTTTTAAGTGATTATAAAGAGGTTATGTTGAAAGGTGGATTGAGGATAACATTTACAAAAGCTAATAGCAATAACGATGTCTTGTACAAATGGGCTGGGACACAAGCAGATGCAACAGCTCCTCATGATTGAAAAATAACAATAAAGAGAATGGAGATAAGAATGCCTATTGTGTAATACGAATCTAATTACGAAAACAGGTTAAAGTTGAATATTCTTAAAGAACCCAAAATTATGTTTTCATTCCATACTTATGTTTTCATTCCATACTTATACTGTTGTAGGCTCTTTCTTGGAGTTTGATGTTACTACTCAATTTAATTCTAGACAATTTGATATGCCTGATTTTGTAGTTGTAATGCTCCAAACTGATAGAAGTGGCAAACAAACAGCAGATGCAAGTAAGTTCGATCATTGTAAGGTAACGAATATCTATCTTAAGAATGGGAGGAATGATGTATTTCCAAAAGAATCAAGAAACTTACATATTGCTAACAGGGATTATTTTAAGATGTACGAAGATTATACTGCATTTAAGAGAATAACATGTGGTAATACGAAAATGTACTATGATCCTAAAGAGTTTATACATAACAGACCAATGTATGTGATTAATTGTATTAAGAGGAAAAACGTATCAGTAAATGAGAGAACAAACATAAAGATTGTAGTAGACTTTGCAGAAGCTGTAGCTGCTAATACTATATTCTATGCGATTTTAATTGGACAAAAGAACTTTACATATGATTCTAAGAATGAGAAAGTAGTAGAAGAGTTTTAGATAGTTAAATGTATTTTTGTGTTGTTTATGAGAGTTTTCCATAAACGAAATTAGCAAAAAATGATTAAAATATTTTGGTGAAGATAAAAATTGAAGAGTGTTCATTGATTTTCTGTATAATAAATACGATGGCGAGTCACATTGAACTTTTAAATAAACTTAGAAGTCTCGAGCAAAAAGAAGTTATTGGATTAAGAGAATTAGGTACAGAAAATAAGATATTGAAAACAAAAAAGATTAAAACTAAGTTTGGAAAGAGCATTTCAGTTGAGTGTGAGGAGTTTGTCTTTCTTCCACCTAGATTTACAAAACACTTAACAGATAAAATGATTGATGAGATCGTTAAAGATGGAATAAAAATCAATTACACTGGTCTAAAAGATAATTATCCAACTGTTGAGTTCTGTATGTAAATTTCAAATGAGAAGTGGTTTTATGAATTTTAAATGAGAAGTGGTTTTATGAGTTTCTCATAAAACGAACATTTTCCTTATAACAAATAATCTATGGCTAATTATTTGAATAAAAAAATGACGTTAAAGCATTGAGATTCCTTCGTATAGATGAGTTAGAAAAAGGTAAAGCGTACGAGATAACATTATGGAAATTGATTCAAACACAACGTTATGGTCAAAGAGTTTTAATACATTTAGATAAGAAATATAAGACGTTATTACCACAAAGATATAATGATGAAACTGAGCAAGTGTTGAAAGATACGGAAAAATATAAGCTGTTTGTTAAGTATGAGGGTTTGAAAGATTTAGCTAATGGTTATAAAATACACCAGTTTTACTTTAGAAGTGAATCCAAAAAATAGCAGAAAATTCCATTATCAATATTCGAACTTGTCATTTTTAGTATGTTTTAAGTGTATAAGTGTTTTTATAGTATCAAGACTATAAAAACTAAGACCTTTGGATATACAAAACATAATGTCATTTATATTTTAAAGATACATGTATAAATAAGGGATTTATTTGAGTTTTTTGTAATTATATCCTTAAAGTTATGCAACCTACATCACATTCAATAGATAGTAAATTTATTTCTCTATTCATTGCCGCTTGAATTTTGAAAATCGGTTAATAAACAACAGATATAACAAATTCAAAATTTCGGGCATTTTTACGGGTTTATTTTTGAGTTTTCGGGAAAATGTTATTCTTTAGAAAAGTCTTAGAATTAAATGTAGAATACGGTAATATTTTTATTTTTTCGATTTGATGAAATTTTGTACATATTGAAAAAGGGAGAAATATCCTGTGGGTTATGCGACCATTTATGCATTTTATAAAAAATTGGTTATGTTATTAGTATTCATTTGCCGTTTGAATTTTTGAAGCCGGTTAAATAGGGACCGAGCTATTGAATTATAACGTTATTTGGTGGTGAGGTTGCAGTGTTGCCAACTCACTTTTAACAATTATCATATTTATTAGTAATGGGGTGAATTCATCACTATATGTTTTAAAGCGATATCTTGAAAAATTAAAATCCTGGAACGTTCCGAGAAAAA
Source organism: Thermobia domestica (assembly GCF_964235325.1). NCBI lineage: Eukaryota > Metazoa > Arthropoda > Insecta > Zygentoma > Lepismatidae > Thermobia > Thermobia domestica. The sequence goes on from NC_137458.1 coordinate 31,105,994, forward strand.
TATTGAGTTGAAAACACATTCTAAAAAAGAGATCTAGTGAGAACAGCATGTACAATTCGAGAGTTGTGAATTTCTTTTTTTATTTGAGGAAATGATGTTGAGGAGCTATATGTAAGTCATTCTCTCTCTTTCTTGTTGGGAGTGGAAGGATATATGACGTGTATCAACTGACATCATAGTTATTGCGTAGTCCCATCCCGTGGGATTACGTCATATGACAGCTCCATCTGATGTCTACTGCAGCTAGACTGGCTGTGGGATGGTAGTATGCATGCACGCTCCAAGCAATTTTTAAATATGTCGCTGAGCAGGTTGTGTGTTAGTATGTAATTGAATTGCTGCTCGTGTTGTGGTGTTCCAATGTTAGTACTAGAATCATTCAAAATGAATCAGTGACAGATCACCTGTTCCGGAGTAGATGTAATATTTGTATGTATTCCTTCTCATTGAGTTTTTAAAGCTAATTATTAACGGATTTTCATGATTCAAGTGTTAAATGAAAGCTTATAAACTGGAGATTAAGATGCAATAAATATATTTTGTGTAGGATTCCATTGTAATATTTTAGATGTAAGTTTTTATGATTTTAAATGTCATAAAAGCCTATGCGATCTCACTTTGGGTTATCCTTCTGTGCTAAGGTACTATAGCCAGTGGTGGCTTCATAGTTTTTTTGGTAGTTAGGGGTGGAAGAGGGAAAAGTGTCTGCAGAACATACATATATACCCTACTTGTGTACTTACGCATTTCGTAACTAGGGTAAAAGCAAATCGAGATATTAGGAAACGAAGAAAGGACAATGTTTTTTATTCTCTACTTTCATGTGAAACGGAATTTTCAACGAAGTTAGACTTAGGTTAAATCCAAGTGTATCAGTCACCCATTGGAAAGAATCAATCATTGTTCCAATTCACATTTCTCTTCTGTCAAAATCCTACAAAATTCTTTCAAATATTCTATTAGCAAGATTGACCCCATACGCAGATGAAATTATTGGAGATTATCAGTAAAGATTTAGACGAAATCGATCAACTATCGACTAAATATTTACCATTCGCCAAATACTTGAAAATTGGAAATACAATATCTCGTTACATCAACTATTTATTGATTTTAGAAAGGCGGACGACTCGGTTAGGAGAGAAAAATTATACAACGTTCTTACAGAACTTGGAATTCCGAGAAAGCTAATTAGATTAATTAAGATATGTTTAAATGAATCTCAAAGTAAAGTCCTTGTAGGAAAATGTTTGCCCACGAGCTTTCGCGTCGGAAATGGCCTGAAACAAGGAGATGCGTTGCCGCCATTATTATTTAACTTTGTTTTGTAATACGCTATAAGAAAAATCAAAGATAACATCCACGGCCTAGAGTTGTACGGTATTCACCAGGTTATGGCATATGCTGATGATGTAAATTCAATAGGGGATGATAGGAGAACAATATAAAGAAATGCAGAGGGCTTATTAAACGCTTACATGGACATGAATTTAGAAGTAAATACAGAGAAAACTAAATACATGAAAGTGCCCCGGGACCGTAATACAGCAAATTATGGATACGTTAAAATATTAAATAGTACTTTTGATATAGTGGATAGCTTCAAATATCTAGGATCAATATTAACAGACGAAAATGATATTCACGAAAAATTAAGTATCGACTAAAAGCAGAGAATTTGTGTTACTATTCGATTCAAATTCTTTTGTCATCACGAATTTCGTCGAGGAATCTGAAGCTTAAAATATACAAAACGATAATCATGCCTGTTGTTCTGTATGGTTACGAAATATGGTCACTTACTCTGATGGAAGAACATAGACTGAAAGTATTTCAGAACAATATCCGTAGGCTAACATTCGGACCCAGGAGGAACGGGAATAGGGAATGGCGGATATTTCATAATGAGGAACTTCATAATGTATACGATTTACCCAACATTGTTAGGGTCGTCGAGTCTAGGAGGCTTAGGTGGGCAGGTCATGTAGCTAGAATGGAAGAAAGTAGAAACGCTTTCAAAGTCTCGACTGGAAGACAAATCGGCAAACGACCATTAGGAAGAGCTAGGTTAGGAATAGTAGAAACTGGATCCAATTGGCTAAGTATAGAAGTCAGTGGAGAGCTTTTGTGAACGTGACATTGAACATCCGGGTGCCATAGGCCATAGAGTTAGTTAGTTAGTTTAAATCACTGAATTTTTACAGCTTTAAGTGATAAATAACAAGATTAATTTCAAGGTTAAGAGATCTTTACACTAAAAAGGTAATCGATGTTATACAAGTCCGAAACTTGTTTACAATTACATACTTGAGTCCATCAAAACACCAGTAGATATATGGTGCATCTGAATGTTTAATAGCAGAAGGGCCAAGTAAATTATTTAAAATGACATTCTATACAATCCTGAATACAAATCATTGATAACGTTTTAGAATAGAATCATTTTTTCGAACAAAAACTGATAGGGCAATTTTGGGTAATATGAGCAAAAGTAAGGTTTAATCTAAAACTGAATTTGTAGTTGATGACTTTATGTACATCAATTGAAAGCTGGATACAAATGTGCACGACAATTGTGCTATTATTGTGTGTTATTTGGAAAACAAAGATGAGTAATTGTCGTTACTTGATTTACACATTTTGTTGTTTGTAATTTTCAATATCATGGATATAAGGAATTCTGTACTATATTCTTTTGAATACAAAATCATCCCATTTATGGTAATCTACATACATTCATTATCACTACACAGCAAAAGGATGGAGCTGCCCGATTACATTCTAACTACAGGGTTGTAAATTACTAAACATTGTCATTATGTATGTGCGCATATTCATTTTGTACAAAATGGGCTGTTATAATAAATATATACTGAACAATTATCAGGTAAAGAATGAAGCATTCTTATATTATCCATACCTTGTTCATCTAGAAATAGAATGTTTTTTGAAAAATATTGTGAGGGGAAAAATTATATTTTATTTCAAAGTACGCCTCTGTCTGACTTCAAGTAATTTGCTACAACCAACTGTCAAATCTTCTATATATACATTACAAGTTTGTGTCAATTATTTAAATCCGTATCACAATGTTCGACCTTTAACTGTATTTAAGTTTTGCCACATTTTATGAGAAGCGTGATGAAAATCAGCAAATATGACAAACGCAGTCAAGGGGTTCCACGCCCAGCCTTTCTAAACCGAATGCAATAGCAAATGGTTCTACGTTGGAAATAAACTGAAGCATATAAGCAAAAGCGATATTTTAATTTTATCATATCATATACATTTATCACATTGTAGTTTTCAAGTAGCCAAAAATATTATAATGCACATCGTATATTTTATAGTGTTGTACTGCTTAAATTTGTTCAGTATTTAGTACCATTTCATCCATTATTATATTTTGCTCTTAGTTTCTCATAAATAACTTAAGTACTAATGAGAGGCACCTGCTCATTTTATCCATAATGCCTGCCTATATTACCCATACATTTTGTTAAATATAGGCAATTGCAGTAAGATTAGTATTTTTAATTTTCTCGATAACCATTCACACATTTTTGAAAGCAAACTTTACGAGAATAAACACAAGATATCAGTCCATATTACTGTAAATATTTGTTGTTAAATCTTAAAAAAAAAAAATACAACAACCAAAGACTGACCTCATAAAAATCCCTGAATAAAACAAGAAATTAAACATTCTCTCTGGGAATTAAATCTACAACTGTAGACATCTAAGAATACATAGATTATCTGTAGCCATCGTATTTGTTTCAAAATAAACATCGGATAGCTTGACAACAATATACTTCGGGTCTTTAACGATTTTGAGTAACAAAGTAAAATCTGTAGATAATGTTGCTACCACTCCCAAATTCACCGGTATTAGCCATGACTTCCAAGAATTTATATTTATCCAAACTGGATTCAAAATATTCTTCATGAACATAGTCATAGTGGTTGTCAGCCTCCTATGATGTCTCTTCTTCCGTCTTGTTGTGTGTTATAGAAGAAAAATCTCAAGTTCTTTACCAGGAGGTAATGTGCTTAAGATCGATGACACATTCCCGCACTGGATGGAGATGCTGATACGTTGGAAAATGAATGCAGTAACTCGGGGGTCACCAGTTTTGATTCCTATTCGATGTACAACTTCATTAATGAAATTAGATCCTTCGTGACCCCAAGACCCACTGGTTTCTATTGCTACTGTTACAAACCAATATTTGTCCAATAGGTTTGAGTGTTTTAGTCTTTTGTCTGATTTTCTGTGAGCGGCGACGAGACCTGCCTGAATTGAAGAATGGGGTAAATTGGAAGGAGCAAACGTATCGGAACATGTGAAATCCCAGACTAGTGCTTTTCCATTTTCCATGGTACTAAGATCATGCCATCAGGCCTTTTACCATCACAGCGGCAATAACCATTTATTTCTTTTATTGAAGCAACTCCCGCTGAAACGAGGGCTCTACAAATAATGCCGTTTACAATATGATGTCGAGAGTGTCTTCCCACACGTTTTTTTACATGACAGACCATGTAATCTATTAATATCAACATATGCGTTGAAGCGGGACAAAAGTGAGGCTCACAAATATTAGCACCTATGCGCAGAGTTGTAGCAATATGAAAGCTCTCATTACAAAGGTGTAGGCCGAGTGTGTGAGAAGGTAGGGTTTGAAGCCATGCTCCGTTTTTGGAAGAGGAGACAGCTAACAGCCTGGCTTTGTCATCTGGGTTATTAGTTGATGATAGGAGTGAAGATAAACGAAGCTTGACTATAAATTCACCCCAAACAGACTGAACATGTCTTTTGTCGTTAGGTGGGGGATCCATTCCAACCAGACTAGTCCATTTATCGGTGCATTCTTGTACATCTCGAATCGAGTCTAAGTCAACCTCCTGTTGAAGGAGAGATCCAATTAGTTCTCGTGAGCCATAGAATGATGCGAGGAAAGAAGGTGCGAGAAATTAGCCTTAGAAAAGTTTTTCGTAATTAATATTACAATGAAATAAAGTCACTTATCATGATTAACAAGCACAACATTCAATATGGAGGCTCCCACATACAATACTCAAAGTTGTGGTGCAGACTTAAGGATTTATTTGATACAAACTCTGACATTGATATATAATGACAACACACCACAGTTTGAATTGATTTTAAGATCTCATAGAATTACTCCTATAAAATATTGTTACTACTTACTACGATGATATTATAAGGATTACACATTCTTTTCAATCACCTAATCGCTCTATATTTCAAAATAATAGTTAATTGTTTTAAATCAATACACTTCTAGAGGGGTTGGACAAAAAATCTCAAACGTTTCCAAAGTGTGAAAATCATCTCTAGTATGGTGCGGGGCCTTCTTTTGCATCCGAACCAGCTTGAATCCGACGTGGAATGGAGTTATACAGCTCCTGAATCGTGGTGTGTGGAATTTTGTACCATTGTTCCTCCAAAACATTCTCCAGTTCCTTAAGGATGCTGGTTGAGGGTAATGTGACCGAACATGCCTTTCTATCTCAGATCACAATGGCTCAATGATGTTCCGATCTGGTGATTGTGGGACCCAGGTAATTTGTGATAGCTCCTGGTCATGCTCCTCAAACCATGATTTCATCGTTTTTGCAGAGTGACAGGGTGCCAAATCATCTTGGTAGATGCCATCACCATCAGGGAACAATATTTGGGCCATGGGTAGAACCTGGTCCCCCAAAATTTTATCATACACCTTAGCATTCATCATTCCATGCTGGGCTACGATAGGATCTGCAGAAAACCACGATATCAGTGCCCATACTCTAACAGAACCACCCCTATGCTTTACACTTGGGAGCAGACAGTCTGTATCATAGGCCTGGAACGATGTTCTCCATAAGTAAACACGACCGATTGTTGGAAACAAGGCGAAGGTCGATTCATCGGACCACATAACGTGTTTCCAATGCTCACGAGTCTACGCCGTGTGATCCTTGAACCACTGGATACGCCTCTTCGCATTTACTACTGTGACCAGGGGTTTGGCGATAGCGGCCCTACCATAAATTTTCATTTTATGAAATTAACGTCGGTTCAATGAAACCGGGTTCTGTATGCCGAAATTGAGTTCAGATGTAATTTTCATTGCAGTGGTCTACTGTTTAGCTGCTACAAATCGTTTTAATGCCCTCCGGTCCCTATCTCACAGGATTGTCTTTCGACCACTGTTGTGCTCTGCAGACGTCGTTTGCCCATGAATTGTGTATAGCCTCGTGGCATTGGACAGAGTGCCTTTCGATACCCCCACAATGTTCGCCACTGAAGCTCCAACCAGACGGGCACCAACGATCATGCCTCTTTAGAAGTCTGTCAGGTCGCCCATTTTACCGCACCACTTTCATATCACGATACTCACAAGTGAACTGGTTACTGCTGACGGAAGAGGAAGGTCCACACGACACATTGAAAACAAAAAACGATCGGCAACCGCAACACGTGTTGTACAGTCGACGGCCAAACTTACGTGTCCTGTATGAAGTGCTTTTAGATTTTTTGTCTCACCCCTGTATATTATATGGCATCTTTTTGAATTACATGTTAATAATAATTGATAAACAGGTGTATGGCAACTGAACTGTTAGCTTAATAACCCAACTACTATCCCAAAGACGATTAAATAAACATTTATATCTAGCGACAGAAGAATAATGTTACCAAATTCAACATTATTAATGACATTACTTACATAATTTTCTTATTCTTCTTCTTCTAGGATATATTTCTATGCTCTGAAGATATATCTTTAAGTTAGTGTGTAATGAAGATAAGTTCTTTAAGTTCTCGAAACCCTTACACTATAATTTTGTTTTAATAAGTAAGTGTATATACTCTGATCAGAAGTGTTAATTATTTCTTTAATCGAAAGAAATATGGAATTTATAAATTTTTGGGCTCCTTTAACAACATTTAGATTTCAAGAACTATATGTATACCAAAAATGTGAAACACACACACATTATTTAAATATATGAGGAGCTCGAAGGAAGATAATTAAAATCAACATTTTCAAATTTTCCAGTAAACTAGAAAATAAAGTTCAACATTATCGTGTAATGCAATGTAATAGTTCATACCATGTAAGGTTCCCTTGCTATCTGTAGGTACATATAGTTCCATAAAGAATGTCCGCATTATTTATTGTTGATTTGAGGCAAAAAATTTCTAAGTCCAACTTCGGGTACCTTCGGAAAAAAAGTAAACGAGATTCGAGCCAAACTTTGCAATCGACAAAAACTTTGCAGATGTGTTTTTCTTCTTTTAAATATAATAAGACATGTTACCAATGTAGAAAAAAGCAACATTGATTGAAATACTTATTGATATAATATTTCGAAACCATGTAAGAATGTCAGCACATGGTTGTTTATCATTTACCTTCGGAGGCTCTCCTCTTTAGTACAATTTTAACCAATAATGGACTGAGTCAATTAAAACTTGATCCATGGCACATTGACGCACCATGCATCATAAGCCAAGACCCACTGACCCACGACCCACCGTGACCCATCATGACTCTCCTCCTACCGTGACCCACTCTGACCCATTGTGACCAACTCCGATCCCACTAAAACCCATCTACATTAACTCTGACCCATGATTCACGCTCTACTCTCCACTGACTAAAGACTCTACTCTCCACACTTGTAATAAAACAATTGTTACCAGTAGTTATCTCCTCTAAAATCTCACAGGCTGCATCTCAAAAGAAAAGTAGTAAGTCGTTTTGCTATTATTACAATTGCAAATATCAAAATCCAAAAGTGGATGAAATTCATTTTCATTAAAAAAATGAAAAAAGAAGAAAAATTGAGGTCTTGAAAGTAAAATGTAGACAAATTCACCAGTGTTCGGAAGATGCTGACTATAATGCACTGAGCAGAATGGGTCGGTGGATCAGTGGATCAGTGTGTCACAGTGAGCAGTGTTTCGTAGTGGGTGACGTTCTGTTGACCCACGATCCGCTGAACCATTCATAAATCTTGACTCATTTGATCCGTCTCTGATTTTTAACATGTCTTATTTCATTTAAAAGACAAAACATACACCTACACATTTTTCGTCGATTGCGAAGGTTGACTTCATATATAAATAGTAGTAGAAATGGTCATTTCTTCTCACAGTGTGAAATTGATATGATTAAAAACCCCATCTTGAAATGGGTAAAAACTACCTTCCAAAGTTGTTAGAAACGCTTTCCCTACCCCGAAAACTATGAATTCGATAAATATTTCATTAATTTCTTACATCTTATTTTTCAGATCTCCAAACTCCTTATCCTTGAAAGATGGGGATGAATGTTTACCCAAACGCCATTGAAGCATCACTCTTTATCTCAACGACCCATTAGAGCATCACAGAAAACTATGGATAACACACTACGATCAGTCGTTTTACTTTCTGTTTACATATCAGGTCTCCTAACTTCCTTACCTTGGGGTATCATACTACCATAATATTTTTTCTTAGATTGAAAGTAATATGTCTACCATGTTTGGTAAAAGTTGCTTCAAACATTCCGGAGTTACGCTGAAATATACATTTATACACATATTAAATAATTAGACATTTGCAAGTACGCCTTCGATGCTGCCCATGTAAATTCAAAATCCAGCAGACATGCTCGTTTATGCCAAAACGGGACACTAAATGTCATTGCGATTGTAATCTAATAAATTGACGAACCCAAATTAAAAATTCAACACTAATTTCAGTCATTTGAAACATTTTATTTTTCATCTCTTTTGACCCTGCACTAATATCGTAGTTTTTGATTCCTTTTACATGTCAACCCCTCCCCACCAACTCAGGGTACTAATGGAAGCTAAACGTAAAGGCTTAAATGCTATAGAGAGTGTCGACAATCAACTTAGGGTCTCCGAAAACCATCGATTCGATACTAATGTGATTTTTTTTTCAAGCCACAATTCTTCCCAATATACCGGGACAAATGGTCTGAACTTAAACATAAATGGCAAAGAATTGTTGCTATTTATCTCGTTGATCCCGAAGCTACGGACTCTACACTAATATCAGTTGTTTTGAGTCACTGTATATGTTACTTTCTTCTACTCTCCTTATTAGGTGTACAAGGGGATTTTACCCCTACTGGAAGTTGAACTTAAAAGTCATCAGAACAGCTCAAAATGAACTTGGTAACCTAAAAAGCTGTGGATTCGATAGTAACATTGGTTTTTTTCAATTACTTTTACATGTTACATTTCACACACCCCATTTAGGGTGCTAATGGCGGCTTAACTTACATGACATCTGGAGTGAAAGTTTTTATTTAAGCGACCCCCCAAATTATGGATTCGATACTAATATCCGTTTATTTTTATCATTTTGATGATACCCTCTTCCATTTTCCCCTAGGACGGCTAAGGGGTTATTGCCACTGCTGCGGTGGGCCTGAATTTTGTCTTAAATGGCATTGCAACTGCTACCAATAACTTAAGGATTCGATACTAATATTGGTCCATTTCGATATTTTTACGTCCCTACTTAACCATCCGGGTGCTAATAAGAGCTTAATTGGAGCTAGGCGGAGTTGAAAGTGACACTATTTATCTAAGCGATCCCGAAGCTATGTACTCCACACTAATATCAATCGTTTTGCTCTTAAATATCAGAATTATTATTGAACACACACACACACACACACACACACACACACACACACACACATATATATATATATATATATATATATATATATATATATATATATATATATATATATATATATATATATATATATAATGTATATATATAGCATACCAACCAAAGGTTCGCCACGTTACAAAATATGTTACTTGTATGTTACAAAAGCATATCGGAGTATTGAACTGAAACCCAATGTAAAGACTCAGTTCTAAGGACAGTTTCAATCTCTTGACGTGAACTTTGGGAATCGAGAACTCCTCGTGAACTTTTTGATGCTATTGATTTGTTTGTCTGGAACCAACTTTTGATATTGTCTGTTTATAGCTGCAACTAAATGCACTACATGACTTCTTATTGGTATTACATGATTGTCTTAATTTATATTGTTTAACATTCACAAATGTTATATCGACATTCTGTGAACACCTACCTCTGATGTTATATTTTTACAGAATAATTGGTGTATGTTCTGCAATGACTATATGAATAAATATAAAATTAATGTATTTTAATGTAATTGATTTATATAAATTTTCATGCATTACGGAGAATAGAATGTCACACAAAAACTGACCCAGATAGGAATCGAACTCACGATGTTACGACCTGAAATCCAATGGTTTAACATTAAGCTAACACAACCACTCTAGGCTACTCCTCCTAACGAAATATATCTGGCTTTTCAAGACAATTACATTCATATCCATTGCAAACTCTGTTTTTGTTCTACTTTGTCTTTTACTTTACTATGCAGACTAGAGTTATTTTCTATGTCTTTCCTTTCAATCTTCTTTTACATATGGAAAGGTTCCTTCACATATCTAAATGCTCTTTTACGTATGGAAAGCTAAAGGACATAGAGGTATATGCTGACATTAATACATGCTTTCGAAATATTGTATCATTAAGTATTTCATTCAATGTTGCTTTTTCTTACACTTGGTAACAAGTCCTATTTTAATTAAGAAAGTAAAATACATATGCAAAATGTTTCCCGATTGCAAACTATGGCTTGGAGTTTGGAACCTAGTTTATTCTTTACGAAGGTTCCCGAAGTTGGACTTTGAAACTTTTTGCCTCAAAGCAGCAATAAAGAGTGTAGTCTTTCTTTATGGAACAGGATGTACATTTTCAAAATTAAAGTACCTAAACACTATCCGGTGATATAATTTAAACCTATTCCATCTAATGATTTAATGCCACGGGAAGTGAAACTCAGAGTTTTCTTTCCTCAAAGTCACTCATATAACAACCTCAAAACTGATTTTTTTAACTATTATTGAAAGCTGGATATGAAAAAAATGTATCATTTAGAGAGGTAAGCATAAAGAATAAACCTGCCCTGCGGATACTGAATTCATAACAGAAAATTATTTTCCTGTATCTCTTACTCGTTTCGTTAATTGCAAATCAATATTGAAACTGAAGGTTGTAGATTTTTACCGTTTTCGCTTTTAGTAGACAATTACGATATTCTTCGTTTGCGGGCTCAATAAAAAAACACCTTTTCGCAATTCATGATCGTTTCTCTATGGATAACTGCCGAAAGAAACGAACGGTTGGACATACGTAACTACTCTATACTAGGCCCAGTATTCAGTCTATACTAGGCCGAGTGATATTTACTTATGTAAGGCTAGAACTGAAAAGGAAAACTTCAAATTTGACGTACAACAATCACTTGCACTTATTAATAAGGAAAACACATAGTTCCTCCTCCTGAACTTAACTTTTGCGTAAGAATAATTTCAAGTCAGAATTACGTTCCATGTTTAATAAATTCTTCTTGTTATATTTTCAGATTCATAAAAAAAGTTGATAATTGCGCTGTAAAGGATTACACCGTCGCTTGCCCTAAATATGAGAGCTCTATCGATAAATATTCTACTTATATGAAAAAGAACTTTGACTGCCAGGGTGTCAAAGAGGGAAAAAATTGTGGAGGTGGTGTCAAACTAACATTGTCAGTCCTGCTTCTTACAATGTTTCGTGCATTTTATGTGCTATTGTGTTCATTTTAATACTACATGGTATTCTCTTTGATAAATTAATATTTTCGTATTCACTGAAACAAGAAACCAGAGTGAAAATAAAGTTATCCTAACATTATGAAATGTGAATATAGTTTAGTACACAATAGTGTTATTATCACGTAATTTTAGTTTTCACAGTAACGTTATTTCAGGGAATAGATAGAAGCAGTTGATGAGTCGAGTAACTTCTTTATTTGCGTTGAAAAAGAGGGTGGAAAAGGTTCAGAAGCTTCACAAAGCATGACTGATAGATAAAGAAATGTTACACAGCAAAAACAATAGTCTTGATAGAATTCGATTTTTACACGAGGCAGTAGTTCCAATATGATTACCACTCTAGTGTGTTAGTTCGACATCGAGGATCTGGTGTTACCGGCTTGACTGTGGTAATAGAACTAGCTGATTAAATGATGGTATGAAATGAAATAAAAACAACACAATGGAGTTCCCTCAATATACACTGTTGTGAAAACTTAAGGATAAAATAGATAAAATAGCAAAAAATACTGTGTAGTCGATGGAAATGAATTAAAATCTAGACTCCTGTTCTCAGAGGTCTAACACATGTATACATGAAGGAAGCAATGGCGAAGCGTAATCACGTAAGTGAGGTAGGCTCGATAAACTAATAACACAAACAACATTTAATTTATCATAAAATGTTTAAAATTACAGTCAGATTTCTAGTTTCCTTGTTAAACAAAACAAACTACCAAATCTATTTATTTTTAGAGAACTTTCTTATCTGTATTTCTAACACTGTTTAAAGTTAAATTTATTCCCATGTAGTTTTTGTTGTTGTTTAATTTAACAAGAAAGAATGAATATTTATATAAGCAAAAGTACACGGAAAGTAATCTATTGCTATTATTATTATTCCAAATATTTACATGGAGGAAAACATTATATATATCAATGGAATATTCCGATTTAGCTCCATTGCAAATATTTTGAAGTGCAGTTCATATTTTCTTCTGGCTGGGTTTTGCAGCGGGGATGAGGAGAATTTCCTCTTCACTTGCTGTTTTCATTTCCTACATATTTGAAAACGGAGGGAGAGAAAAAACAAGTTCTTACAGTTAACTGTCAAATTTCTTGGATACTTGCGTTTCGTACTTTAAAGTTTGTACAATACTGCATTCAATTAATTCGTCACGTGATAATGACTTCACTAGAAATCTTAATTCTCAGTAAGAACTCCATTTGAACCAACGCAAGATATTTAATGTTGTATTCTAACTCTGCAGTGACATATTTAAGGGGGTCGCTTCTGGGGTTAATCACCGAAATTTTATTGCAACTTTTTTTTGTTTTATATAGGTTGCAGGATTTTCACATTTCAAGAATAAAGTTAGCAAAGTCCCCCCGGCAACAAGCAAAGTCTCCCGAAACAAAATCGTAAATACCCCACTGATTGAATAAAGTGGAAAAAATGCTAAAATTACCATAAATATTATTATTTTATCCTGTTATGTCCGGTAGTGTTTGGCAAATTTATATATATTTAAAGTATCAGACTCATATTCTACAAACTATTATAATCGAGACCCCATGTAGGAAAAAAAAACATCTACTCTGAATAACTCCTTAGAGAATATAACTACATTAAACAAATTATCACTAACAGAAACACATAATTGTACAATGAAACTTCTTACTTTGTGTTAAGGAAATCATTTTATAACATATTAGCATTGAAGTATGCACTCAACGCTAAAACTAAACTTCCAGAGGCGAGCCTTCGCATCTTCCCAAGAATGCGTTCAATCCCCAGCTATAATAGCTTCGTTCCCTGAGCAACATAGCCAGTGATGGTATACTAATTTTATAACAATCGGTTCTGTATATATATATATATCCCCTGATCTCATTGGCCGATACAGATAGGGCTTCAAGAGTCGTGACATATATATAGCAGAAACCAAACACCCTGCAGTGAGCCTTAGAAATGCTGAAGAAGGAGCCTGTAATAAAAGTGGTCATTCGGCAATTGCCGATTGATGCTTCATTAGAAGACATCAAGACTGATCTAATGAACCGAAAATATCAGTGATATCAGTGCAGCAGATGAAAGGCAGCGGTGGTCTGATTCTACCTCTATTCTTAGTGAGCCCAAAGAAGACTCAAGATGCCAGATCAATCTATGATCTCAAGTACTTAGAATTAAATCACATCAAGGTTGAACCCTATAAAACAGCACCCTATATTAAGTGTTATCAATGTTAGCGCTTAGGCCATACCCATACTTCCTGTCATGCTACACCCAGTTGCGCTAAGTCTGCCGCCAATCATCACACTTACGAGTGTATTCGCAAGATACAGGATGACGCTATGAAATGTCCAAATTGCGGCGGGGGTGATCCTGCAAAATACAAACGATGCCTTGTTATTTAGTAGATCATGTCGCGTAGAATCTCTCAGCAGCAGATACCTAAATCTCAAGACTTTCCTCTTTTAGCGTCTGATTCATCTTCTACTGTCCCCAAGTCATCGACCACTCAAGAAAGGTATGCAAAGAAGACTGGTTCATATACTCCAAAAGAGAAAACTGAATCCATCAACATTAATGATGTGCACCGTGTCGCCCAACGATTTTCGAACGTTTGTTCAGTAGTTAATCAACGTCTCATTGCTAAAATTCCAACCAATATCCAACGAAATGTCAACATTGTATAGCACCATTTATGCAACCAATATCCACCAATTTTACAGTGGAGTATTTTGGTTAGTCAAAATTTGAAATAAAAAAATCTGACAGTAAATTAAATTTCGTTAGGTTATAGTTCAATAGCCCTAACATGAAGAGAGAGTCATCTCTTTAAATTCATATTAGGAGAGAAGTACTATTAGTAGTGATTATTTAGTGTAAACCAGTGGATCCTATTGATTAAATTTATATAGGTTAACTGCTAGAAGCTATAGGAAGAAAACTTTTTAGAACTTCAGAAAACTCTAAGAATTAATACATCTGGCCAGATTCCTTCCTTTACCTCGTAGTGATTACATTAAATTTTAACCTATGTGACTTTTCCGCAAGAGTCTCCACTAGTCTATACGGAATAATCATACAAATATAAGCTTTCTATTGATATGAGTTGAAAGGGATTACTTTCATGTGACATTTAACGGTAAATTAGATTAATATTCGAAATATCTCGTTTCAAATATTGGCCATTCACAGTGACGTGACGTGCCCGCAAAATCAGGGCCCGGAGCAAGAGTATACGACTGCGCCCCCGTATATGAGTGAGGTCCACATACCAGCCGCGAATCGTTACCATGATTGGCGCGAAACATTGACAATTTTCAAAAATAAACCCTGCTTTACCTTGGTCTTGTGCACTTTTTATTACTTTTTCCTTCCACTTTGTATATGTGCACATGCATTTTCCTAACACGATTAAAATTTTTCGTCTATTTTTTTCTTTTCTTGTATTCTTTTCTTCTTTCCTCCCGAATTTTGCACCTCTTTACTTCGGCACCCGGGGCCGTCGCCCCGCTCGCCCTCCCCAAGGTGCGGCACTGCCAACTCATCAACCGAAGGTCTCCATTTTGCGTGCGATTGTGGAATTGGTTGCATGGAAGTTGCGCCTGAGTGTTGATATTTCATTAATTGCTATACAAGAAAAGGGTGATATTAATACTGGGCGTTTCTTGAGAAACTATTGCCGTAAGAGGGAACTTAACTGAAGATGTGATGCAGCAAAGTCATTCTAGCCTTTGATATGCATTTTTTTAATTGGAGCCTTTCCTCCCAGTTTAAATCCATGTATTTTTATATAAACAAAATTAATGTACATTATTTCTGATTTCCTTGAAAGTATTATTTAACATTCCCAATTCTTCCCTCTTGGGAATATCGAAATTAACATTAACATTTTTTCATATATTCTCTAAATTAAAATGTGATCGATTCCATCGTGTCTATGCTTTTTTCGAGGTTTTCCTGTTCCTGTTATATTTTCATTCCAATAACTGTTTCATAATCACTGTCGTTATTTACATGTGTCTTTAGCCTGAAAATATAATAATTGGACGATAATTCAGAGTGAATGTTCTTAAACCGAAATGAACAAATGTAAGATTTTTAGCACTATCGACCTATTCGAATTTTTTTGAACGACTCACAGTTGTCCCTAGAGTTATGAGTGAAACAAACATGGTGGAATGAAGAAAAAGGAGGTAACGGGATAATGTCGAGAAAATCCACGCACACGGCATTTCTTCACTTCAGAGCCCATCATTCGGTGAAACTAGTATCAGACCAAGGACAACTCCCACTGGAATTAGTACTTTCCATTGGTCCATCGTGATCCAAAATATATATGTGATTTAAAATACGTTAGTTATATTCACCGAACAAGGTGAATGGTATCCTTGTTCTTACTATATATCAGAAGAAGCATTAGTACAACGTTCACGCAGAAAGTAACCTGACGATACATTACACTGATTTTCAATATGTTAAAACTGAAATTTTAGAAACCTTATTGAAAAAAATCTCAGATGCAAGCAATATCAATTGTTAAAATCTATCTTTTCATCAATAACATGAAAATGTGAGAAACAGAGGCAATGAAACACTTGGGCAATGAAAAGAAAATTCATACTATTGGAAAACCCAGGAGAGAAAACATGAGACCAATTCTGGTAAAAGTTTAGACAATAGTGCTTTGCACCTGTATGAACACAATTTTTCAGTAATCGCCAGAAACTACAAGGTTCGCAGATATTTACAGAAGAAATGGTATTGAAAAACACGCTGTAGAAAGAGTTTAAATTTTATCTTCTTTGTTTCATTACGTTTGGACTAACATGGCTTTCCCTGAACTCCAATCCTGTATGTCTGTGGAACAAAGGTGGTGCGGAATTACAACATTGGAAGTACGTGGAGGGGAAAGGGAAGAACAGAAATATAAAAAGAAAAAGGAACCTCTTCGTACTGAAAATTTCGACGTAAAGAAGTCACATATTTGAAACTCTATAGCAATTAATTTATGTAAGATTAGTAATACACGGTGGCCCAAAAGTAGGTATACAGTCCTGTACTGACCAACTCATTGCTCTTCATATCATTTCTTATTCTTATCCATCAGGTAGACTTAGTTTCTTAATTATTCATTCTTAATGTCTTTTTACTTATATCTTAAGCTCGGAACAGCCGAAGCAAATAAACCTATAAGCTAGAATGTTATACTTGATTAAAGGAGAGGCGTATACCTGCTTTTGGCCCACCCTGCTCACTAGCTTCACTCATTAATTATACATGAAATACATCTTAATTACATACGCATTACTATCATTAATTTACAGACATCTAACAGTAATATAACTTTATCCATTGGCAGTAAGTTATTAACATGATGCATTTTTTTTAATCATAAATGTGAAGTAGCGGTAACTTTCTATACTTCTTCTGAATTTTGCGTCCTCATTTTCATTTATTTGTCGATAATATTGTTTTAAGAAAGGAAATTAAATTAAAGTTCTATTGTTTGGTGAATAATGTTTTAATGACGTAAAGTGTTTTATAAATAAATCATACAAAACTACGGAAAAACTAACAATACTGTAATAAAGCTCGTATAGAAACTAGTAACTTTTAGAAATTGGAAAATAGATCTAGAGCAATTACCAAGGAACTTAACGTGTTATTACAGTCTTCTCTCTCTTTATTCAGTTGAACCTTTAATTAGTTGAACTGATAGTTTAATATTCATAAACAGTTGAACAACAGAACTTGTGTGTTTGACAAAACTAACTTTTCTGACATCCCAGTCGATACAACAACAATTCTTCAATCACCAAATTTTATTAATGTTAAATCACGTAGCGGCAATAAATTCTTTGTTTATTGTAGATTTCAGAAACCTTCTCCAACGTATGTCCCACCTTTGTCCATCATCAAATATTTTTTCCTAAAGAAAGAAAGACAAATATTCCTATCTATATAAAAATTTAATGACTACTCCTTGAGTTGGATTTGATTTTGGGATTGGCGCTCCTTTCAGCAGCGTAGCTATATGATACATGGGACTATTGCTTAACATAGGATCCGAAACACATGAGTTCCCATCGGGAATCGAACCCAGTTCTTTCACACCGGAAGCGAGTACAATAACCGCTTAATCACGACGGAGTTTGCCTTCAGTTCGATACACACGAGATTCTTGGGTTGTCGACGATCAGGCTGGGACTGCAGCATCGAGTTGTGTTCGGGTAAACTTCATACTACCTGAGAAGAAGTAAAATTGAACTGTGTTGTGAATCTTACAGACAGTGATAATGTAAAATCTGTGAGTTCTCTGATTTCGAACAAGTGCAAATTGTTGACGCTCAGTAAACGAGAGTAATATGTGTGTTAGGTGCAGCGCGAAAGACAGAATCCAAGGTATTAGGTTGTAAAGAAAGTTATTGCGTTTTTTACTTCCATTTTCAGTTATGTATTTTCAACTCAAGTGTCGTTATAATATTTTGCCTATATATATATATATCTTTAAAGCGCGTTTTTCGTTCTATCTATTCGTTGTATTAGTTTTGTTTTGAAATACTTTTTTTCACTTTTTTCTTGACTTCAAAGCTAGCATGGACAATAGGCGAATTCTCACGATTTTCTTGTTCCAGCTCAAGTTAGGCCGAAAAGCTGCCGAGACAGCTCGTGATATCAACCACTGATAAATGGTTGGCCCAGCAACCACTAACGAACGTACGGCACAATGGTGGTTCAAGAAATTTCGCAGCGGTGACGAGAGCCTGGAAGGCGACGAGCACAGTGATCGGCCATCTGCTGTTGACAACGACCAACTGAGAGCCTTAGTCGAAGCCAATCGACGCACAACTGTTCCAGAACTTGCTTAAGACTTGGGTGTAACACCTATGACAATTTCCAACCACCTGCAAGGCATTAGGAAGTCAAAAAACACGATAAATGAGTGACGCACGAATTGGCGGAAAATTATCGAAATCGTCGTTTTCAGGTGTCTTCTCTTCTTCTACGGAACAAGAACGACTCGTTTCTCGACAGGATTGTGACGTGTGATCAGAAGTGGGTCCTTTACAACAAGCTCCTTATCAGTTCCCGAAGCTAAAACTCCACCCACAAAAGATCATGGTGACTATTTTGTGGTCTGCAGCCGGTCTCATCCATCACAGCTTCCTGAATCTGGGCTAAACGATTACGGCGGAGAAGCACTGCCAACAAAAAGACAAAATGACCAGAAGCTTCGATGTGTGTGCCTGGCATTGATCAACAGAAAGGGACCAATCATGCTCCGCGACAACGCTTGTTCCCATGTTGCACAACAGACGCTGCAAAAGTTGAACGCATTCGGCTATGAAACTCTGCCTCATCCACCATACTCGCCGGACCTTTCGCCAACCAAATACCACTTTTTCAGTCATCTCGACAACTTCCTCCGCGAGAAATGCTTCAAAAGCAGAGACCACACCGAAGCGACCTTTAACGACTTCGTCGCGTCCAGAAGTCCAGAATTCTATGCTACCGGCATTAACACATTTGTTTCTCGTTGGCAAAAGTGTATTGATTGTCATGGTTTTTATTTCGATTAATAAGAGTTTGTTTGAATTGAGATATGCTCGTTTAAAATTGAAGGTTGGAAAAAGCAAGAACTTTCTTTTCAACCTGATATTACGGCTTATAAATCTTAGAACAAAACGACATCTGAGAAGAGGAGCAGTGGTCTTAAGAAAAAAATCACTGCTTTAAGTTGCGTTATTGCACGTTATTTTCGATATTTTAGGGGGACCATAGATATCCTCTCACACAGCACATGACGTCCCTAGGATGTCCCATTTTGATCCGAATTATCCCATCCAGGATAATTAGAATAATGCGTTGACATCCCAGACATCCTGCATTTTACGTACTAAAGGACTTCTACATTGAATGTCCACGAGACGTTCCGGAGGGGACGGGAGATCCCGGACATACATAGGACCACATTATCCCAGGATTTACCAGTGAATATCCCTTTGAGGTCCCATTAAATACCCCGATTTTCGGGACATTAGCGGACATCTGGTCCGTAGAGGTCCTATGGATGTCCCGGGAGCACATTCGGATGATTCCGGGATGCCCCGTTGTCATTCCCGATGTCCGACGGATCAGTCTCGGACGTCCTGGGGAATTCCGTGTGCTATGTGGGCTATATTTCAAGTGTTCTTTCTGGGTAATATTGCCACATTCCAGGATGATAGTGTGGCAATTCACATAGTCATTGCAGTATAGTTGAGGAACATGTGGGAATATCCTCTGGCCCTCCCAATTTCCGGAAATGAACATAATAGAGCGAAACCGGAGCAGATATCAACTTCCATTCTCTGTTATAGAAGAGAGTAATGCATTCCACGCACAATCGTATAATATTCCACATACATTATTCCTGACCTCTATGGCTCCATTCCATATCGTATCAGAGATACTCTGAGGACGAAAGGTGATAACGCCATATTAATGTAGTAAGTTGCACGTTTTCAGGTGTTTCTTTAAAATTTGTCACTTTGAGATATTCATCTCGAAACGCCCGTAACTTATATATTCACAGTAAAGAAACGTAGAACTTTCGAATATGCAAATATCAACAGGGGAGACTATCTAGCATTCTACAAAATAACATCCGATTGGCAATGTTCCCAAACCAACCTATAGTTTTTTTAATAGCACTTCGTCAGGTTATTACGTATTCCAAATTCACATGTTAAAGGAAAACTTACAATAAAAACACCTATTTTTCAGTTGTACAAAACTAAGCATGCTGCAGCACCAGAAATATCTGAATATGGAAAGTTTGGAGGCCTCCACAAATGTAATAATGCAAGAGAGGCCGACGCGGAAATACATATCCAAATACGTTAGTGTTAAATATTATGACTATGATTCTAATAAGTAGGAACGAAGTTACAAGGATTTTTCCCCCTTTCTTCAACAGATTTTAATTCGCAATAAGCATCACGTCGAATTACATAGCTTTCAATAAAAGCAAAGATCATAATGTAGCTAGCAGTAATTTGATATATCAATATGTTCTGGAGATATGAAATATGTGCCTAGATTGGTAATATCTTTCATGATTCATGTACTTCACAGGGCCCGTATCTGTGAAGCTCACAATGGCCGACACTTACCTGCGATTATATTCCGTAGCTAAGTGCAAACACTCTCCCTTCCTTGGTCTTTAAATCTGTGAAATATCAATGGAAACTAATGATAAACAAAAAAGTTATTCACAGTTATAATCACGTCGTGACTTTTGGCCCATCCTGTAGCAACTGTTCGAAACGCCAAAAACACTAATAATAATAATAATAATAATAATAATAATAATAATAATAATAATAATAATAATAATAATAATAATAATAGCCATGGCTAATCAACGCCTGTCGTTTAACGAAGGCGGTATACAATTTGATGCTATTAGTTCTTTAATCTTAGATATTTGGAATACATACCAGCAAAGAAGCTATTATATTCCTGTTAGCATTGACTTTCAAAAAGCACATAGTGTCACTAACCTGGATATTCTTATTCGAAAATTACTTGAACTTCAAGTGCTTACTAATTTTATTGACGACATATTTCAAAACACAATTTCTGACAGGAAGGTCCATATCAGAAAAGATGAAAAGTTATTCAGAGGCCAGACTGACGCAATTTAGTCTACTGCAGTGCAGTAAACTGAACCTCTACTTTTTAACCTTTTATTAGATATTTAATTAATTTATTTAAAAAAAATCAAATCGTATAATTGAATTCATTATCCTCATGATTTAATGTTTTGAAAAGCTTCAGAACAATTCGTAATAGGAAAAAATCCTAATTAAAAACAATTTAAAAACAACTTTACATACGAGAGAGAGTTCGTGTGGGTATAAAGTTTAATGTGAATGCTAATGAATTATCTAAATCAGCAGCCATAAAGGAAATTAATACCTACATAAAACTCGCATTTTACAATTCTACGCATTTCAGTGAAGGTAACTTAAAAATGCATATCTCCCAATGGAAGTTAAAAATCAGATTTCGCCCAGGTAAATATTATAGGAATCAAGCGGAAGTTAAGAGTTCATATATATAGAGATCCACTGAAAAAAACAGTTAAGATCCAACATTATGATGAATACTACTTTAACGCCATTAAATTAAAATTTATGTTGGTGTGAAGAAGAACTTGATACAAGGAATCATTTAATTTTTCCAATGCTACCGGTATGTCAATAATAATAATAATAATAATAATAATAATAATAATAATAATAATAATAATAATAATAATAATAATAATAATAATAATAATAATAATAGAAAGGACAGAGCGGTTTAGTGCTATAGCGCTTATTTCTGGTATGTGAGTTCGCTGATTCGATTCTCAGCCAAGAAAGTTCATGGAGGACAACATGGTGTCTATTTGTTTTCTCTTTTTCCCTCGTTTCATATCGTTCCACAGATTCTTCGAGGGACATTAAACTAAAAATTTCATATCATCTTAATAATAAAAGAACACAATTTTTACTGAAGATTGCAAAACATATGAACACGACATCGATTTCTGTAGATATGAGACAAATGTGTCAAATGTAGTTGCTAATAAAAAAAATATACAGCAATACATGCAAGAAAACAATTTTTATCCAACTCCAACTTTGCATATGTGAATGTATCCCTCTCTGTTCCCATATTTGAATCCCCTTTCCTCATCTCTCTTTCAATGATGTTCATGAACTCACTCGTGGATAAGTAGTTACAATAAGCGCCTTTGGCGTGGAAGACCTGGATTTGATTCCTGGCAGGAGCTCCTGTGGTTCGGATTTCATGTTAAATCCTAAGTTCACGTCTATATAGTAGGGTGTATCGAAAAACCTTTTTTCTTTGTTATCCTTTTGTTATCCTTAGTGGCCATATTTCGCCAAATGTGGTTAATGAAACAGAAAAATTTCAAATCAATACTTCAATTTTTGCGGTGTGGCCATCGGCTTGAATTTAAAAAAAAATGATGAAATCGTAGATAGTGAAAGACAATATGTGAGATAGTTATAACTCTATACTACGTTTCACTTACGTAGTAATAGTTGTCCTCCATACAGTCCCAGTATATTGTTAAAATATTTCATCTATTTCAAGTTTTGGAGTTTCCGCCATCGCTTTTAACTGTCGGGGAAAATTAAAGGTTCTTGGATATAAAATGTACGTATATTTGTAAAAAAAAAAAAAAAAAAAAAAAAAAAAAAAAATCCACAAAAAATATTTAAACATTTTAGTGAATTTTTTGTCAGGTATCGGACACAACTGATTCAGGGGCGTCATTTGATACTTCGCTTAAGGGGGTAAGAGCACTACCGACATACGATTTTAATTTTGTTTATTAGTGTATTAATAGACAATCAATTAAAGTTGATGTATTGCTGAAACTCTGGGCGGCAATTGCCCCCTCCTGCCAACCCTAAATGACACCCCTGAATGGAGTCAAAGATCAATAATATGATTTGTAATCAAGTTTTATACATTTAGAAAACTTATATCGCTTTAAAAATTGCACAAAACTCGCTGAGATACAACACTATAGTTCTTACAGCTCTTAATCTATTTCCAAGTAAAGAGTGCGGCCAAGTTTAGCCCCAATTTCGTCTTCCCATGAATTTGCCCGAACGTGATTGCAATCGATAGCGTCCGATGCGTAGAACACGCCTGTGAAGGAACCAGAGTTCTCATGTGTACCTTTCCTGAGATATTGCGTTCCAAAGGTGTGTGATGCTACGAGATGGAGCCAGCACCGAGATTAAGATCGACATGGCACTTTAGTTTAGGAAACTCAATCGGAAGCATCTGCATCATCGGAAGCGTTTTCAATGCAAAGAGAAATGTTGGACAATCGGTGACCTGGCACAACAAACTCACGGTTGTGGCCGTAAGAGAAGTACCAAATAATGGTGGCCACGTGTGTACATCCTCCTCTACTGCTCCGGACTCGCACGTACTGAAGTAGGCATTGATTTCCACTCTATCTGACTTCGGCTCGTCCGTCATCATAAATATATAGTGCTCGGTTCGATTTCGATATCTCGACTTCATTTTTGCCTTAACCAGAATGGGCTCCGTAACGTCGAAGTCGCTGAAATCAATCTGAACGCAAAGCCCGGAGCGCGCTAGTCTTTTATATTGTCCGATAAAGAAAACATATTCATGGAATGCTATGTGCTGGGCGTAGTAACAAAAAGCGCTGCTCAATTGGAATGGGCCCAACGATATTTCATACAGCTCCTAAAATTACATTTGCAGGAATTGGGATCTCGTGGCATCCGACCTCTTTGGAACGAGATATCGCAGGAAAGGTGCATCTGGGTACTATGGTTCCTTCATAGGCATGTTGTACGCGTCGGAAACTACCACTTGCACTAAAGTTAGGAGAAATCCATGGGGAGATGAAATTGGGGCTCCAGGCTAATGGTTTGTTGGCCACACTCTCTATTACATTAGAAATAATCTACAAGTCACGAGGAGGAGGTGGCTGCAGTTCGAGTTCCGCTCTCCCTCCGTCTCCTGGACTTTAATTTTGTATTTGCAGATTACAGGTCGTCAAGTGTTGTCTAATATTTACCTCCAGTTACTCATTTTTAAATTAGATTCTGATTTCTTTGTGAATTGTAGTATCCGCTCCCGGGATTAATGTAAAATTGTCAAAGTAAGTCCAAGGTGAGCACCTGCACCACACACAGAACTAGTCGCTTCTGTCACTAATTTTATCATGTGCTCTACTGCTTAAGTGGCAAGGTAAACTTGTTATTTCTTCACTTGAACTGCGGCAATTTTTATGTTATGTTGCTGCTCATCTTTGCCTAGGTGTTGTGTTAGTGGTCGCTTCATCAAGTCACACTCATGCTTATTTAGGTTTTCACGTCTTATTCGACCTCAGGAACGTTGAATTGTCTCAAACTAACAAATAAGGATAATGTCCTTTCTTTCAAAATTCCTCTTCAACCGAGCCTTCTTATGTTCGCATCTGTGTAAGATATCATTGCCAGAAATAAATTCTCTGGATAACTAAACCATGCATTTTGCATTACCACTGGATCTATGATTGATTTAGTATTTGAATCCATAGATCTAGAAAATGAAATAAGTTTCCATAAATGTTTAGCTCCTTGTGTGCACGATGGTTTGCTTTTAATACGGACCATTCAGGAGCATAATCATTCATTATGTAGGAAACCATAATACTGAACTCTGTTGACGGATTTCCGAATCCGATCTAAAGGCGCAAAATTGTACTAGCAGTTGTCGTCCATCTGGCCTGATGTAGCTTCCCAGGATTTTGACTAGCCAAACTTGCAAAAGAATGTCCCAACGAAACAGTTTGACAAAAATTCAAAAGATACTTTTGATTCGTGCTTAAATTGAAAGCACTGAAGTTCTGAATAAAGTGAACAGCTACCAGTTCAAAATCAACTATTGGTAAGGACTAGCAATGCTGTAAGTGACCAAACCATTGCCTAAATGTGAAGAAGCTAGGAGTGTCGCATGACGGAAGACATTTTTGACCTGCAAACCGAAGAAACGAACGTTGGTAGTTTAATTCTGATTTGCTCGTATGATGGACTCGTATCTTTTTCATTTCTTGGAGGTGGACGGAATTCTTTTTCTTAACCCGAACATTTTAAATTGCGGTAACTATTAGGGAGATTTTTGTCCTCGTTTAAAGTTTGTTTAGCTTGTTTTAAATGCTGATTTCCACACTTTTAGGCTCTTTCATATCGCTTCGTAAGTCGTTTTGATTCACTTTTGTCTATTCCTGCTATAATCATTTCCCTTTTTGTTCTTTGATAAAGAAGAAATGACACTTCTAACTTTAGCAATCGTCTTTCAGTTTCAGATGCACAGTGGGTTAGCATATTTTCATCAAGCAATATCAAATAAGGTTTCCCTGGCAAATTTTTGAAATTGTGCTATTTTAGTATCACATGTAGGGTTTCATTTTTTCATTGATTTTATTAGCTGATGAACTTTATCGTGATATTGTAATATTAAGGCAACAATTCGTTGTTGATTTACAGTAGGTTTTCCACATATGTGTGAATTCTTCGAAACTTGAATTATTTTAGAAGTAACTATGTAAGCAATGTCCTTGGATGGGGATCTTTACTAGAACCGGAATTCCTCTTCTTTGTTTCCCTTTTCCACAGGAATTGTTTCATCACACTTTTTACTATAGAGAGGTTGAACATAACTAAACTCTTCTGGAGACCCAACAACATCGTGAATAATGTTTTCATGCCCTCTGACCGTGATCGAGTCTTATTCTTCAATTCAATGCTGAAGCAAGCAAACTCATTGCGCACTCACAAACATACAGGGTGCGGCAGCGTTCATAGCGTAATTTCTCTTGTGTAGTACAATGACGTACTGCATGAATGCGCGCCAGCTCGTGCCGCATTCGTGTGCTAATTAGCTGCCATTTGAGTGTGACAGTGCAGAGCATCGTGCCTTTGTAAAGTATATAATTTGTTGTAAAGTTATTTCAAGAGTAACGACTCTGGTATTGCTACCCAGCGCCTATTTCGACATTTCAACTTGGGATGTCATGGAAATTTCCAGATGGACGAACAATTGTGGTCTGGGTACGTGCATTTCGAACAACAGGTTCTGTTTGCAATGGCAAACCGGGAAGAAGTTAAAGAACTGTGCGGACACCAGAAGCCGTGGAAAGTGTTCATGCTGCAATATTGCGTAGCCCAAAAAGATCTGCTCGTCGTCATTCGCAAACTAAGAATATGTCCGATCGCTCATGCAGGTGAATATTGAACGAATATCTCCATTTTCACCCATATAAGCTGCAGATTGTTCAGGAAATTAGGTCTCGTGATTGCGTTTCACGAGAAACATTCTGCTTAAACACGCGTGATCTTTTTCGTCAAAATCCAAAAACGTTGCACACCATCCTGATGTCAGATGAAGCTCATTTCGAGTTATGTGGTTCAGCGAATAAACAGAATATGCGTTATTGGAGTGATGTAAACCCGCATGAACTGCACATCAAGCCCTTGCACAGTTCTGTTGCCACAGTGTGGTGTGAAGTTGGTTCCTTTGGGATTATTGACCCTTACTTGTTTGAGAATGACAGCGGTGTGGCTGTAACTGTTACCAGTGAACGCTACCTAAAGATGCTGTAAGACTTCGTTCTTCCCCAATTGGGTATGGTTGTGGAACAATTATGGCTTCAACAAGACGGGTGACCACACATACAGCCAGAATTTGCATGGATTTCTTGCGACAGACATTTTCTTTTGGGGCTACCTGAAGCAAGAAGTGTTCCGAACACGTTGTGCCACCATCTCTGAGTGGAAGGATCGCATCAGAACTTCCGTCGGCAATGTCCCAGGGAATACGTTACGCCGAGTTATGGAAAGCTTCCAACGCCGCCTTGATGAATATATTGTGCAGAGGGGGCATCATTTGACAGGAGTCGTATTCAAAAAGTAATCCACGGAATGGGCAATGACATACACATTAGTAAATGGCATACCTTTAACTATTAATAGACACAAGAGGTAATAAATAAATTACAGTTACTGCCTGATGGCGTGTTTTTTTAATCCCACTATGAACGCTGCCGAACCCTGTATATAGTGAGAGCTACAAGCTTGTAAACAATAGGATCAAGTAAAAAACAGAATTACGTGTAAATGCTACCAAACTGGCAGAAGTGCAACTCTCAAATGTGATAATTCATTTTAAACTGATTGTAGTAGATATCCCCCTGGATAGATGGCCGAGTCAGCAAAATTTGATCTTGTTTTCCTAGAAATCGATATCATTTACTGGAATTGGGTGGCAAGTTTCGACAAGCCTTTAGTTGTTATGTTCATAGCCTTTTACGGCTACCACAGGAACCCGTGGGAAATTTTGTGTTGGTTTGTGAGAGCCGGCTTTTGCTATGCTCATAGTCTTGGATGCTCATAATCTTGGCCGGCTATCGGATCTTCATCAGAGTCGTATTAGTTATCACGATCGAAGCTTCCCAATTGAATGATTGATTTTTGTCTTTTCGTTATGTTTGTTGTGGGAACTGGGTGTTGCTATGCTCATAGTCTTGGATGCTCATAATCTTGGACGGATATCGGATCCTGATGAGAGTCCTATTAGTTATCACGATCGAAGCTTCCCAATTGATTGATTATCACGATCGAAACTTCCCAATTGATTGATTGATTTTCGTCTTTTCGTTATGTATTGAATAGCTATTTTGCATAGCATAGGTTAGTGGCAAAGTGCATGCAGTCCCTAGTTCGACATCCGAACAAGTAAGCTTATAATGAACAACATCGTGTCCGTGAGTTTTCATGGGTTACTCACACATTCTCATTCTACTAATAATTCAATCCTTCATTTGCCTTCAGAGTCCTATCAGTTATCACGATCGAAGCTTCCCAATTGATTGATTGATTTTCGTCTTTTCGTTATGTTTGTTGTGGGAACCGGGTGTTGCTATGCTCATAGTCTTGAATGCTCATAATCTTGGATGGCTATCGGAACTTGATGAGAGTCCTATCAGTTATCACGATCGAAGCTTCCCAATTGATTGATTGATTTTCGTCTTTTCGTTATGTTTGTTGTGGGAACCGGGTGTTGCTATGCTCATAGTCTTGAATGCTCATAATCTTGGATGGCTATCGGATCTTGATGAGAGTCCTATCAGTTATCATGATCGAAGCTTCCCAATTGATTGATTCATTTTCGTCTTTTCGTTATGTATTGAATAGGTATTTTGCATAGCATAGGTTAGTTATTTTAGACCTTTACCCCAATCCTTTGATATTTAGTGATCGAAGCACTCGAATTAGATTGGTCTTCGTCTTGCCCCGACTCGTTCCTCCTGGGAAACCGAAGAGCATACATAATGTCTTAAAAATATTCAATGCTTTCTCATCAAGAATCGAACCTGAACACTAAATATGTTTTCATTTTGAAAGGTCTCTCATTGGAATCGAACGCAAGACCAGTACTTCACGATTTAGAGTTGAATTAATCCTTGCATGAAAAAAAAAAGAATTTCACGTATTGATTTTAGCGTAGCATATGAAGCGTAGCGAAGCACTATAATGCTTTCAAGTGTTCAATGCTCCCTTTCTCTCTCTCTCTATCATCGAGAATCGAACCCGGACCAAAGTGGTATTAAAACGTAAATAACAAAAAAAAAAATAAATTTAAAAAGTACAGTATAACGTTATTATTATTATTATTATTATTATTATTATTATTATTATTATTATTATTATTATTATTATTATATTGGAGGAGTGAAAGTGAAGCAGACAACTAACCTTGATTGTAGTTTCGTTATCTTACGATATAAAGACTCTGTACACACAAATCCACTTTGGTATGGAGCTGGGATCGAATTTGGTACTTCATAATTTTAGAGTTGAACTAGTCCTTGTATGAAAAAAAAGAATTTCCCGTATATAGCACATTGTTTTACGACAGAAAGGAACGTATTAACATGGTCTTAAAATATTCAATGATTTCTCACGAAGGATCGAACCCGAACCCCAAAGGGTCGCGGTTCTTCTTAAGTGTATGGGACATGTATAAACATTTTCGACTGACTTGCACATCATCGCAACCGATTTCCCCAGAGGAACGAATTAACTTAATGTCTTAAAGTATTGAATGCTTTGTCATCGAGAATCGAACTCGGACTCTAAATATGCTTTCATTTTGAAAGGTCTCTCTCACAGGAATCGAACAAAATACCTGTACTTTACGAATTAGAGTTGAATTAATCCCTGTATGAAAAAAAGAATGCTTTCTCATCGAGAATCGAACCCGGATCCCAAACGATCATGGTCTTTCGTAAGTGTATGGCACATGTATAAACAAGATGAAACATTATTTCCTCTTCGTCATCCCTTCCTCCATCATGCATGTGTGGCACAGATATCTGTATGCATAGTGTCATTAGTCTCTGTTGATCAGCTGCTGAAATAATATGGCTGTGTAAATCATAAGTTACTTTATAATATTGACTTTCATAGATTTCGAACATAGAAACGTAAGCAAGATTTCATTTAAGCAGACGATTAGAAAAATACGAATAGTGGAAGATTAAGAATGGAACTGCGACCAAATTCTTTACCTGAAAGGATACCATTCCAACAAATGCCAGAATTACCATATAGTAGTGCATATAAATGTTTTGCCCCTCAATATAATCAGTATTGTACAAAGGAATTTCGTTTAAGAACATTCGAACATTGGCCTGTTTCATCAAAACAATGTCCGGATCAATTAAGTGATGCTGGATTTTTTACACGAACAAAAGAGACCAAACTATATGCTTCTATTGTGCTGGTGGATTAAAAGATTGGACTGATAACGATGTTATATGGATAGAACATACGAAATGGTTTCCTAATTGTCCATTTCTTTACCTTAAGAAAGGATATGCATTTATTAAACAAATACAGGAAAAGTGCTCTGATATGCAAGTATTTCGTAGTGCTCCGAATGATGATATACATAAAAATGCCAGTAAAAGTTGCAATAAGGAACTTAATTTTCAATATGGTACAATTTGAAATGAACTTTGAATAAAGTTCCATTACATACTTTTTCTTTGTATATAACTGTAAAAAAAAAGTACATGTACATATTCTAAAGTTATCAAAACAATATGTATTTATACAAATAATTTACGTATGTGCTATTATGTATAACCTCCAGGGATTTTATTGATAATGATGCATTAGCATTGTATTTGTAAAAATGGAAATATATGTTTAATATATAAAGGAATGAAGATTAATTTATCTGGACGTAACATGCACGATCTTGAATTTACTGAACTGATATCATAATCGTAAGTGTACAGGGTATATATAAACAAGACGAAACATGGTTGTTCCTCCTCCGTGTCATATTAAATGTTGAATATGGTCTTAATATAATGAAAGCCAAATTAATTTGTATTGTACTGAAAAGTGACACATTTCAACAAGTCAATCGTGTTGGTAAAGGCCTTGTATTTGGGTTTAAGTGAAATTTTAACAGAATGGGAAAAAACCTTACATTTGATTATACTTACACTTGTTTTCAGACTACAAACAAAAAACTCATAGATTCAATTATGACTGATTTATTTGATTGTGTACAAACACAGCCAGTTTAACCGAAAACGAGCTCTACCGTTGATGGGTGTCAATGAAGTGAACTTCTGTTCATAAAGAAGCAGAAAATATTTTTCATTTATACTGAGCAGTGTAGTACTAATTCTAGTGCATTTAATAATAATAATAATAATAATAATAATAATAATAATAATAATAATCATAATAATAATAATAATAATAATAATAATAATAATAATAATATAGTGAAATTGAAATCTTCGTATTTTGTATTTTGTGATTTTGTGTATTTGTATTTTGTGATCGATCAATACGGTAGGATTTTTAAATTAGTATACTAACGTTGTTGTTATTCCGATACTTCTCTTTTAGGAATTAAGAAACTTCATATAGAATGGTTGATTTGAAAAGAAACCGTACGGACATCTTTTTTTTACTAAGGAAACGATGTACACTTATCTTTATTACGACAGTCTTTAGTTCGATCACAGTACAACGTACGTTCACCGTGAACAACATTGTGTTTGTAGATTTTTTCAATTTATCAGGAAGTCCACACGGTGTGAGCCGTGATCGAATCAGGGACCCCAAAAGTACTGGATGTAAATCCTCTATCACTGAGCCACCATATTCGTCAAACCTAAAATGTAATAGGTTTGTACATCATGTAAAGACTCCCACGGAAAATAAAGATCGGATCGAATTTATGATAATCAGTGTTAAAACCAGAAATATTTTCTATTATTTCAATTTGAAAAGAATTAAAGAGATGACAGAATTTATTTTGGAACGGTGAATTGTTTTCAAAGAAACCAGTTTCCGATCTTAACAGTTTGAGTGTTGATTCTCGAAGTATTCTCAAAAATCTTTTGTCGTCTTGTTTCGTTTAGAAAATGTAAGTACAAAATGATGAGTTAGAAGTTACCAGTATCCTTAAAGTATGAAAATTTCAATCAGTTAATTAGACGGATAGACATTGCTCTTTCATGTGGCTTCCCGTTGCATTACATAGTCTGGAAGTCAATCTTAAGATTGCATTGTAGTGTGAAAAAAAGACAAGCATACAATGTAAGACTACGAAGAGCTTTGTATGTTAATTCCATGTTTTATCACATTGCATGAAGAGAGAGAGAAAAAAGTATATGTGTATGTGTGTGTATGTGTGTGTGTGTGTGTATGTGAAAGAAGAAGAATGCAGTGTCATGGCTATGATATCTCGTTTCTGAGAAGTGTGATTATAATAATCCGTATTCGTTCACAGAGGACGACGATTTTATGCATGCCAGTGGGAAAGACTAAAAGAAGTATTTTTATTACTAATTGTCATGCACTGTGGCAAAGTGCATGCAGTCCCTAGTTCGACCTCCGAACATCGTGTCCGTGAGTTTTCATGGGTTACTCACACATTCTCATTCTACTAATTATTCAATCATTCATTTGCCTTAATCACCCTGGTAAAGCAACGACTTATTATTTCAGATGGATACTTAGTGTAGTAGAGCATTGTTCGGCAACCCACTGCATGGAGTCCCTAGTTCGATGTCTGAACAAGTAAGCTTATAATGAACAGCATCGTACACTACATGTTGTTCTCCAGACATAAGGCGTACAAGATAATTTTTGAATGAAATATAATTATTGAATCTTGAATCAGGGATCACAAAATTTTTTTGAAAGACCCCTTCTAAATCGACTTTTCGTATTTTTTAAGGGAATAAGGTCATCTTAGCGAGTTAAGTTATATTCTGAATCTGACTACACTTTATGTAGTTGTCCAGATATAAGACGTACAAGAAAATTTGATTGAAAATATATTGGATCTTGGATCAAGGTATCACAATCTATTTTGAACGTACCTCTAAATTGAGTTTTCGTATTTGGTACGGAGCAAGAATATCATACTGTGTTAAGTGATAGTTTTCGTAATCTTTGAGAGATGAAATATTTCAGTTTAACGTCCACAAATATGCTCCTTACGCTGGAAGAACACATGTTTAAGAAAAGTGCTAGAATTAATGTGAAAAGAGAGTCCCAAAAAAGAGAATGTGATATTGCCCACAATAAATTTACTTCCTTGGAGGTCGAACCAGGGACCCTAAGCACCATAGATAAGTACACTTTATCATTCAGACGTTCAAATCACAGTACAAATGTAGTGATTGTTTTATGTCCTCACGTACGAACAGTTATCCCTTTACTTATTTAATATAAATAAAATAAAACTGTTTATCTGTCTGTTTGTATGTCTGTCTAATGTATGTGCTCTGGGATCACCAAACATGATTATTTTAACATTGAACATGGTAGAATGAAGAATAAATTGGGAGAAAACGGCAGAGCGCCCGAGAAAACACACGAGCACAGTGTTTGTCCAGTACAAAGTCCATACGGTTCGAAGGGGAGTCGAATCGAGGACCCTTGAGTTTTCGTATTTCCCACGGAATAAGAACATCATACTGAGTTAAGTGATAGTTTTCACAATCATTCAGACATCATATCCCATCGTAAAAGAGAGAGAGAGAGAGAGAGAGAGAGAGAGAGATGAAATCTTTCAGTTTAACGTCCCACAAATATGCTCCTTATGCTGTAAAACGGACGATATTAGTGTGAAATACATATTTTTCCTGGTCGCTGGTTTTTATTGATATTGATGCATTAGTAACGTATTTGCAAAGTGGAAATGTATGTTTAACATATAAAGGAATTTAGATTAATTTATCTGGACGAAACATGAACGACCTTCAATTTATTAAATCGATATTTTCATCGTAAGTGTATAAGACATGTATAAATAAGATGAAACATTATTATTATTATTATTATTATTATTATTATTATTATTATTATTATTATTATTATTAACGAAATGAACATCAGTTTTTGAAGTGTGTTTTTTGATAAGATCGGCTGTGTGAACATTGCTGATGAAAGATTAAAATTGGAAACTCATAGATTTAGTTATGGTTGATTTATTTGATAGTGTGCAACACAATCAAGATATCGATATGTAATATGGCACCCCGACTTGAAAGCATGTGCTGCTAGCAGTAGAACAAAAATGGATGGCATTTCAAAAGTTGCATTCTTTACGGGACATCCTTTATTATCTCCTTCTAACTTTCTCGAAAACTACGCATAAGATTTTATACTAACATATGTAATTTCGATCACCTCTATGATATGTACCTATATTAAACAATGGTCAAGTTTACCAAAAGAGACACAGCTTCCAAATGACAATGTCCTCCTTCAGACTTTTGTGTTTTATTGTACAAACGTATGGCATTCATACGTCCTCCATAAAAAGCGTCACGAGGATTTAACGATGTTTTGTTTGAGTACGGATGATTACTAACATACTTTGGAATGGCGAATGACTTCATTTGCACTTTTGTGAGAGAATATTTGGCTGTTGTTGATTGTAGAAGTTTGTTATGTGCTAATTTTATTCTCGAAAATGTTTATACATGTCCCATTTTTAGTTTTACGTTCCACGATTATTCCGGTTAGGCTAAAGGAGACGGTAATGATGAGAAATGAATGAAATGATGAAATGAACGGGAAACGGAAGAACTCCGAGAAAACCCCACAAGAACAGTGTTTGTTCATCAAAAAGTCCACACGACTCGAACTGTAATCGAATCAGGGAGCCCCCAAAGTACTGGTTGTAAAGCCTCTACCACTGAGCCACCACACTCCTCAAACCTAAAATGTAATAGGTTTGTACATCATGTAAAGACCCTCCGACGAAATAAAGAATTTTGGTAAATAATAATATTGACTTATTTGTAAATATTAACTATCATACTTTTTCATAAATAATAAAGGAGGAAAAAGATTATGAGACGTAACGAGAATAGAAAAGAGGATGGAGTCAATGTTTCTTTCAGAATGGAACTTTGCTCTCTGAAGTAACCTTTCTCCTCGGAACAAAGATTGTTTTTTAGTTAACGTCTTGTGGGATCGCTGACAATAATAAATGAAATGGTGGAATGAACAAAGTAGAAGTAAACAGGAGTACTAGTGCTCACAGTTTTTTTTTGTTTACAACAATTCCCTATTAACATGAACTCGTATTGAGGCAGGAACCCCAAGCACCAGAAGTAATCACTCTACCCAGGCCCTTATCCACAAGGATGACGAGCGCCCCTAAAATTTTCACGGTAGGCTTGCAAATGAACTAAAATATGATTGAATTGGGTCTTTCCTAAATTCTACTCCCTCTCTCCCTACATTTTGGACTGGCTGTTGCCAATCTACCATTGGGACTCAACCATTGATCCATCATGACCGTTAAAAAAAATTAAATTGTGATTACTCATCACTCTTTTACAAAAGGTTACGAATACTGTTAGCGAACTTTCCATTGTGATAATACCAAGGAGACAGTAGACAATATGGCTAATGAGCTAATGCTTTAAATTACTAATATTTGGTGAATATGTGCCCATGATTAGCAACCAAAATTGGTATGTTCATGCTCCCTTTTAGAAAATTTTGTCCCAACTGGACCTGATTAAAAATGTTAGTGGGTTACATTAGATAGTATTTGCACAGATGTAATCTGAACAAGAGTAACATTGTACATTTGTTTGGAATTTTTACACTTTAATAAAAGTAAAAGAAACGAAAAATCGTTTTAGACATTCCTTAAGTAGAATCACTTCGATCAGGAAATCTTAATTTTGTGAAAAGTTAGGTACCACCCCTAGGCATTTGTATGGTGTGTATGAGGAAGACCCAAAAAACCCTCATTCAAGGTGACTGGCCTAAAAAGAGTGTTACATTTTGACCAAGTGCCACCATAGGGAACCGAACCCGGTACCGTTCGCACTGAAGGCACATCGTGCTTCAAGTTGTTACAGGAAATTGTTATTTATTGTGGATGTTCTCACTGCGATACTCTGCAGTGCCTAGTTTCAAATTTATTGTTATGCTGTGTTGAAGACAAGCAATGAAAGGGGGAGCGAAACGTGTCATTCTCAAGCTCACGTAATCGTAAGCAAAAGAAACACTGACCTTTCCTATGTACAAAACAATACTATCCAAGAGTTTTGTTCTCGAAAAGATGTTAAAGTTATCACTATAATTCACAGGAGTCTCCACCCACTGGCGTTTTGTTTCCTGTACGGAAAGTTATTTTGTTCAAGTGTCTAGTTATTTACAAATAATATGTATACTAATATTAGTATCGTATAGAATTAAAAGATTCTTATTTGATCACGGTGGG